>NC_137785.1:50355036-50690799 GCF_963455305.1 Plecotus auritus | reverse complement strand
AATCCCATTTACACAATCAGTTTGTTTCAATTTGAGGAAAATTGAATAGATATGTAGTTTTTCAGAATTAGATAGAACTGAGTTTAAATTACTTCAGGCAAATCCCTTGGGTCAGAAAACCAAGAGTCTTCCTTGCTTATCCCTTTTTCTCCCTCCACCATCTAATGCATCACCAATACTGTTAGTGTTAACCTTTATCTGATTTCTTTTTAAGCAGTTCCCTCCACACACATGCCAATGCCCCTGACCTCGAGGATATAAATTCTAGTAGGAATGCCACAACACAGGGATGACACTGTTTGAAATGATTCTGGTAGCCCAGGAGGCAGCAACATTCCGGGAATTTGAGGATACTTTTCTGGAGGAAGTCACAACAAATAGAGAATTAAATAATAGAGAAATGTTAGCTAAGGAAATGGCTAAGGGAAGGAAAGTGGAGATTGGGAAGGACATTTTATTCAGTGAGACCAGCATAGCGAATGGGTGTGGAAATGAGGGAGCACTGCACAGAGCACAATTAGAATTTGCAAATAATTGAGTGTCGCCTGAACGTGGGACGATGATTGAGCAGTGACGAACTATTTTACAACAAGAACCTATTTAACAGATGCACAGGATACTTCCACGAAAAGGGACCTGCTGAAGCATGTTGTTTATTCCCATTTCTGAAGTACAAACCCCTCCTCTTCTGAGGCCCGGCAACAAGAGGGCAGGACACTGCAAGGGCATACTGAGATGGTGGTGGAGTCAGTTGTCCTCATTCTCTATTAATTTCCCCAAATATCAAATCAACCTCAGGATCTATTCTCGCAACATATACACAGGCCTGGCCTCTCTTTGGAAATAGGAGCAATTATTTCCTGGAAAACAAACATTGGCTAGCAAAGGCATTGCCCTTTTCCAGGGTGGGCAACATTGGCCTTGAATAGCTCTCCCAATGAGCATTTCTGTTCCCCATTCACTGTCATAATAATGATGAAGCATGTACCATTAAAAATATATATAGTTCCTTCAATGACACAGAAAAAATTAAATGTACACTTGACTTGAAAGAAGGTGCTTAGAGAGGTAGGAAGGAGAGGATAAAGAAAATTGCCAAGTTTGAATTCCACTTCTGCTGCTGCATTTTCTTTTGTTTCTGCTATTATTTTCAAACTGATAGATGCACTCACTATCATTCTACATACTATGATACCTAAGTACGGAGATTATAAACAGATCATTGGGGGGTTTCCACCATGGAGTCCAGTGACCGAGGACACACTGTGACTATTCTTTATATTTAAAAAGAAAGTGTGTTTGTTTATTGGCTCTTTAAAAAAATACCCTGGTTGTGTCTTACCCAAGTATTTCAGTAATTTCTTAAACGGACTCCCTTGCTTCTGGATTCCTATGTCAAAACCATTCTGCCAACTTTGGTCAAGCCAATTTTTGTGGGATTTAAAATAGAAGTTTTCATAAAGCTGCTGTGGTTTTCCTAGCTCCTGAAGCCAGATACCAACCCAAGATCTGTTTTCCCAAACTAATGCCACTCTTCTATTGTACATGTTCTCTAGTTCCCCTTCACTTCTGCAGCTACTTAATATTGTTCATAAAGTTTTTTCACGTGACTCACATCATTCTCTGAAGTCCATGTGGCCCATAGCTCAACTCTTTGAGCAAGAAAAGGTCAATATGGACTTAAGGATAGTTATCCTTCCCAGCTTCTTCATGTGTGCCTTTTTTTTTTCACTTTACCCCAACTAAATTTAGTATCAAGAGGAAACCCTGGAGCTTTATGCTTTACATGGCAGAAATCTCACAAGGAAGTAAAATTCCCACCCCACACTCACTCCTATCCCTCACAGAAAGACAGAGAAGCATCAACTTTTCTATGATCTTTGTGTAAAGCCCCAAATCTTGAGATATTCTGGTTCTACATATACTTGCCCTAGTGCACACGACAGTATTGTTTGAAAACAAGCCTTTACCTTCTTATTTGTAACACAGGGCATATGGTGAAGGAAATATATTGAAGGGAATATTGTGGTTGTTATATGAATTGAAATATAGTTAGTGGCCCACAGAGAGTGGGTGCTCAGTATGTGCACATGTGCCGAATTGAGAACATTCAATAAAGAAAAAGGGCAACAGATTTAAGCACCAGATCATCTCAGTAGACTGCAAACCCCATGAGACTGGGAGTCACCACAGCCCCAATCTCCACAGACTCCAAACATCTAGCAGAAGATCCTCACAGCAAACAATGTGTTTGTTGAACAATGAAGACATTAACAAACATAAGTGGGACTAAATTTTGGTTTGGCATTTACCAGCTTTCCACTTAAGAATGGAGTTCTCTGAACTTGAATTTCTTCATCATTGAGATGAGGGTCATACCACCTAGTTTCCTGGATTACTCTAGGTTTCAGGTTTTCCAAAATATAACAGATACTAAATAAATGCTCATGTGATTGATGGATGGATGGATGGATGGATGGATAAATGGACAGATGAACAGATGAATGAATTGGGACAATTCAAACAAGAAGATGGAATGTGCAAGGATAGATGCACAGATTAACCCTAGCAATATTTTTTGGAAGAAAAGGAAGTTATTACTCACTTTAACCTCTGGCCTCATGCAAAATTTATTACCAGAATTCCACCCATCCCTGGAACACACATTCCACCCTATCCCCCCAGGCCCTGGGCTCATACTCTGACACTGGAACACACATAAGGGAGGACATTATCAGTGCAACCATCAGGCACTGGCTCTAGCAGGTGCACCTCTGTGCCTATGGTTCATTCTTCCTCTCTCCTCCCATTCAGTGCATTACAGGTTTGTGAACAGGAAGCAAAAAGAAGGAATCACTTGGGTTTGGAATGATATTCCAGCCTCATAAATTATATTTTGTTCATCCACATTATGGAAGTTATGAGAGAACATGCAGTATTTTTCTCCTGTTAGAAGTTAAACATATATTAATTTGCAGACTGATAAGGTAAATCTCCATTTGTTTTCCTTCTGATGTTCATATTTAATATTAACCTTAGAATATACTAACAATTTGCTCATTCCCTTTAACACACTGTTAATTTATCTCTATTTGTTTTATGCACTTACTGATTTTTATATGTGATTATAAAATTATTTTCAATAGGTAGGGGTAAACTGAAATGTGCTCATGTATTTTTGTGTACGTGTGTGCTCATGGATGTAGACGTTCAAGCTCATAGTTGAAAAATGTATCTTTTTAAAAGGGATGAAACGAGAAATCTTATATTTCAGACTATATACTGAATTACTTACTGGCTAAGTTCATTAGCATTTCAGTAATGTAACACTCTAATTGTGCTATGGAATTGCTTTAATCTTCCTCTCCTCAGTAATGAGAAACGCTTCACCCTGCTGTACAACTTTTGAAGTTTTGTGCACAATGCTGGGTCCTGTGACCCATTAGAACAGCATCTCTGGGAGGCAAAACATACAGACACTCTTAGGCATGTCTCCCCAGTCCTTTCACAAACCTCATTTCAGCTCACCTGCTCGGTCCACCAGCCGTCATGCACCGTTTCCAGGATCTAGCTGTCTGAGTGGGTCACTATACCTGGGCATGCACACACTTTTATTCAGGTACCTAAACATCACACTGTGGATTTATAGATTGCATATTTGTTTTTATGAAGTTGATTACTTAATCAGCTTATGTCTTACTCAGTGAGGCTGAAAGCTTCACAAGGCAGAAATCCTTTTTTTCTTAACTATTGTATTTTCACTGTCTGACACTCACAATCTGTGTTCAAATAAATAAGTAAATGAGATAATTAGTGAAATCCAAATTGTATATATTTTAAAATTCCTAATTAAGAGCAAAAGACTTAATTTGACGATC
This sequence comes from Plecotus auritus, assembly GCF_963455305.1. Classification (NCBI taxonomy): domain Eukaryota; kingdom Metazoa; phylum Chordata; class Mammalia; order Chiroptera; family Vespertilionidae; genus Plecotus; species Plecotus auritus. The sequence goes on along the minus strand of NC_137785.1, from coordinate 50,686,921 downwards.
TAAATTTTTAACACTCCAGCCTAAAGCAACAAACTCAGTGTTTCCATTACAGTAAGACTATGGATGAAGGAGCATGAATAGTTGGATAAGTACGAGTCCATTTAAGGCTGTTCAGTTGATGATACCCTATAAAATCTGAGACTTCTCAAGAAACAAATTCCCTTGTCTCCTAGGTCCTTTTATTTTTCGAGGGAAGAATCTGAGAACCAGAAAGTCAAGTTCACATGAAGCAGTGGAAGAATATCCTGGTTTATGCAAATACTAGAGGCTCAGTGCATGAAATTCATGCAAAAGTAGGGTCCCTAACAGCTGCCACCTGCCATCCGGGGCCTCCCTTTGCACATGTCTTGGCCTGGTGCTGCCTGCTCACCTGCTCCACCATCCCGCCGTGGTCCCACTCTCATTGGGGCCCATCGGGGCCTATCAGTGCCAGCAGCACCTCTGCTGCCAGCACCACGCTGCCGATGCCTGCCATGTTCCATGCCGTCTGTGGTGGTCAGCACACGTCTAACTCCTGGTTGGTCGAACTCCCGCCCATGGGGACAATTTGCATATTAGCCTTTTATTATATAGGATATTGGTTGACTCTCAGGAGCTTTTCCTGCCACCCACACTCTGGCCTTTTCTCATCTCTCAGCCTATTTCTCTGGCTCAGTTGTCTTCTCCCTCCATCTCTTTCCATGTTTACTGTTCTCATGCAACCATCATATTTTTTTGTGGGCGGTAATCAATGGAAGATATTTTGTTTTTCATAACTCTACATCTCACCTGAGAATTCTGTGTCCATCCTTGGCTGTTTGGGATGTTCCTATGTCAGTCTCTTCTATACTGATTTCACAACTTAATAGTCGTGTGTCTTGCATGAGTCACTGCACCTCTTGAGCCTTAATTTCCTCAACTGAGTGATAAGGAAAGTTATTTCTAATCAATAGAGTTATTATGCAGACTATATTAATGATTACATATAAAATGTGAATCAGAAAAGAAAAAGTAAACAATATTTATATTTGATGATGCATCTTACCCTCAACATCATTTTTTATTCTAATGAGAGAGAATCATGAAGAAAAATTAAAATAAAAAGGTCTATGTGTATCGAAAGACAAAGAACACCATGCAATTGTTAAACTTGTAAATTAAATGTTGCTTGATAGACCAATGGACAAGATTTTTCTCTTTTTGGGGGGCTCAGTTGAAATCAGCAGTCCCCGAAAGAAATATCTACCTTTTCGCTGTAGAAAAAATCCTGAATTATATGATATGCACATGTATCTAATATAGTTAGAAGAAAAAAAGGCAAATAAATAATTTATTGAATGAATTTTATTCATCTTAAGACTCTGACCTTTCTCTACAAAGATAACTGCATTGCCTCCAGCTATGTGAATTACTTGATTTTTTTTTTTCATTAGTGACAGCAGTTTTGGCAACTCCATTCTTGAAATGAGATGTCAACCAAATGCTCAAAATTTTACGAATTGACATTTTGTGTCTTTTAAATATTCAGTCTTTCTAGGTGCATCCGTCCTCCCTAGTGTATAGCTATTAAAGATCAGTTGCAAGAAGAAAAAAAAGTCATGAAATAAAAGGAGATTTTATGACACATGGCTTGAAATCTTAATGTAGTGCCTCAGATCAATCAAACCAATGAGTATCAAAGTTCAATTTCAGCATCAGTATTTTTATAATTTTTCTTTTTGTTCTTCTTCTCTATTTTCTGCTGTGTCTGGGTTATAAAAGGCTTCAGGTAATGTTTGTGTTGTAAAATGGAGGCCAGTAATTTCATTCCCCCATAAAACTCGCTCACAATTACAATAGCATTGAAATGGTGCATAAGTGGCTTCTTCATAAAGTAAGAAAGAAAAACGGTGCAACAGTTAAGCTTTTTAATGATGGGCACTAAAGCAATGTTGCTGATTAAATTCTTTGCTAATTACCTTCTGTTACTTAGATTGGATGTTATTTCAGCAGAATAGAAACATCTATTTATGAATACTTGTTTTCTTGGGAGCAGTATGAAAATATTTGATTCTCAGGTTGGAAAGGGACTCTCAGGGTCATACCACCCACTTTTCAGCTTGGAGATCAATGTACCCCCTGAAACACATCTCCAATGACTCCCATGTAGGAGGGTACCTACTTTTTACAACATGGTGAAAAGGCTGCAGCAGTGACATTTGAGCTGAGATTTAAAAACCTAAAAATTCAGGTACAGACTTTTCTGAGAAGGGAAGCGGTGAATGCAATAGCACTGCGGCAAGGATGAGCTAGGGCTCTGAATAAAGCAGAAAGCAGAACAAGGTGAGTTCAGAGATTTAGGTGAGAGTCAGATGAAAGGAACTCTTTGGAATAGGCCCAGTTAGAGGGAATTTATTCCATGGATTATTGAAAAGCTTAGAGGTTTTAATCAAAGGAATGTCATCATACAAATTAAGTCAAGAAAATCACCTATCTCCTAAGTGGAAAATGGGTGTAGGAGTATAAGGGTATTACGGACTGAATTGTATCCCCCCAAACTCGTATTGAGACCTTAACCCTCAATGTGTCTATAATTGGAGACAGGGTGTTTGAGGACTGAGGTCATAAGTGCAGAGCCCTACTCCAGCAGGACCGGTGCATATAAGAAAGGGAAGAGAAACCAGGAGTAGGCATACAGAAAGGAAAGGCCATGTGAGGACACAGTGAGAAGGCAGCCATTCGCACGCCAGGAAAGAGAGGTCTCATCAGAAACCAACCCTACTGTCACTATGATCTTGGACTTTCATACTCCAGGATTGTAAGAAAGTTAATCTCTGCTGTTCAAGTCACCCAGTGTGTGGTATCCTGTTATGGCAACCTGACCAGCTGAATGAAAGTTATTGAGTAACCCTAGTTAAGTGATGTAGGCGCTGATTAAAATAGAAATGGTGGGAAGTAGATAGATTTAAGATATATGTCAAAGGTGGGGCTTTCTACCTCTAATGAATTAGGTGTATTGTTCAGGGAAAGACAAATGGTGATAATAGATCTATGGAAATATGGTGGTACCATCACCTGATTCAGAGACAGATGGAAGAAAGCACACTGTGCAGGGAAGGGAACTGGTGATTTTTTTTTCTAATATGCTAATTTTGAGATCCAAACGAAGATACAAAGAAGTTGGAGGCATGCTTAGTAATCCAGAGAAGATACATATTTAGAAGTCTTTTTCACCTCCTAAAAAGCAATTGTATTCTACTTAATTTCCAGTTAGACAAGACTTAATTACTTTCAGGGGTAACCGAAGTACATGGGCACATGGACACACACACACACACACACACGAATACACACATTTGTCATTGTGCAACCAAGATGTATTAAAAGGCTATGACCTTCCAGGACTGCTATTCCTGGGAAAACAGAGGGCCTAATATCTATGTTATTATAGGCTTACAATCTAGATGAGGTAGGCTTGAGGGCTTGAGTGTGGAATTAGACAAGGTAACGGTCAGTTCAAAAAGAGTGTGACCAATGCTGCCATGGCCTTATGTAGGAATTGGAAGGGAGCCTCACAGTAGAAGTAGGAAGAATAAAGGCCTCCCAGTAATGCCCATTCGAATCCTTATAACCTGTGCGTATGCTATATTACCTAACAAAGGGGAATTAGGTTAGTTACACATGCAATTAAGGTAACCTGCTGATGTTAAAATGAGGAGAGTACCCTGCATGATCCAGGCAGGATCAATCTAATTGCATGTGCCTTGAAGAGTGAAAAAGAGTCAGAGATGGAAGGTAGCAAGGATTCCACTGGCCATTGCTGGCTTTGAAGGCAGAGGTGAGGGACCATGAGCAAAGCCATGTAGATGGAAAGACAAGGGAACAAGTCTTCCTCTATAACAGACAGAAAGAAGCACAGTCCTACCAACACCTTGATTTCCTCCAAATGAGACCTGTATCAAACGTTTGACCTATGGAACCCTAAGATAATAAATCTGCATTGTTTCAAAAACAGTTTGTGGTAATTTGTTACAGTAACAGTAAAAAAAAAAAGAAAATTAATACATGTATCTAAATCAGACTTCATGATCAAGGAGGATTTTTATTTTTTAAGAAATAATACCTAAGTTGCAAATTGTGATAGATAGAGGTTATCCTGAGGTGGGAGAAGGGGAAACCACAATAGCTGATCCAAACAGAAGGGATAGTAAGTACCAAGACTTGGATCCAAGAGAAAGAACATATTGTACTATCACTTTTACACTATTATCTACCAAACCCTTCAAATCTTATTTATAATATTCCCGAATACTGGAAACATTATGTCAAATGAAAATTTTATAAGGTGAAATTTAATAAAGATAAGCCCTGATTTTATAGTACATGATTATTTTGCAGGCCACTTCCTAGTCCTAGATGTTTATGTGAATGTATAAGAGAGAAATAAAGTGTGTACTCATCTATGTCAAAAGTGATCGAACTCTTCCTCCACTTCACCCATCCATTAGAAGCCTTAAGGACATTTATTGTACTGATTGAAGATAAGTACTTACTTGAGGAAGTGTATGGGATAAACTAGCATCCTGAGGTGTGGGGAACACCCTAGAGGACTATGGAAGGAGTGAGTTCATTGATCAGAACAATGGAAGAAGTGATCTTGAGGAAACAGAGCAAAAACACTGATACGTGAGACACTGAAATGAAAGAAGCGAGGCTGAGGAATAGAAAATAATTTATGTTAATTAAACATAAAAGAATTTCTCTAGTACAACAGAAGCCAAGTATAACACACTTGTTAATTTCAGAGTTTCTAATATACTAAATGTTAAATCATACAATGTGAAATATAATTCCATTTGATAAAAGATAAGCTGGCCTTAGTGGAGGGTCTTCTCACCGAACACCAATGTTGTCAAAAGGTTTCACATTATGTGGCTGCTGATATAGCAGTAGGCAGGGCATAAAGTCTGATGTTGAGTCCAAAGAAAAAATGCTTAGCTATTAAATGACCAAAACTCATAGTCATCATAAGCCTAGAAAATATTAAAGTGTGTGTTAATGATCAGGTTAGTGTAACAGAGATCAATTACACATTGCACTTTAATGGGGGTTTTTCAATGTCCTGTGGGATTCTCGAGGAGGGAGGAAAGTTACAGATAAAAGATGTTTGTAAAATGCAGCTTTAGTCTCAGAGTTATTCCCATTCCACTTGGAAATCAATGATTTCCCTGAGTAAGTAAAACAATTTAAATTTGATAAACATAGAGTTCCACAATATGATACACTCTGAATATGAGTATAGGACGATCTTTTATAAAATAGTGAAATACAACCATTATCATTTTTTCTTAAACTATGCTCTATATTTTGTAGTATACTGAGAGGTGTGTGGCTTAACCCACTTAGTAAACGAGGAAACAGGCTCAGAAAATGTTTTGCATCCTTCTTTCTTCTCTTCACCTCTTCCTCCTTTCCTTTCTTCCTTCTTTCCTTTGTTCTTTGTATACAATATATATTAAACTGTCACATACCATTTCACTCAGCCCTGGAGTCAAATGTTAGTCTAGTTAAGAAGGAAGCTGAATTTCAAACACTCTGAAATTCAAGAGTTTTCATTATTCGAAGAAGAAATTGAAAATAAGTGTGGTGAAAAATGGCCCCCAATAGTCTCCCCTCCTAGTATTTATGCCTTTGTATAAGCCTCTCCCCTGAGTGGGGTGGGAACTGGGGTTTGTTTCTAACTGACAGAATACAGAAAATGTTTAGGGATATATCTTCAAAACCCTTGTGACTTCTGTGTTGCTGACAGATCCTCCCTGTTGACTCTCACCCTTGCTGACTTTGAGGAAGCAAATAAGCTGAGAGTTAACAGTTATATGGAAACTGAGGATGGTCACTGGCCAACAGCCTGCCAGGATCTGAGACCTTGAGTCCAACAGGCTGCAGGGAACTGAATTTTGCCAATATACAGGTAATCTTAGAAGCAGGTCTTTCCTGAGTTGAGATTTTCAGATGAAACCCCCGATTTATCTAAAAATCTTTGTTGCAGGCTCCTGAGAGACCTTGAAGAGTGCATCCAGCTAATTTCTGCCATTTCCTCTGACCCACAGAAACTTTGAAATAAAATGCCTGTTACTATAAACTGCTAATTGTGTGGTAATATTATTATGCAGAAAGAGACAACTGATAAGAGTAATTGTGGCTGGGAGGTTCTGAGAGTTACAGAGGTGGGATGAGGTAAAGATGGAGAGCTCAGCATGAGCAGATTTGAGAGGGCCATTTAGGTTAAAATGAGGAGTTATTTTATGAAAATCTTATGAAGCAGTACATAATTTAATATCCCCTTTGCCATATGACTCAGCAATACAATAAAAGAAGTCATGAATGTAAAGTCATGCTGTAAACTCCCATGTTAATCCTTAGACCATCACATACATCTAGAATGGACTATTATATTCATGAAACCATTGGCGATGGTTTGAACAATCCTGGAAGCACTTGGCTTTTCCTATTTATGTACATTATAATATACTAGAGGCCTGGTGCACGAAATCCGTGCACTCGGGGGTCTCTCAGCCCGGCCTGTGCCCTCTTGCAGTCAGGGAGCCCTCGGGGGATGTCCAATTGCCAGCTTAGGCCCACCCAGGGAGCGGGCCTAAACTGGCAGTCGGACATCCTTAGTGCTGCCGCGGAGATGGGAGAGGCTCCCGCCTCCGCCACCGCACTCACCAGCCAGGAGCCCAGCTTCTGGCACACTGACCACCAGGGGGCAGCTACTGCATTGAGCGTCTGCCCCCTGGTGGTCAGTGTGCATCATAGCGACCAGTCATTCCGCCATTTGGTTGATTTGCCTATTAGCCTTATATTATATAGGATGTCCCTAGAAACCTAAGGCTACTTAGCCTTGAGCAAACAATGAGTTGGAGGGGCAAGAACTGTACCTCAGGAATAGTGTGTCATTTTCCTTCTTGATTCTCTCCCTTTCAACATGAATTCTAAGACATGGGATCATACTACCACCCTGTCCCTGTCCATTTCTCTTAACCTAGACAAGAAATGACAACCCCCAATACAAGCCCACGTGTTGGCCTTTCTGGTAAATACATTTTTACACCATGAATCCCATGGGTTCCTCTACCTGAGATTTCTTCCTTCCTACTATTTTCAAACTATGCTGCCTAAGTGTATGCTTTCAACACTGTCCATTTGGCTGTGAAATCTCTGAGAGAAGACTCTCACTATATTTTACTTACCAGAACATTCCTAGGCCCAGTAGAACTTAATACACATTCAATAAAAAAAAACTGACAATGGGATAAAAACACTTAATGTTTGTAATAGAGGATTTGCACTGTTGATTCAGGTCTACATTAACCATGGTCCTGAGTCCCAGCAGATAAAGCAGGTAATTTATTTTAACCACCTAAGTAAGTCTCAAATATTAAAACGCAAGTCATTCTCTCACACATGACCTTCCCCAAATGCAATATTAATCATTCAATCATTGATCTTCATTAGTACACATTAGTCAACCCAACTCTTGGAGAAATGTCAGACATTTCAAATCAACAGGCACCATTCCAGTGGTGTGACATTGTCAGAAAAGGAGGAAAATGAGAAGACAGGCACGTCCTAAGGAAGAAAATATAAATGAACAATGACTTTATCAAGATTCCACAAGGAAAACAGATTTAATAATCACCTTCAGCCATTTCTCCCTGTACAGAAATGCTATCTCTTCCTGGTATCTATTTAATTAAATAGCCCTTACACAAAATCAATAATTAGTCACTCTGAAGGCAGTTGAGAGAGATTTTAAGGTCAGCAAAGTTATAAACAGTCAGCTTTAATAGTAAACCTAATCACTGGATAAATTACAAAGGAAATTCAGACTTGGAGTTGCAAAACAGTGAATTTCTAGTTCTAACAATCCTTATGTCCTGTTATTTGTTTGTTTGTTGTTTAGCTGGAATACTTCTATCACGGAAACATTTCCTCATTATTTGGTTAGTCTGACATACAGCATATATAATAAAAGCAGGATGGTGCTTTCTTCCCCATGGTACCCGTTTATGAAAGAATAAGTCCTATAATTCCCTAAGGGTGGTCAGAACTGGTGATTTTTTTTTTCATAATAATGGGCTCTAATTAAATTATACTTTATTGTAACCCATTGCAGTTATTATCCCTATTGATGATGAAATTACCTTATCCTTGGCCAATATGGCCTCTTCAGTTTGACTCCCTTTAGTTTTTTTTTTTAATCTTTATTGTTGAAAGTAATTACATTTATCTCCCTTTTTCTCCCATTGACTCCTTATAGCCTACCCTCACCCCTACCCCCATCCCCAGGCCTCCAACACCCTATTGTCTGTGTCCATGGGTTGTGCATATATGCATACAAGTTCTTTGATTGACCTAGTTGAGCTCTTCCCACCCACACACACACCTCCCCCACCTTCCCTTCTATGTCTCTGGATCTATTTTGTTCATTAAATTCCACATATGAGTGAGATCATGTGACACTTGTCTTTCTCTGACTGGCTTATTTCTGTTAGCATAATACTCTCCAGGTCCCTCCATGCTTTCTCCTTTAGTTTTGATGTGATTAGGGTAGTCTTTGATTACATTCTTGATTTTTTTTTTTTTGTATGAAGAGATTTTCCAGCTTCATTCTTTATATTTTCTGCTTAGGCCTAGAATCAGGCAGTTCTCCAAGGAGGTTCCTTTCATTTATCTATTATTTTACTTTATCTATTACTGTGTAACTGGTAATTATATTTTATTTCATTGAACTTCTACTAATATTGTTTATAGCAAGAAAAAGGGAAAAACAGTCATTGTTTCTGTCTTATTTTATCACTACCTATAGACTGTAAAGATTTTGAAGAGACAATATACAATATTCATCCTTGTGCCCTTAGCAGCTAGTAGAATACATTGTTAAGAGTTGGTGTCTCAAAAATGGTTGCTACGTACAGGAATAAATGGTTTCTAGTTGAGTATTATGAGTGACATCTGTGCTATCTGAGATAGCAAAAAGACATTTTTACCAACCTCCTTTTCCCATACCCAACATTCAAACTTGTATGCAAAGAAAGCCACCACTCTGAAAAGGACATCGATCTTCTTTGTTAAAGAAACCAAAAACACATTAAGCAGAGTAGCTATGATTTCAGGTAAAAAATAAAGCTATCTGTCCACATTAAACAAGAATAAGAGTCAATGAAAATCACATTAATTTGCGCTACCTGTAAAACAAATTAGCAAACGTAGTGACCATCTGTGAAAGACACGAGGGCCACATAAGACATGGAATTATTTAATGTGTTAAATCCATTTAAAATGTTTGTATCCTGTTAGTTCTAACATAATTACTATGTTAATTTCTGTGTGTTTTGCATATTAAGCAGAGCACACTCTGGGAAGCTAATGGCCGCTATGTCAGCTTTTTATTAAATCACAAAATAAACATGCACAATCCTGCTTTCAGAGATAATTAGTTTACCATTTCTGCCAGAGCTTAAATATTGGGTGTGCTTTGAAAATCTGACTTCCATTTGGGGTGAGATTGGGCAGGCAAGTAGCTTCCAGATTCCTCAGCTCACCCTTAAGGCAAGAGCATTTTTAAGGGGAGAGAATTCAGAGGTTTTGATTTTCTTTTCCACCCTTCATTTTTAGCACTACACAATTATAAAAATAACCAACAGACATTTTCAGAATGGTTCTATAGAGGATGAGGGGTTGGGCAGAGAAATAAAAATCTGTAAGCGTCCAGATTACAACGCTTTTAAGGTGCCCAGAAGTCTTGGCCCATTCCGGCTCTTGACGGAATATGCATGTGTTAGATGAAGGTAAAAACTCATTGCACCCAAACACCACCAAAAGCAACCCATATGATGCAGGGCAGCCACAGGCATGGCTCTCCAGGCATCTGTGTTTCCTTACTCGCTTTTTACACCTTCTCTTAACAGTAAACAAGGCAGGTATTTTCATGTGGTGCAGGTGGCATTGTGGGGCCTCTGATGCACTAACCCTAACCTGGGTGGCATTCCATATACGGGGTGGCCCCCAAAATGTATACACACTTTGAATAAGTATTCATTCCAATGGGTTAAATCTGAAAAAAAAAGAAACATTAATTGAGCTATCAGCTATAAAGTATGCATACATTTTTGGGGGGACACCCTATATTTCATGTGATCTCAGGCATGTCTTGAGTTTTAGTTTCTACTTGTATAAAATGGAACCAGTACTAAACCTGTCTTATTGCTAGTGCAAAATCAAGTAAGATAATTTCTGTAAAAAACAAATTCTTGCTCCTACTATACAGGGTGGGGCAAAAGTAGGTTCATGTGAAAATAATACAATAATTTGAAAATAATAATACAAGGATAAACTATGTGTTTTGCATACTCACAACTGTAAACCTAGCTTTGCCCAACCCTGTAGAGTACATGCTTTTAACTACATAACTTATGTATACTTTAGTTATAATTATATACATTTTATCCTATATAAAAGGCTAATATGCAAATTAAACCTCACACCCTCACCCAAGATGGCTGCCCACATGTGGTCAAAGATGGCCACCACAAGATGGCCGGCAGGGGAGGGCATTTGTGGGTGACCGGGTCTGCAGGGGAGGGCAGTTGGAGGGGACCAGGTCTGCAGGGAAAGGCAGTTAGGGGTGATCGGGTCGACAGGGGAGAGCAGTTGGGGGTGATTGGGCCAGCAGGCAGGTGAGCGGTTGGGAGCCAGCAGTCCCGGATTGTGAGAGGGATGTCTGACTGCCATTTTAGGTTCTATTCCACAGGGATAAGGCCTAAACCAGCAGTTGGGCATCCCCCGAGGGGTCCGAGATTGGAGAGAGTGCAGGCTGGGCTGAGGGAATTTCATGCACCGGGCCTCTAGTATACAGATAGGAATCCTAATATATAAAAACCCAGGGTCCGTAACGACTGACCGAAGGCTTGACTGAACACCAGAAGTCAGTCCTGCAGTCAGTGCTGGGTTGCCATGGCGACTGAGCACTGACTGCTGCTGGTGCGGGCGCAGCGACCCAGCACTGATTGCTGAGGGGGCTGTGGATCAAGCCTGGAGAGAGGCCTGGAGAGAGAGGCAGGGTCTGGCTGCAGCTTCTGTGGCAGCTGTTGATCAGCCGTTGCCTCTCTCTTCCTCTCTTGGCAGCCGTGCCTGTTTCTCTCCAGGCCTCTGTGGGGGCTGCTGATCACCCCCACCTCTCTGATCAAGCCCAGAGATAGGCCCAGAGACGCTGACTGGCATAGAAACCGACCAATCAGAACCAAATCTGGGTGAACTGTGAGGAGCCCATGGATGCCTAGGAGGCGGAGCTTTTGACGCTGACTGGCATAGAAACTGACCAATCAAAACCAAATTGGAATGCAGGGGATGGAAGATGGGGGGAGATCAGGCCAGCAGGGGAGGATAGTTAGAAGTGATCAGGCAGGGCAGGCAGAGGCAGTTAGGGGCAATCGGGCAGGCAGGCAGAGGGGTTAGGGACAATCAGGCAGGCAGGCAGAGGCAGTTAGGGGTGATCAGGCAGGCAGGCACATGAGCAGTTAGGAGCCAGTACTCCCTGATTGGAGAGGGTGCAGGCTGGGCTGAGGGAACCCCCGCTCCATGCATTATTTTCGTGCACTGGGCCACTATTACATATATAAACATGTATATTACTAATATACACATACATATGCATATACAAATATATATATATCTCCATCCATCTTTTAGGTCTTTTAGGGGGACAGTAATATCTATTTTTATTTTTATTTCTAATTCCAGTCAAGCAGACCATGGACCACCTCAGACTCTAATGCTAAATAAAAAGCAACTATATATATATACATATATACACATATACACATATACACATATATACATATACATATACATATACATACATATACATATACATATATATATATATATATATATATATATATATATATATATATGCCTAAGTGACTGTTACAACCGAATGAGTGAAACAACTGGTTGACCAGTCACTATGATGCACACTGACCACCAGGGGGCAGACAATTAATGCAAGAGCTGCGCCCTAGTGGTCAGTGCACTCCCACAGGAGGAGCACCGCTCAGCCAGAAGCCAGGCTCGCAGCTGGCAAGTGCAGCTGTGGTGGCGGGAGCCTCTCCTGACTCTGCGGCAGTGCTACCTAGTGGCAAACGGTGGCGGCAGGCACAGTGGGCCAGGATGAGCATGAGCGGCGCAGTGAGCGGCCTTGGCTCGGGTTCCTCCCAAGCCGCCTGCTGCTTGGCACACTGCTACATCCCCCGAGGGGTCCCAGATTACGAGAGGGTGCAGGCCAGGCTGAGGGATCACCCAGCCCCCATGCACAAATCCTTGAACCGACCTCTAGTTTATAATATAAAATAGCAGTATTATTTTATTGAATTGGAATGTTTCCTAAAATATAAAACTTAAAATGTCAATTATATGTTCTATGTTATTGAATATGGTTTATTATTTAAATAAGATAAAATATTTATTTTACTTGCCACCTGCTAGAATCTCTTAATTTTTATGTTTATATAATTTTCTCATTTGATCTTGAAAAGAAATCCTGAATGATGAAGTGAGGATAGGTACTGATAATATGTAATGATATACAGTATATCCTTGTATCCATAATGGTTAAAGAAAATTGCACAAAGATCAAAGTCTGTTGATGACAAAGTCAGGACCAAACCCAGGCCCCCTTCACCTTGTTCAAGATTTGTTTCGCTATCCAGATGGTGACTTTCATTGAATGTAAGTACTTTTCTCCATTCTGGTTCCACTTCCCTTCCTTTTTTGGTTGCTTGCCCTTGAAAACTCTCCAAAATGCCACAGGTGAAGAGAAGCTTTCAAGCTGATATGCATCTCCAGTGCCTGTCATGAGCTCTAAACTTTTCAGGTTTTACATAAAAATTTTATATAAATGTATCCTAAAGCCTTTGTGTTTATTAAAATGCTTATTAATTTATGTTATCTCTGGATCATTATCATTCTCATTAGAGTACCCTTAGCTACAATAAAGTGGTGCTCAAGGACACATTCCCCAAAGTGGATGCTGAAGATGCCTTTTATAATCTTTCCAGAGGACTGCATGCAAAATCAGCCACCCTCTCTCCAAGGTTTCCAGAGTATTTGGTTCATGCCCACTAGGGCAATTTTCTAATACCATTCATACCTGAGTTTTTCTACTGAAATTCTGTATAGGCATTCATTGGTGTGTGACTTTTGGCCAAGTCAATCTATGTTCTTAACTTAGTCTCCTAATTAGTGAAATAGGGAAATATCTTTTTATTGTATACTAGTGGCCTGGTGCACAAAATTCATGCATGGGGGTGTGTGTCCCTCAGCCTGGCCTGCACCCTCTCCAATCTGGGACCCCTTGGGGGATGTCCAACTGCCGGTTTAGGCCCAATCCCTGTGTGATAGAGCCTAAAATGGTAGTCGGACATCCCTCTCGCAATCCAGGACCGCTGGCTCCTAACTACTTACCTGCCTGTCTGCCTGATCATCCCTAACCACTCTGCCTGCCGACCTGCTGGCCCCCAACTACCCCCCCCCCCCCCGCCGCTGGCCTTCTCGCCCCAACTGTCCCCCTGCTGGCCTGCTCACCCCCAACTGGCCCCCCTGCTGGCCTGCTTGCCTCCAAATGCCCCTCACCCCCCGCCAGCCTGATCACCCCCAACTGCCCTTCCCTCCTGGCCTGATCATCCCTAACCACCTCTGTCTCGGTCCCACCACCATGGCTTTGTCCGGAAGGATGTCCAGAAGATCTCCTGGTCTAATTAGCATATTACCCTTTTATTAGTATAGTTATGAAAAGGATTTAAAAGACAAATTATACAAACTATCTGGCTCAAGACCCAGCAGTTACTAAATGCTTAACACACGAGGGTATCCTTTACCTCTATATCCCAGTTTAATTCTATTAATGCTGTGTTCACACAAAAACAGCAAATCAATGTTTTATTGGCCATTACTAATTGTTTAATAAGTACATTTCTAAATGTCTACTGACCGCATTATTTTAATCAACGTGTTTTTTAAATATGTCAGCATAGTAGTAAATAAGATCACAAGATGTATATTTTATCCTACCCCTTTGTCCAATTGCTCTAGATACCTTAGGTTTCCCTTCCCTTCCTCTCTACCACTTTACAAAATGTCTCTGTTCCCAGCGCTGCTCTCACCTGTGCTTCCCCAAGGAGTCCTGGAGGTGCTTTTTCCCAGACGTACTGAGTTAAAAATCCAGACCAGCCTTGGAAGACTCTCTCATTTCTTACATCTACCTTATTTTTAAAATATTTTTATTGATTTCAGAGAGGAAGTAAGAGGAAGAGATAGAAACATCAATGATGAGAGAGAATAATTGATCAGCTGCCTCCTGCACACCCCCTAATGGGGATTGAACCCACAACCAGGGCATGTGCCCTGACTAGGAATAGAATCATGACCTCCTGGTTCATAGGTCAACGCTCAACCACTGAGCCATGCAGGCCAGGCATCTTACATCTACCCTTGCCCCACTCTCATTGAACATAAAGTTATGATTAAATGTTATGTTTGATCTCAGGACAAGTTATTTCCCATCAGGCTTTCTGATATCTCACATACGTAAACACCTGAAAAACCTTCCCTACTGGTATCTTAGACAAAACAGTATCCTGAGGAAATGCAGTTTAGCTAAGGTGGGGACATCCTTTTAAAATTCCCTACTTAATCCACAAGTGATGCTCAATATTCATAATGCAACCTGCTCATGGAACTTGGAGATAAACCAATCAACGGTCCAGGTTTATCTGAAACTGGAGGCACTGCTGGGCTATGAGACTTTCGTGCTAAAAATAGAAAAGTCTGGAACAAAGCAGAACACATTGGTCACTGTATGCTGGAAATGCCCATGAGGTAGATTGCTTCAATGTCTAACACTTATGTATTACCGTTTGATAAATCATATGTTTACTATCTAGCTCTTGTACTCCATTACACCTTCCCCACGATGTAAACTCGTGGAGGGCAGAGACTGTCTTAGTCACTCATAACAGGCATGTTAGCCACAGGGCACGTTCTCAAAAATGTTTATTGAATCAAGGAAACCAGGAAGGACTGGAGGAAGGGAAAGGAGAAGAAATGAAGGAAGAACAGAAGTGAGAATACATGGGGGGTCGTCTGCTACTTTCAACATCTATTGCACAATTAATGGGAACATATGCGTGCACTCATTGAAGATGGAAAATTCTAGAACCCTAAGATTTTTTTCTAGGCTGTAGACAGTGAGTGACTCCATGAACTCTAGAGCATTTATTGTTGTTGTTAATCCTTACCTGAGGATATTTTTTTCTATTGATTTTTAGAGAGTGGAAGGGAAGGGGGAGAGACACAGAGAGAGAAAAACATCATTGTGAGAGAGACACAGTGATCGGTTTACCTCCCGCATGTGCCCCCTGACCAGGGCTGGGAATCAAGCCTGCATCCCAGGTATGTTCCCTTGACCAGAATTGAACCTGGGACCTTTCAGTCTGAGGACCGACTCTCTAGCCACTGAGCCAAACTTGCTAGGGCTAGATTGTTATTGATAAGCAAGTACTTCCTGCAAATCACTGATACCATGACTAAAGATGTTAAACATTTCAAAAAGGCATACTGTATTATTTGAAAATGTCACAGACGATAAAAATCAGATTTCTCTTTCTCTGCTGTCATACAAGCCTAAACATTCAGCCTGATATATAATCATTGGTAATGCTTTCTGTTCAACCCACACACTGCTGAACTCTGCTGTGTTATTTTCTTCTAAGTGAAATACCCGATTCTGTATTATAATTACTTCAGCCCATTTTCCCTGGATCCTGGACAGGG
Source organism: Plecotus auritus (assembly GCF_963455305.1). Lineage (NCBI taxonomy): Eukaryota > Metazoa > Chordata > Mammalia > Chiroptera > Vespertilionidae > Plecotus > Plecotus auritus. The sequence goes on along the minus strand of NC_137785.1, from coordinate 50,671,069 downwards.
CTTTAGATTTATTCAGGGTAATTCTCCGTGGGATCTAATTTCAGATGAAATGATGGTGCAAATTTAGTGGCGTTGCGTCTGTGGCATCCCTGGCCCTTAATATTGGCAGCTGAACAACTTCAACTTCTGTGTTGTCTCTCGTAATTCCCTGGCACATGAGCCAAACTTCAGCCACATGATATTCTTCTCTTTCCATTTCATCATTCTGTGATGGCCTGCCCCACCTTGCTTCGGCAAAGGCTGTGACATATGCATTACCTCTCTGTTTGCTCACGTCAACCCAAGAAAAACTTTTTATGGCATATCTCTGTGAGGCCACCAGCCAAAAGTGGTCATCCTTTGTCCAAAGTCACTGTGGTTTTTAATATACTAAATTGAAGTTACTATTTAATTCCTTCCTACTCACTGGACTATGAACTGGATGAGGATAAAGACATTCACTTGTATCTTTAAAGCCTTGCCGTCTAGCACAGTGCCTGCCACAGAAACAGACTAAGCTCATGTTTGTTAAACACCAGCACACAATGGTGCAGCAATCTCCATAAGAATATTAAGCAAACTAAGACATTACTAGTTGTAAGGTGTAAAAGTACTAAATATCTTTTCACCGGCTTATTTTTCCTCTTGTTCATCCTTTTACTTATACATGTTATCATTATTTTTAATTTTATAAAATTTTCAAAGTTAATCTGCCATTCTTAAAAGAGCAATTTGAGTGTACCTATGTTACATATTTTTGCTTCAAATTAATTAACTTTTAAGATACAGAGCAAGATACATAGGAAGAACCTTGTACCATTTCATGTTTGGGAAAGTCACTATTGAAAGTAGGGTTTTTCTTGAGCCTCTCCTGTTAAGCTGTTGCATGGACTAACCATGAAAATGCTTTGCAATCTCCTTTCAAAGTTAACTTTTCAAATGTACTGCAGAACCAGCCTGGCAGGCGTTGCTCAGTTGGTTGGGCATCGTCCTGTGCACCAAAACATTTCCGATTCCATTCCAGGTCAGGGCATGTGCCTGGGTTGTGAGCTCACTCCCCAATGTGTGTGTGTGTGTGTGTGTGTGGGGGGGGGTTATGCAGAAGGCCGTCAATCGATGTCTCACTTTCACATAGATATTTCTCTCTCTCTCCTTCCTCCTGCCCCTCTCTCTAAAAACCAATAAAAATCTTTAAAAAGTACGTTAATTTAAAAAATTACTGCAGTACCATAAAAATTTTGGATATCAGACTCAATTTGTTTCCCCTTTGTACAGTTAAGGTTTTACAGGAAGATTGTGTGTTACAAGTCTACAAAAGTGATATAAATATAAACAAACCCCATTTTTACACAAGCATTCTAACCTTCCTGTATTTCCCTAAGTTTCAAAAGTGGCTGTGTCATGGATTAGCAGTGTAGCCTCAGGCAAGTCAGCAAAACTCTGAAGGCTCAGTTTCTTCTTTCACAAGCTCTCACAAATGATAACTCCAGTGCAAGGATCCCTGAAGGTAAAATATGAATTTTATGGCAGAGCATCTGTTCTCAAGGATATGTAGTTTACTTCTTTCCCCCTTTTCCTCCTTTTGTTCCTGGAATTTTATACTTCCTACTTTCCCATGAATGTTTCTTAATATTTTCCTTGCCTGGAATTTGGTGTCTTAAATGTTGTTGAGAAAGACAATCTCTTGCTAATTTCCCTGTTATTTTGACTAAGATGTGTTCCTTCTCAGACTCTAGTGATTATCTCTGACTTTTCAGACTCATCATCAAGCTCTCTGTGTACAAGATATAGAAACACGGTTTTGCTCATATGTTATTCCCTACCTTTCCCATGCTGCACAATTTAATCTGTATTATTTCTGAATAAAGCTATTGTGGAGAGGCAATATGCACTATTATTTCAAACTGTTAACTTCTTACAATTTTTGTGGGTACATACTCATGGAATCAGATTGCTGTACATCAGTAAGTCATAGTGTCCTGGAGTTATGGGGGACCTCACAGATTAGAGAAAAGGAAACACAGACTAGAGAACAGAACTGGCTGATGACACACAATCTCTTACTAATTTAGCCATGAACAGCATTTTTCTCCTTTGTGGCATTAATCTTTACCTTCTCATGATGGTACTCTTTTGCTGATGATAATGGCAAACTCATGTTCTATTATCTACACTAATAAAAGAGAAACATGCAAATTGACTGCACCTCCACAATGCCCACCAGCCAATCAGGAGTAAGCAAATTAACCCAACAAAGATGGTGAGTTAATTTGCATATGCAGGCGTGAAGCGGCCAGGTAGGACGCCTGCTATGAGGGGGAGGGCCGGGGGGGTGGGGCGGGGCGGAGGGAGCTACAGGAGCAGCGCTCAGGCCGGAGAGGAGAAGACTGAAGCTTCTGGCTGGAGCAAACACTGAAGGCTCTGGCGGGAGCAAAGACTCCCACCAGAGCGAAGACGGAAGGCGGTGGCCAGAGCGAAGGCTTGGGTCCCAGGTGCTGGAGGAAAACCGGTGCCAGTAGCCAGGGGAAGGAAGGCTGCCTATTGCACAAATCTTTGTGCAATGGGCCTCTAGTCCCATATAAATTGTGAAGGGCCTTTAGGTTATTTGACAATCTTGATCTCTATAACAGCACATAACATTTCTATTTTTATCCTCATTAGGACAACAACAGCAACATATCAGACCAAATGTTTTGTCTTAAGTTAGACAGTAGGGGGGCTCAAAGCCACCATTTCATCATTCTGTAATATTTAGTGAGCATCTACTATGTGCCAGGTATTATTTTAGACGTTGGGGATACATTGGTAACCAAGATTAAAAAATCCCTACCTTCAGAGAGATTGGATTTTAGTGTAGGTGAAAAACAGTGAACAAGTAATACATTTTCACTATCATATGAAACCAACACAGCAATGAAACCAAGAATATGATCGAAGATTAACCTTAAGACTGTTAGTGAGGGAAAGGTGTCTGAGGAAAGATAACTAAGATGATAAATAAAGGTTAAAAAGGAGTCAAGCTTACAAATTTCTGGGAGAAGGAAACTCTGAAGATAAGGAGGAGTAGGTACAGATGTGCTCAGCAGTAGAGAATCTTCAGTGTCCTAATTCTCAACCCAGTGCTCTGTCTAAAACCACGGCAGACTCCTTTCTCCACCTGTTTAGAGGAGGCATTTTTAGATAAACTTCTGTTTATGTGAGCCCCATATTTATTGAGACTTCAAACGTGCCTCCAGAATGACTCATTCCACTTATAACGTGCCACCATCTGGCCCTTTATAGATCCATGAAGTTGGAGGATAGAGTGTTTTCCATTTATCTCCCAATGTTGCTGCCTGCCCGGCACATTAACATACGGCCCAATTAGCTAGAACAGGGCACTAATGAGGCCAGTTGTAAATTCAAGTTTTGTATGGGCTACTTAGCTTTTTATTTTGTTTGGGTCTAAGGTTCATTCTACAACTGATCTTGGTCTCAGACTCCTTCTAGGTCTGACTTTTTGGCTGTCCCTTCCCATCTATTCCAACCCCCATTCCTAATTCAGGGCCCTCCCCAGAGTAGAGGTTCAATGAATAATTGTCTTGTCACATTATTTCATCTTTTTTTTTTAAATTACAAAAGTAACTTGAAGAATATTAGTTTTTGAAGATCACATCTTAAGACCTCTATGACTTACCTCTTTGAAAAATGTAACCTTTGGAGAGATTGTGTAACTGAAGTCCATAGCACTGTATAGTATCTCTTCTCCCTTGCAAAGTGTATGCTCAGCCCAAACTCTTGGGTCTATGGCTCCTTGCTACTCATTCCTTTCATGCTCATATCCATCTGTGCCTTAAAGAAATGTTGAATGCCCCTTCTTCTGTGAAGCTATTTATGATTCAGTCTCCTCCCTTAAATCTCCCATTAGATATTGTTATCTGTCCATATTACTTTCATTGCATTTGTCACTTCCTGCTTTGTGCCATTTCTGTGTATCTTACCTCTTCACAACTCTAAGTTCTGTAGTGAGGGTTCAATCTCTAAATTATCCTTAAAACCTCCAAAGAACCTACCTCTCAAGACAAGAGCATTAAACTTGGAAGTATTCAGAACTAGGTTCAATATTTTTTCTCTACCCTTTTTCATTATAAAAGTCATACAGAGTATCCTTTGATTCTGTGAGTTTCAGTTTTATCATCAGACAAATAACACTTGTGTACTCCCTGTCAGGACAGAATGAGATGAGGCATGCAAAGCCAGCACTGTGTAAGAGTCTGGTCCTGCCACTTCTTAGCTCTGTGATTAGGAAAACTACTTCACCTGCCTTAACCTCAACATTTTTAGATGTAAACTGTAAAAACAAAAACAATGCCTCAAATTATTTAATCTTATTTGGGAGACTAATTGAGAAAATTAAGTACCCGACATAATTCTCAGCATATATTAACAATTCAATAAAAGTTAATAATTTGTGTTTTCTGTTGTTTTTTAATTTGTCAACCACAGTGCCTGGTATATAGCTGAAACTCAACAAATACCATTTATTGAGTATTGCTGTTAATTCTCAAATATTTCCTGGGTACTGGTTATGTGCCTAGATTATGAGCTAGGCTCCCTGCTTGATGCTGAGACACAAAAGTGAACACAAAAGCTGCTGAAATTATCTTTTATCTAATAAAACATACATTAAATATGTAATTGTATCCTGCATATAAAATATAGTCAATGTAGGAGTTGCTGAATATAAAATTTTTGGGGGGGTGGGAGGGGGAGTGATATATATTGGGGAGAAGTTAGAGTTCCCAATACAAATTCTGGGTCAGAAATGCTATCCTACTGCTTAAAAATATATTCTTTTTTTAAAAAAGAAGCACACATTTTTTATAGATGATACACCATCAAATTTGGAAACCTAGTCAGTTTCTACACTTGGCTCAAAAAGCAATAAATTCAAAGAATGCAAAACCTTTTTACTGTATAAAACTGTCTCCAAGAAACAAAACAAAATGAAAAAAGGAGCATTCCTCGTAGTTTTCCCTGATTTTTTTTATTGCTTGTATAAATTGCTCTTGCAAGATGAACTTCAGACAACTGAATTATGAGCCTTAAGGTTAGCATAGTTTATCAATTTATCTTCTGTCCCTCAACAGTATCTGACGAGAAGTTGCGGTCATAATTTAGTTGTTCTAAACACATACTAACCCGCGGAGAGGAAAAGGGAAGCAGTGTGCAGTGGAAACTTGGAAAGCGCCCTTCTGTAGAGGATCTTCATTTTTTTTCCTTTTACCTTTACGGAAAACATTTTAAGCCTTTTTTGTCAGGAGTTGTGTGCCAGAAAAAAGATGAATTTAAGAAAGAAAAGAAAAGGACTTCCTGTCTTCTACTACCTGAATCATAATTTAAAGCACTTTTGAAATCATTACTCTCTTTCCCTTCCAGGTTGATTTTGACATATTGATTTTACTCCCCAAAGCAGAAATAGTTAATCAGCACGGTATTGATAATACCTGCTTAATGTTTTGACTTTCTCAGCAATCTATTTTTTTTTTTTTTTGCAGTTTATACAATTCAAGTTGACTTTCTTCTATAATTGCTGCTTAGGAAAAGTTGTAGTGTGCATGTTTTATGTGCATTAAAGTGACTAAAAAAAACCAACCACATTCCAAACAAGTAGTATCATCACATGTAAATTTGATGAAACCAGGAAGAAAAAGTGAATCAATTATGCATTTGTCCATAAAATTAAGAATACATTGTGAATAGATTGTTTTCCTTTAATAATTCTATTACCTATATAGGCATTGTGAGTTGTGTGTGTGTGTGTGTGTGTGAGAGAGAGAGAGAGAGAGAGAGAGAGAGAGAGAGAGAGAGAGAAGGAAAAAATGCACCTATAATTTTTATCATATTATCATAGTAACAAACATATGGTAAAAACTTATGTTTCATTCCCATGCCTTTTCCTTCTTATTATTTCTTTGACAAGTGCTTCAAGATGTCTGTGGTCTACTTTGTACACAACTTTGTATCCTGCTATTGAAAGCTAATAGTATAATATGTATTTGTTCTCATGGCATTACAATTCCTGAAAAACAATTTTCATGGCTAATAGCCTGTCAAATGTTTACAAGTAGGATAGGATCGACAGAGTCCTCTGTCTCCACCCCTTGGAATCACTCCATCTTCACTCTTATTTGGGACAATAGTATCTAAGCACAGTAATTAATTGAACCTATGCTATGCGTGGAGTGAAGGAGGGTGTGTTAGGTGCTCCATGCTGAAGGTCCCACTAACTCCACTCCTCCAAGCACCAGAGAAATGAAATGGGACTAAATAGTTCATGTACAAAGTAGCCCAACCAACTTGAGTCCTAAATAAAGAAAGAGAAGAAAGTAGGAAAAGAAATATAAGCTAGGCAAATGGGCTTCTAGGTGGCCAGGTGGAGGAGACAGGAAGGGGCAGCTAACTAGGAAGAGAATAGGAAAATCTATACCAGCGGACAGACTCTGCTATATTTACAACCATAACCATGTTTGTTTAGATTCTCTCTGAAGATGAACTGAGTTCAAACGTCTTCCTAACAGTTAGAAAATATAAGAACAAAGACATCAACACTATTAATTAAACATCAGATTCTGAATCAATGTCGGTTGTTTACGAACGCTAATATTCCATAAGCCTTAAAGTGTTACAGAATGTCAGGGTTAGGTTGGGGTAAGTTCTGACTGAACTTAATTCTAGCCTGTCACTATTATCTGAGCTCAATTCATATTTTGTTTTCCTACAGGTTATATACTTACTTCCTTACTTATTTGCATGTCTGTGTCCCCTACACGCCTAACAATAGCCCAGGACATTGTGTTTACATATATTTATAGTTGCATTTCCTTTTTTTTCTGATGAATGGCACATTGATTTAATTATGTCATTAAAATTTTTATCCAAACATTAATGAAACACTTGAACAAATACTGTCCCAGAGAAGTGGAATAAAACAAAACCCAAAACCCAAGGTCTGTGCCTTGGTTTAAATCCCTGCTGTACAGAAAATGTTGACTGAAGCCCAGTGCCCAGGAAATGAGCAACTCCTCATCATTTGGTCAAAAGCTTTCTCAGCAATCAATGCATAAACAATTAAAAGGTTGGGAGGTGAGAATGTGTTGTGCGTGTGTGTGGGTGTGTGTGTGAAGGGAAGAGCTAATCCAAAGAGAGAGTCCCTTGGAAATTAATTAGAGACCAGTTGGAAGTCAAAAATAAAGAACCTACATGATTCTGTGTGCCCTCACCCACACGGCACAAATGATGATGGAACACATCTGCAAGCCTCTCCTGATGCCCTCCTCCTGGATTAATCACTCCTTCCAACCGCACACAAGGCCATTTGTTCCAAACACCATTTGGAATGCACGTTGCACTGGCTTTTCTTGAACTCAGTCATATGCATGCCTGCCCCTCTGACTGAAGTGTATAAGCTTTTCTGGGCTAGAATACTTCTCTGACCCTGTATCTCTAGTTTTGAGCATTATATCTGAAGCCTTTAAAATGAAAATGTGATTTTTTTCAAACGTAACAGATTATTCATGTTTGAAAAAGTATAAAGGGTGTTAAGCTTATTCAATACTAGAGGCCGGGCACATGAAATTTGTGGGTGGGTATGGTCCCTAGGCCTGGCCTGCAATCAGGGCCATCTTCCCCAGCTGCAGGCACAGGCCCCGCCCCCCGCTGCCACTCACTGAGGTTCCGGTACATCATTGGGCGATCTCCGTCTGCTGGCGGGCCATTCCTGCCCACTCACCAGCCCTCTATGTGTGGGGCAACAGGTAGGGCGGGGGCCTTGGCCTGGCACTGCCTGCATCCTCAGCCACCCACCCCTGGTTCCCCGTTCACGTCGGGTGATGGGAGCCTGCAGGCCAGGGAAAGGGACCGAGAGGTGGTCAGTGCGCCTCATTGTCACTGGTCGAGGGGTCATTCTGGTCATTTTGCCATTGGGGTCAATTTGCATATTACCTTTGATTATATAGGATTATATAGGATTATTACAGTGAGGAACAGCTTTTTTTGAGAAAAGGGAAAGCATATGTGTCTACATTGGTCTGTGAGTGAGGAACTGACTGAGGTACACAAGGAGACAGAAAACTGGCTCAATATGTTTTAAGATTTCAGTTTCACGATTAGTCCTCAATTTGATATTAAAATAGTTTCTTAATTACTCAGATATATTAACTCATTTAACTTTATCAAGCATGGTTTATATTAATAAACACATGAGTGATTCAGGACAACAAAGAAGAATAAAGTGCATGATATATGGTATAGATAATGGACTATTCAAAACAGAAGACACTGAGACATTTTTTCTAAAACCAACCCTCCATATATAATTTCAGATTTAATTTTTTTTAAAGACTGGGTCTTATTTGGTTCATTTGGGAGAAAAGCAAAAATATTTTTACTTCTAAAAATACATTGATGACCACTAACCTACAAGTTCCTTTCTTCTCTAACAACTAGTACATAAATTATAGTTATTACTCTTTGGGCACATTAATTTGAGTAATTATGAAGCCTAAGAGGATTAAGATGATTGTTTTGAACAATAAAATGTGACAACAATGATATAACGAACATTTGCATCATATGAAAGCTTATAATGCAGTTTTACATGTTAAACACAGTAATATGCTTTAATTATTTACTATCTGTCTGTCAAGCATCAATATCATAAGGTTGGCATTTCTACAGCATCCCAATGTAACTGATGTGAAAGATGTGTTCCAGGGTATTAATTTGCCAAAGGTTACAAGAGCTGTAGGAGAATTTGAACAATGGCAGTCTAATTCTACAGTCTGCACTTTTGAATCCTACAGTATACTACCTCTCTGAAAGTAATATTGTCATTAAAGTTTGGGTAGGAAATAATTATTTTAAAAATCCTCACCCAAGGATATTTTTTTCCATTGATTTTTAGAGAGAGTGGAAGGGAGGGGGAGAGAGAGAAGCATTGATATGAGAGAGACACATCAATTGGTTGCCTCCCTCACCTGCCCCAACTGGGGCTGATGATAGAGTCTGCAATCGAGGAATGTGCCCTTGACCAGAATCAAATCCAGGACCCTTCAGTCCACAGAATGATGCCCTATCCACTTAGCCAAACCGGCTGGGTGGGAAATAAATATTTAATGCATGTCCACTATCTTTTGAACTTTGAGTCACATTTTAAGATTGTATTTTATCTTTATAAAACGATGTAAAATAACACTATCTCCACTGTGTATATGATAAAACTAAGAGACAGAGCTAGTATAATTCATAGTTAAAACTGGCAGAGTTGGTACTCAATTCCCTATCTTTTAACTAAGGAACCCAGAATCTTTCCATGGTGGCATAGAGTGTAACCCAAATGGGTTGCAAACGTAGAAAAGGAATAATGAAGGATCTAGATATAGATGATTCTTCAAAGTGGGAAAGTCAGGGAATTTACATCTGGAAAACCTAGTGTTATTAATAGAACTCTTCACTCAAATGAGAACAAGGCTTGACTTCATTTCTGTAGCTAAGTTTTAGTAACTGCCCTCACTCCTTACAGGTTAGAAAGAAAAAGGTTTTTTGTGTGTTTTTTTAAGTGGGCAAATAATTATATAGTGAATTAAGTGAATGACAATAAGTACACATCAAATACTAAGAGAGTTGCAAAGGTGGTGCAAAATCTCTGAGATTTGTTACTAGCTTTACCCTTGTACCTTTAAGTAAGGCAGACTAATCTTTATACAATGAGTTAGAAATATTTGAAAGATAAAGGAGACCCCTCTCTGCACAGATGCTCATCAAGATTTACTGATCTCCTTTCCATTTTGTTTCAATCCTACCCTATTTTTACTCCCACTTAATTTAATGGCTTCAATCCAGCTCTTTTTTGTATAGCTTCCTGGATTTTGACTTTAGGTAGCTGCTAAGAATTTTTGGTGGCATATTACTTTTGGGTCTTCTCTTACTGGCTGCCTTGGTTACTGCAGTTAGATGTAAATGGAATTTACCAAATTATTTCAGGCTCTTAGTAGTCTAGGAAAATGGTGAATTAAGTTTCCCCATTCCCTTTGCAACTGGTTCTGAGCATGTGACTGACTTGTTTTGGTTGAAGACATGAGAGATGAGTGATACATCAATCTGGATAAAATTTTATTTTTACTATGTTTTTATTGTTTTCAAAGAGGAAGGAAGAGGGAGAGAGAGATAGAAATATCAATGATGAGAGAGAATCATTAATTGGCTGCCTCTTGCATGCTCCCCACTGTGGATCAAGCCAGCAATATGAGCATGTGCCCTGACCAGGAATTGAACGTGACCTCTTGGTTCATAGGTCAACCCTCAACTGCTGAGGCACACCAGCCAGGCTCTTCTGGATAAAATTTTAAAGAAGGAAGCTACAATTCATCAGATTGTCTTTATACCAATGCAGGGAATGTAGAAGCATGATTAGGTAAAATGCCTTTCCTCTTGGATTTCTGAATTGCCATAACAAATAAAGCCCCTATTTTGACCCACCCAACTAATGCTAGTCACTGAGATTTTAGAGTTCTTTGTTACTTGGGCATAACTGAGCCTATCCTGACTAATACAGGTTGACTAATGGACCCTAATACTGTCCTTTAAAACACAACTTTCTGGTCTCTATCTGTTCTTGTCCACCCAAACCTTAATGTGTGTAGATTCTGAATTCATAGACATAGATAAGTATCAATGGCCACAAATTATAAAACTGTTCAATTTAAACACGTATTCTCTCAAAAAATTTATATCCAGAGTCATTTGTCATTTCAATGTTTCATCCTTTTCAAACACGCACCTGTTACCCTCTTACTTTTAGGACAAAGGAGAGTATGAGTACAGATATGATTATTATACCTTGTAAAACTGCATATTATAACAATGCCCATGGAGAAATACATTTTCCTGAGGTTGGATATAATTATCATTTGTGGAGTTCAAGTGCAGCATCAGAATCAACCTTTTTCAGACCTTCGCATTAAACATTAAATCCAACATTTCACTTTCCAAAACCAAAGGCTAGGAAGGACCTGTGCCAGACCTTCATCATGCATCTGACATCAGCCAACACTTACAAAGCATTCCCACGTATTATGTGCAAATGAATCAGAGATACACTGATTGAATTTTTCATGGAAGTTGAATATTTTAAAGAAAAAAGACAAGAAAGAATATGTGAGGGGATTCATGTCATGCTTTGCTTCACACAGAGCATTTGGAAATCTGCCTGACCTATTTTTTATTTATTTAAATTAACAGCAGCAGCATTCATTACCATCTGGCCCCCAAGCACAGTAAGCTAAGGGAAGGCTGGGGGAAGGTCATTGGGGAGGGGGAGAAAGGAGATATATGTACTACTATATGTAATACTTTTAAACAATAAAAAAAGAATAGAAAAAAATAAAAAAGATACAAAAAAAGGGGGGGGACTTCAAAATACATTTAAACCTTTTAAAATAACTCAGCCAACGCAAGAGTTGAGAAAGCACCATTTGGATAGGCAAACCAGACAAAGTAGGCCCGGGAGTCAATCAATCTGGATTCAGCCTGAGCTGTGTGTTGAGAAAATTGTGATCGAAAGTCCCCAGGAGTAATTGCACTTCCCAAGGAAGAGCTTAGGATGGGATGGAAACTGGGCTGAGCTGCCACTATTTGGGAAACTTCCTACTCTTATTTCTACAGCTCAGATTACAGTTTGCTAGTGCTTCGCGCTTTTTGGATTTTTTGTCTCTATGTACCATGTTTTCCCGAAAATAAGACAGTGTCTTATATTAATTTTGCCCCCAAAGACATGCTAGGTCTTATTTTCAGGAGATGTCTTATTTTTCCATGAAGAAGAATACGGTACACATTTATTGTTAAATGAAAATAAAGGAAATTTATTACCTGTATATGGTATGGTAGTACGGTAGTTGTCAACACAAACCAGACAAACTGTGAATCCTACAGTATCAAGAATTTACTCATTTATTCAATGACAATCATGTCATCATCTTCTGGAACATCATCATAACAATCCAATTCCTGAATTTTTTGGTGAATTTCTTGTGACTCCATTTCTTTCAGAATCAGTGGACCAAATCTCTCATGTTTAGCAATAGCACTGTCTTTAAATGAGTACTTCTTGTCAAGGTAGCCTGCTCACAGTGCATTTGCAATGCAACTGTCAGTGATTTTCTCCCATGAATTCTTCACCCAAGTCACAACTTCTTGCAGTTTAGGTTTCACAAAGTTTCCACGCTGATTTCTCTCCATTCTATTTTCAATGTAGTCGTTAATTTCCATGCGCAAATTGTCTTTGAATGGCTTGTTTATTGCAATATCAAGAGTCTGGAGATAGGCCGTCATTCCTGCGGGAATCATTATCTGATCTATTTTTCTTTCGTGAAGAAGTGTCTTCATGTCTTTAGCGCGGTGAGTGCTGGCTGCATCCCAGACTAGCAGACCTCTTTGGCTCCCTCGCATAACAAGCGGCAGCATTAAATCGGCCCACTTCCTTATAACTGCTTGTGTGGCCCAGGCTCTTTCAGTTTCAAGAATAAAAACGCCCAAAACACGTTCAATCTTTTCCTTCTTGCCCTTAGAAATGATTAAAGGTGGGATTTTAGTGCCATCCAGATGAATTGCCAAAATACAGGAAACAGGTGCACTTTCATAAGCAGTGGAGGGAATGTACGCTAAGGAGGCACCCCACTGTTCAATTGTTGTTTGAGATGATTGGCCCACAAACACTGCAGTTTCATCCATAGCAATCATGTTGGAAAGATTGTATTTAGAGAAGTCAGCATCATCAATAAAGGACTTGAATGCAAGTGCTCGCTTAATAACTTGAGTATCTTCCACCCTAAACAATGTTGTAGATCTTCTTAAAGACAGTTCACTTCGCTGAAGGAAATTATCCAGCCAGTGTTGTGATGCTTTGAAGTCTTCGGGGGCTATGTCAAACTGTGGTGCCATTGCAAGGGCAAATTCTTGCATCTGAGCCCTATTCACAACCAAAGCCTTTGCTCTCCTGTCAACAACCCATTCACAGATCAGGTCGTCCAGCTCGGAAAATAATGGTTGCTGACCTGATCCACACTTGCACTTTTTAGCATTTCCCTTGTCCACTTGTTCAATGAGGTTACCATACTCTGCTCACCATTTTCGGACCAATCGGATACTCAACATCTTCTCTTTGCAGAAAGCAGTAAGATTTTGGCTCCAAGAGTCTTCCATGATTCCTTTCTTGTACTCCACGGAGTAGCTTTTTCTTTTTGTGCTCATTTCTAGGGGTAAAAAAAAAGGAATTGGGGTTTCAAGGCGGGGGGAGGGGGATCACTCAAAATGACACAGGGGGGATTAGAGGGGGGAATCAAAATGGCACAGGAGAATCAGAGGGGGGATTACCATTTTAGTAACCCCTTTTGATCCTCCTGTGTCATTTTGATTGCCCCCTCTGATCCTCCTGTATCATTTTAAGTGATCCCCCTCCCCCCACCCCTGTGCCACTGAACACCTTCACCAGACATCCCCCCTACCCCTTTATCAGACATTTACCCCCTGGGGCCTGCCTGGGGACTGTCACTGGGCTTGCTGGGGCCTGGATCTGGGCTGGAGCAGGGTTTGCCACTGACTGAGAACCTTCAGTCATCATGAAGGCGGCCGCGAACATCAGGTAGTGTCACCAGAGACAGACCAGCACTCACCACCTTCACTGCGTCCTGTCCGCTCTAATCCTCCTGTTCTTCTACACGCATCTGCAAAAGTCTCCTACTCTCTCCCGCCCCGCGCTCACCGCTCACTCTGACCTCCGCTCGGCCTCCACACAGCAGTGACATCAGGACTCCGCGTAACATCACTGGTTGCTAGATGCCAGTCGGGGTGGCCCTAGTGACCAGTTTACGGTAAATTAATTTTCATTCTGAGACAGAGCCTGGGGCCTTATTTTTGGGGGATGCCTTATATTTCACTCAGAAGGAAACCTGTAAGTAGGTGTTATTTTCGGTGGATGTTTTATTTTCGGGAAAACACAGTAGTAATCAAACTTGAAATCTTATTCCACATTGGGACTACATCTCATCAAAGCATCAGTATCCTAAATTCATTTTCCATTCCATGATAAGTCATTGAAAACTTTTTTAAATATGTTCTTATTGATTTGAGAGAGAGAGAGAGAGAGAGAGAGAGAGAGAGAGAGAGAGAGAGAGAAACATCAATGATGAGAGAGATCCACTGATAGGCTGTCTCCAGCACAGCCCCCACAAGGGATCAAGACCGCAATCTGGGCATATGCCCTGACCAAGAATTGAACTGTCACCTTCTGGATCATGGGTCAACGCTCAACCACTGAGCCACCCTGGCTGGGCAATTTTTCTTTTCCATTTAATATCTTGAAGCCCCCACTAAAGGTGATACTAAAGAACAATTTTAATAAGTCATCTAGTTCTTGTCTCAGTGCACACATATTTTTGGCAGCACAGGAATATTGCTTTCTGCCATCTGTGCAGAATAGAGTTAGAATTTTGTTCAGGGTCAGGTAGAGTATGCTTAACAACTAATGTACAGCTCGGCTTTGATTCTTGCTCTAACCTCTTATTAGGCATTGTTTGGGATTTAAAGTGGTTGTACTAAAATCTTCTCTTTCTTTTCTGTAGCTGACATATTGTCCTAATAATGTTCAAAGTAAATTCTTTTCAGCAGTAGTCGGTTGTTTTGTTTTTATGGCAATGTGTATCTAACAACATTTCCTTGAGTTCATTTTGAAGATATACTCCGAGAGGGGGATAATTTAAGAATCCATGAAAACAGTTTATATACACACGCCGATGTAAAAACACAAAATGTGACTGAGGGATTTGTAGGCATCAAGCAAATTTCTCCCAGTAACATTGGAGCTTGGTGTTTACATTCTCATTTTGACGGGTGAGGAGATAAAGGCTCAAAAATGATACAACTGTTAAGAAGTAGAAGGAAGGTTATTTATTTTGGTTTGTGTTGTGCCAAAGCACACCTGCTACCTATTAAAGAAACATGCTCTAATACTAGTCGCTTATTTTAGCTGGAGAGGCATAAATTCCTATTATATGCTGAGGACTATTCTACGTTCCTAGGAAAACGAAGCAAATCACAGTAGGAGGTTGCACTTTCAGAATTTTTAGGCATAAGGAACAAGGTTGCACACACAGGAAGCAATCTCTGCCTTACCACAGGATATTCTCTCTCAGCACAAAGCTAATGACATGACTATGCTTTAAATGTTTTGGTATCTATCCATATCTACAGGATAAAGCCTAATTTATTTAATAAGACTGAAGCATCCATCTTATATAAAAACTGCTGTTTGAAATTTTAACCCTGCTATTTTGGCTTCTGTAAACCTTTGCTTGCTTAAATAATAAGGAAAATAAGACTACTCCCATTCCAGAGAGGCCGTGGACTATGCCCCAGATAGAGTTGTCAGTGCTGACACCAGGCCAGGCCTTGAGATATGATCTCATGGCCCCTTCCCAGCATGCAGGCCTTCTTTCCCAGAAGGCCCATTCCAAATTTGGGAGACAAAAGAGCAAGAAAAGATATAAATAGAAAAAGTTTCCTACATATTGGGGGGGCCCAGAATTTCAAAGACACATTTTTCTCTGGGCCTGCACATAATAAAACGTAACTCCCTTTCTCTAAGTGTGGCTTGGTTTTTCTCCGGTCTTCTGTAACAAGACGTTAATCCAACCCCTGTCTTCTCCAAAATTCTAACATCCTATGCCCTATGTCCCAGCTCCACTGAACTACTATTTCACAGGATGTGACTTTTTTCACTATTCTAAATTTTTGCTCAGTTCTAATTTCTCTGTCTAGGATTTCTTTCCATCGTTTTAACAGCCAGCATTCACTTATTTACCAAAAATCATCCGAAACAGTAACTCTTTCATGAATTCTGCTCTTTTTCATCCCCAACCTGAACCATGTCCATGCTTCCACAATATAGCCATGGCAACTAGTGTGTTTACATAGTATCTTCCTAGGTAAATTGAATTAGACAGCCTCAGGACCACATTCAAGGAATGCGGTAGAAGAGCCATTAAACTTTTGTTTACTATGCAAAAAAACAAAAACAAAACAACAACAAAACAGAAACAAAACAAAAACCTAACAAGAGAGAGAGAAAGAAAAAAAAGCAGTAAAACAGATAGATAGATAGATACAGATATTACAAAGGACCATCCAAACACCTCTGGTAAAAAAGCAATAGCAAACCCCACAATAGATCTTATAAAAATTCAAAGCAAATATATGCTATCATCATAAAGACTAGCTATATAAATATTTTAAGGAAATTCATCTTGAACTAGGCTTTAATTACAATGGTGGACACCCATCAGTAAAAATGACAGAGGTCGCTTTAGCTCTTATGCACTCAGAGAGGAAGACTCCAGTACAAATTCCCTTTCAAATCCAGAAACCACACTTGAGTTACTGCTAATGAGGTAGAAAAGCACAGCTGTCCACATTGACACCTCAACTCTGCCTGTATCATGGTCACAGATGCACACAAATACACACACTTTAAAAAAATGGACTTTGCTACCAAAGAACACAAAATCAATATTGTGCACATCATTAAATAAAAAAGATTTGACAATATTTCTAATGTTTCATTTTCTCTCTATTTTTTTACTTATTTATTTAGTTAGGATAATAACTGTAGTGTTCATTTGGTATTAATTCTGTTCAGTAAATCCCCTTGGTTATTCACAGGAAAAAAGCAGAATAATAGAGCTAAAATGCAAAGAAGAATGTAATAAGCACTAGAACAATATGTGCATTGCTTTGAAATAGGATTAGCTCCTTTGGAAAGTGCTAGGATTTAATACAAGAGATATGAGAGTGGACCCTGAGGATATTTTTAATGGAGTTTGTCTGACAATTGGCACTAAGGGAAGAGAGAGAGAGAGAGAGAGAGAGAGAGAGAGAGACAGAAATTGTAAGACCACAGAGAAGGGAGGTTAGGGTAAGCAGTAAAAAAATTCTATATAATAAAAGCCCAGTGACCGAATGGCAGAATGACCAGAACGACCGGCTGACCAGTCACTATGATGCACACTGACCACCAGGGGCCAGATGCTCAATGCAGGAGCTGCCCCCTGGTGGTCAATGCGCTCCAACAGTGGGAGCACTGCTTGGCTGATGGGGATGAGCAGCGCTCCCACAGCGGGCGAGCCCCTCAGGCCACGCCCCTCACCAGAGCACGAATCCTGTGCACCAGAGTTCCCATGTTTCCAGTTTTTGGTACATTCTTTGTGAGAAGCTAATTTTGGGGAATGTGGAACATGGATCTGTGTATTATAGAGCTCTTGGGCTCTTGGGAAGGTGGGAACACTGGTGGTTGATGGGCTGCAAGGCTCATCTCTTGCTACATCCCAATAGTTAACTCATTGTGCCTCCAAGGCCTGCTGCTCATCCATGAATTCTTCCAGCTGCAGACATTTGCCTTGATCTGAAACCCTCCACCAGCCTTCCCAATAATTATTGAGGATGAGCCAACAGCAAGTTCTATGTGTAACTATAGATTTTCTAGTAGCCACACTATGTAAATTAAACAGGGGAAGTTAATATATCCAAAACATTAACATTTTTACGTGTAATCCCGAAAACTAAGGTATTAACAAATATAGTTTAGAAAACTATACACAAACTGGACTTATGCACACCTGAATGTGCCCTGACCACTTTTCATGTTGGGCACTGGAGAGTGCAGTTCCAGCACTCACAGTTTTGTTTTGTTTTTAAATTAAATATATTTTTTATTGACTTCACAGAGAGGAAGAAAGAGGGAGAGAGAGAAATATCAATAATGAGATAGAATAATATATCGGCTGCCTCCTGCCCACCTCCCACTGGGAATTGAGCCCACAACCCAGGCATGTGCCCTGACCAGAAATCAAACTGTGACCCCCTACTCAACCACTGAGCCTCGCCCACCAGTTGCACTCATGGTTTTTATTCTCCTTCCTCCACCTTTGCATAGGAAGCCTCTCTAATCCTATATAAGAAAACGCTAATATGCAAATAGACCGAATGGCAGAACAACCAGAACCACTGAACAACTCAATAACCAGTCATATGACATGTGCTGACAACCAGGGGGCGTGTGCGTAACATGGCGGGCATTGGCCCGTGGTGGGATGATAGAGCAGGTGAGCAGGGGTGCCAGACCAAGGCGGGGCACTGGTTGCTGTCATTGGGGCGAGTGTCTGGTGGTTACTGAAAATTCTTTGCTCCTGTGTGCCACGGTCCTGCCCAGTGCTTGCACCTGCTGCTGGCGCTGGCCCCACTTGTACCTGCTGCTGGCACCAAAGCCACTGCTTGCACCCACTGCCAGCACCGGCCCCGCCCACACTGCGGTGCTGGTCCTGATCACTCAGCGCCATCAGCAGGTGCAAGTGGCAGCTGCTGGCCCTGATAGCCCCTGAGGGCTTCTCCACCTCCCCTTCCTCCTGAGGGGTGATCGGGGCAGCAGCCACCGCCTGCACCCACTGACAGCACTGGCCTTGCTCGCACCTGCTGCTGGTGCCAGCCCCAATCGCTCCACGCCGTCAGCCAGTGCAAGTGAGGCTGGCCCCACTGCTGACAGACAGGGGACTGGGGTCCGTGGTGGGAGGGGCCAGGTGGGGGCATGGAGGATGGGCCTAGACCTGCCCCTGTGCCTACCACAGCCTCGTGGCCCATAGTTCCCTTCAAGGTGCACAAATTTGTGTACTGGGCCCCTAGTCCTATCTAATAAAAGAGTAATATGCAAATTGACCATCACTCCAGGACACAAGATGGCTGCCCCCATGTGGACACAAGATGGCCACCACAAGGTGGCTGGCAGGGGAGAGCAGTTGTGGGCAGTTGGGGGTGACCAGGCCTGCAGAGGAGGGCAGTTGGGGGGACCAGGCTTGCAGGGTACAGCAGTTGAGGGGGACCAAGCCTGCAGGGAAGGGCAGTTGTGGGCAATCAGGCAAGCAGGGAGGGCAGTTAGGGGCAACAGGGCCAACAGAGGAGGGCAGTTAGGGGTGACTAGGCCAGCAGGGGAGGGCAGTTGGGGGGGACCAGGACTGCAGAAGAGGACAGTTGGGGGGCAGGCCTGCAGGGGAGAGTGGTTGGGAGAGACCAGGCCTGCAGTGGAGGGCAGTTTGGGGGGACCAGGCCTGCAGTGGAGGGCAGTTTGGGGGGGGACCAGGCATGCAGGAGAGGGCAGTTAGGGGTGACTATGCCAGCAAAGGAGGGCAGTTGGGGGGAACCAGGCATGGAGGGGAGGGCAGTTGAGGGGGACCAGGCTTGCAGGGGAGGGCAGTTGAGGGGGACCAGGACAGCAGGGGTGGGACCAGGCCTGCAGGGGAGGACAGTTGGGGGTGACTGTGCTGGCAGAGGAGGGCAGTTGTGGGAGACCAGGTCTGCATAGGAGGGCAGTTGTGGGCAATCAGGCCACCAGAGGAGGGCAGTTGGGGGAGACCAGGCCAGCAAGGGATGGCAGTTGTGGGGGGGACCCAGGCCTGCAGGGGAGGGCAGTTGGGGGGGCCAGCCTGCAGGGGAGGGCAGTTGGGGGGGGCCAGCCTGCAGGGGAGGGCAGTTGGGGTGACCAGGCCTGCAGGGGAGGGCAGTTATGGGCAATCAGGCTGGCTAGGGACCAGTTAGGCATCAATCAGGCTGGCAGTGGAGTGGTTAGGGGGTGATCAGGCTGCAGGCAGAAGCAGTTAGGAGCAATCAGGCAGAGGCAGGCGAGCGGTTGGGAGCTAGTAGTCCTGGATTGTGAGAGGGATGTCCGACCGCCCATATAGGCCCGATCCTAGTGGACATCCCTGAAGGGGTCCCAGATTGGAGAGGATTCAGGCTGGGTTGAGGGACACCCCCTCTCCCGTGCACGAATTTTGGCACTGGGCCTCTAGTCTAATATAAAGGCCTAGAGAAAAGCTTCCCTTTCCTAGAGATCAGATGTTATATCTATATTATATACTCCAATAGATATTCCTTTGTTACAGCAGTTTCATGCTAATAAATAACAACTCTTGGTTTAAAATCTACATCCCTCACTAAAGTATAGTCTCCAGGAACAATACTTTCATATGCATTCTATGTCCCTGTGCTTATATAACGTCTAATAAGAGGAAGCATTTAAGCAATTCATCCTGAAAGTCCTTTAATTAATGCCCCTGAGCCTTTATCCTCTCATCTGTACAAATAATAATGCTGACCTCATAGAGTTATCGTGAGGTTAATAAGGTCGTGTGTGTGTGTTTGTGTTTGTGTGTGTACATAATAAGTTCTATATAAGGGCTAGCTCTTGGGAACAGGTGTAGCTGTACTACTACATGTAATTTTGTGAGGATTAAAATAAACAATATATTAAAGAGGGTATCTGGCATATCATTAATGCTACTTTTAAGTTTTTCCTATGCTTAATCCATTATTTCATACTAGTATATACGATATATAATAGGTTCCACTAATTAAAACTCTCAGTATTAATTTGTAGTTCGTGGCTTGGACTTGAAATATTCTAAGGAGGTCCAGGAAAATAAGAAGTTTCTCTCATTTAACAACAGTCTGCACATCTAATTACTGGAAAAACTAAAGAATAAGGGCTTTAATTAAGAGCCACATGAGACATTTGCTGAGGGTGGCTAAGTAGTAAGACCACTGATTTGTAAAGCAGAACTTCTATTTCTCATTCCGTTAGTATATATGTGATTAACCAAGGCATTTAAGTTCCTATATTTTTATTTCTCAAATGAGAGGTAGGATTGGTAAGTCTTTATGGCCTAAATTTGGACCAGCCAAGAAAATGTGTGCCCATAATTGGTTCTTGCTTTAGCCCCCTCTGTGGAGATACATGCTGCTAATGAGCTTACTTTACTTCCAGTTTTCTTTCACTGTACTTACTCCTTTCATCTGAAGTGAAGATGTAGCAAAGTGAGTTTCCTGCAGTCTAGGTACACTACAAAATACTGGGATACCCACTATAAGTCCTCTCTGGCTTGTTAATGCTAAGACTCTATAACAAATAATCTCCTTCTAACAGAAAAATAGAAACCTAAAATAGGATCAAGTGATTGGCATACCGGTTTGATTGAACAAATCCAGGACACAGAATACATTGACCAGACATTTGCTGTCTATAAATATTAAATAAGCTTTCCTTCAGACAGCTCTGAGTTTGATAAGTATAAACACTGTTCTTCATGATAAGTGTTCATAATATATATTATACTGGAAACAATGAATGGGGAAAGGAAGACCTATGTTTTAATCCCAGCTGAATAATCCTCTCTGGAAAGCTACCTATGGTCTCTCAACTGACATTTACTTGAGATCATAACCTCTGAGCTGCCTACATCATGGAGTAGTTGGAAATTACCACAGAAATAAAATACTCCACATTGTATAAAGGACAGTAGATAAGAAGTTGTTTTTCTCAATCCAAATGTAAAAGGTCCCATTGTTTCAATTCACCCAGCTCATTATGTCTTAAAATTTATTATTCATGCATTTAGTATATATGTTCAAAGATCTTCTCCATTTCTGAAGCTGTTGTAGGCATTTGGAGTTGATTTTAACAGAACAGCAGTGTTCAGTAAATAATTGTGAGCATATTTGGCACCAAAAAGGAAAAGTGCAGATACCGTGAAACATTTTTCAGGAGATCTTTTGGGTCATCCGTTCAAGGTGAGGGGAGTGTGGGATGGAGAAGTGGGCCATAGACCTTTGTGGAGTGTGGAGAAGTTTTAATATAGTCATAGAGGATGAGAATGTAATAAGATGAGGCAGGTAAACAAAGCCAGATTGTTAGGGTGTGGAGGATCCATTTGGTTTTGGGAACCATTCATTTATAGGTAAACCAATCATTGCTGAGTTCTTGACTTCTATACATCCAGGTGTTATAGTTTCAGTGAATCAGCTCCAACGCATTGTGTAGAATGTCTGACTATATGAGGTTTTTTAAGATGTCAGATTTTAGTAATCAAATTGCAAGATGGTGATGTAAGGGCAGATGGATTGAAGTTGTGCTATGCACCAATGACTGTGTCAATAACTTTAACACTTTTTACCTTTCTATTACTCATGACAGCACTATTCAATAGGTCATTACTCCTATGTTATGTATGTTGCAAAGGAAACTCAGGAGAGTTAAGCAACTTGCCCCAGATCACAAGAAACAAGAGCCAGGAATTGCCCATGTCCTAAGCACATGCTATTTTCTCTCACTATACCTCTTTCTATAATGAATACGCTGTATATTATTCTATAGAGTAAATTCCCGATGTACTCTTTGCCCAAAATTTGTCACAAACACCTTCCTCCAAAATGTTCCTTTAGGGCAGGGCTTCATCTCTTCATGTTTTGTGAAGATATGTTTTTTTTGCCTGCAGTTCTGTTCTGTGAAGCATGAGAAAGGCGATCTTAGTATGGGGTATTTTGAAGACAGGCATTTCCCATTTTTCGCCTCTGCCCCTGGAAGTGCCCCATAGACAACAGATTCTGAGCATGACCACATTTGATAGACCTGCCAGGGTATAATAGCGGCAAAACACTTCCTCTGGGCTGACTTACTGACCTGATTAGTGGTTCCGCTCAACATTATCCATCTGGAAGCTGAAGTGTGTCTGCCAAACACAATGGTCAGCGTTTTGGCAGGGCTGAAATTGAGCTGTTCTTTCTAATGGTGCCTTGCAAACAGGTTTATTTAACTCTGATGACCACTTCCTGAATGTTACAGTAATGTCATGCTTGGTGAGGTGGAAAACCATAGGCTTTGGAACAGAACAGACTACCATTAATTTGACCACTTAATAGCTTGTCAATTACAGCACCACCTTGAGGCTCATTCTTGTTGTTTTTAATCTATAAAATGGGGACAATGATTACTCGCTCATAGAGTTGTTTTGAGCATTGGAGAATGTGCCCTGCGAGGTACAAATAGGTATCATTTATTGAACGTTTCTCTTAATAAGTCTGCCAAGATACAGGCGTGTCACATACATTCCATCCTGGGAGAGATAATTTATACTGTTCTCTCCATACATTGATGTACAAGGTGATGGAATTTGTGGAACTTCTCTTGGCCTAATGTCAAGTACTTTACAAAGAAGGTCTTTTTTATTTCATTGGGAAAATGCCATCTTCCTTAAGCATTAATATTATCCCAACTGAGATGAAGAATAAAATATTAGATAGGTAAATTTAGTTGCCTTATGTGACAACCTAAGAAATAGAAGGAATAGCATTTGTTGTTAGGAGACAGCCCCTAGAATTACTATAATTTGCCACCAGGTAAAACTGCCTCCTGGTGTCATTATATTTGCTGTTTCCTGGTTTGGGGTATTGGCCAGAGATCAACCATGAAAATAGCAAATGACAAGGGCAAAAGCTTCAGAAAGGTTTTCTAGATAGAGCTTACCTCATTTAGTGCTCAATATCCTTGCAAACATGACAGAGAAATATATTAAGGGATCTGCCATGGCCCTCCTCTGCCCTCAATTACGCTGGGTTTGCATTAGGAAGTGTACTGGTGGAATCACTAGAGCTCAAAGTAATTTACCATTTACTAGGTTAAATGTTGTGCAGAAGAGGTCTATATTGATGTTCATTATCCCTAAAGTGTGTCCCTTTGGTGGTAGATGAATTAAACATGGGAAGCGGTGCTTAAAGTATAAAAATTGCCTGAAACAATGTTTTCCAAAGGGAAATGCAGACATATTTGGCTGTGTGTGTGTGTGTGTGTGTGTGTGTGTGTGTGTTTTCTGTGTAGTGCTCTCAGTTTGCCTAATAAGGGAATTTGTCTGCTAAGACTTGTCCTTTTTAATATGTACTGTAATAAAGATTCTGCTCGGGACAAATTGAGTCAAGAATATTTAAAAAAATGAGTGAACTGTCACAGTTCACATAGTGCATTCCCAGAGGCATCAAAAGCAGCACTGAAAGCACTGGGTGACTGGAAGTGTTCTCTGCAGACTCATTATAAGCAAATCTCAAACCTAAATGCTTATGTATCAAGAGCTTGACTTAGCCCACCTCTTGCTTTAAGCCCACCTCTTGCTTTAAGTAAGTATTTTCAGTAGAGACCACGCTTATGTTCCCCTTTTATAAAAGAAAACATCAGGGTGAAGACTTCAACTGTAGTTGGCAAATGAACACTATCTTATTCAGAAATGTACCCAACCCTGGCACTGACCAGATGTGTAACCTTAAACAAACCACGGAATCCCAGAACACTGGGAATTAGACACTGGTTGGTAAAATGATGGGGGCTGGGTTGCATGACTAAAGGGAGAACATTATAAAGGAAAAGGGATTTTGAGAATTTGGACTCAAATTTCAGCACAACTGCTTTCTGAGTGTATCCCCATCTATAAATAAAATCTTCTGTTGTTAGAGTAACGTGAAGGTGAATTCATATCACGCATGTCATAAATTGAAAGATATAAGTAAGAAATGCCACTCTCCTTGCTTCAATATCTCGCCCTCCACAATTCTAAACCTGGGAGACCAGAAGTCTTGATTTTTATTGGAAAATTAAATTCCCCAGTTCTCACTTTTGAAATTAATATAATAAGAAAATGAGATCTAGATTGAGAAAGAGGTTTCAACCCCTCTCATATACTGGTAATGGCCTTGCAGAATACTCTTGAAAATATTTTAGGCTATGTGAAAACTACAGATAAATGCTCTAAGTAATAAGTCTGCCAAGATACAGGCATGCCACATGCATTCCATCCTGGGAGAGATAATTTATATGATTCTCTCCAGATTTTGATGTACAGAGTGATGGAATCTGTCTAAGCTTACCACTAGAAATCAAGTTTAAAAGAAAAATGAAGTGTTTCTTTAGTCATAACACAGTGACAAAATGATGTCATAAATAGATATTAAGCAAGACACACATGATGTGCTGGGGCCTGTGCTAGGGATAGTGAGAGGTATAAATTTGAGGAAAACATTTTGTCTTCAAAGAATAAACTGCTATCTATGAAGGATGAATTAATGCACCTATAGACTTTTACAGGAGTCTAGGAAATAAAGCACTGGTAGGAGGGGGTGTTGTGGGCTGGGTAAAGAAGGTGAAAGGATTGAGAAGTACAAACTGACAGCTACAAAATAGTCAAGGGAGTATAAAGTACAGCATAGGAAACACAGTCAATAATATTGTAATAGCTGTGTATGATGTCCAGGGGGTTCTAGATTTACCAGGGGGAAACATGTTATAAGTTATATAAATGTCTAACCACTATGAGGTACACCTAAACTTAATGTAATATTGAATATCAACTGTAATTGAAAAGTTAAAAAAATTAAATAAAAAATAAAGCATCAGTAATATTCATGAGCATCCTCATGCCCCCAGAATGGACATTTGCAAACAGATTAAAAGGAATATTTCTACTAATTGTATGATTAATTATTATATTTACATTTAATAAGCATTTTCATGTGACTGACACTGGGTAATATTCAATAACTCATTGAACCTCACTATAAATGATAAGTTAGGTAATATGGTGATTTACATTTAATATATTTGTAAAATGAAGCTTAGAAAGGTTGAGGCATGTGTCCAAGGTCCACAGCATAACTTGAAGCAAGGTTCAGTTGCCTTTAAGTTGTTTTGCACACAATATAAAATTTCCTCCTATAAAAATTTCATGGACAGACCTGTGATAGAATTGAGTAAGTCTGCATCATGGCTACCTGTAGTCAGTAGCAGAAAAAGTAGTTTTCCCTTTGATTTTTTGAGACTCTCAATAAAAATTAAACAAAATAAAAAGATCTTTGTAACATCATTTTGAAATGTTATCTATCTATCTAAATTAAAACTGAAAAGGAATCCAGGTAAATCTATGCAAGCTTCTTAATTTCAGAACTGGGTAAAAACAGGCCCAGAATGAAAGCAAAATTTCCAAAAGTGATCAAAAGACTAATATAGACTATTTTTCTATAGTCTAGATTCAATTTACAACCTGAGTAACAGGAAGATGCAATGAGAATTTCTGGACCTGTAATGACGATGGCATATCTAGATTCCATTCTCAGGAGTTGGCATATTGGGGAAAAAAGGGAATTCAAAGGCAAAGCAAAGAGCAGTATATAGGTCAAATTAATTTGAGTTTTTCCTTGAAGGATGCCTGTAAATAAACTAAACAAAACTAACAAAAACTTATAATTAAAATAACAACAACAAAAAAACTCAAGCACAACAAGTAAGTTAGGGTGGAATATGTTGAAGGAGAGAAGCTAAGATAGAAGAGTATGGGCTACTCATATCTATGGCCATAGGACCTGAAAACATTACTATGTAATGATTTAGTCTATGAAGATCAAAGGATTCAATGAAGAGCATGGGGACAGTGGCCATACCATCAGAGCTAAAAAAGCTCCTTCAGGACATTGGCTTCTGGACACATAATCAACACAAAGACCCAGCATTAATTCATCTAATAAATGAAATTGTAAGGCTCTAACTTGTCCTTCTAACTTTTCATGGTGATGTGAATCAAATAGATTCAGGTGAACAGATCTTGATTGAGATTATATTTTCACTGTCCTGGGGCTAGACTTGGTCTCAAATAGAAAGGAGACATACAGTTTCTACAGTGAGAACCAGGTTGTGAGGAGGGTTTACTTAAGACTGAGTCTGTCCTCAGAGTAGTAAAGTAGGATCTATATTAGCCCCCCTATAGTCATAGTACTGGGGCTTCACTGCTCTGTGTTTGGAACCCTGGGTCCCCAGCAGGAAGAGGAGCGGGAGATCAGGTGTAAAGGATTATGAGATACCCACAATGCTATAGTGCATTTATTACTGTATTGCAAAAACAATCATTCCAAGTTGTTGCTGTCATAAATTGGACTAAATGCTATGTTTCTGAGTTCTGAGGTTTAATTAGAATCTGCTTCTGTAATAGTGTACGAAATGAACTTTATGCTCACATAAGGATCTCAAATAATGAGTAATCATCCAAGAAATTGAATTTTCCATAATAAAATAAAAATGGTCATTTCAGTTATAATGTAGAGCTTAGATCTGGATTAAATTTAGAGATAATTTTAACTCCATCGTTTCACAGTGAAACACCTAAAGAACAGAGAAGGTAGAGGAATCCTTTAAGGTCACACAAATGCTTGGCAGGGCATGAATCTTAATCTCCCGATTTTCTAAATGAACTTTTCCATCCTTTTTATCTTCCATTCCCTGTAGCTCTTCACTTGACTAATTACTTAGAATCAACATCATCAATGTTTCTCTTTGGCACTGATCCCTGATGATATTCATAACAAAAGAATCCTAGCTACTACCTTTTTTTTTTTCCTTTAATGGAATAAAAGCACCTTTATCAACAGGGATTGGCTAGCTTTCTAAAGAAAAATGGGCACTTCCCTGAGATTATATAGAAAAGCCAGTCTTAGGTAGGGAAAACACACACACACAATATTTGGAACTATAACATATTTGCAAAATCAATTTTCCTGATAAATAACTCTAATCTTATAATTTGCTTACTCCACAACTTTCAACATCTTCTAATTGCCAAAGAGATTAAGTCATATTTTATCATTCTGCTGTTCACGGGCTCCCCAACATTGACTGATATATCTTTTGAGCGATTTCACCTATTTTGCCCTGCAGCTCTAAAATCAATACTGTGACTTGACTGAACGGTATTCAGGTCTTTTACCCTTTGTGCCCACGTCTACACTGTGAACATTGTAAGTAATCAATGTTGTGCAGTAAAATAAACAGAAGCCTAGAATTGGTAATTCTGTCCCATTTTATAGCCATTGCAAAGTAATGCAGAAACATTGTAGTTTGTTAATTGTTTTTCAGAGTTTGTCTAGGAATGGATTGCCTCTATGGGAATAATCAGTGGTTATAAGTTTTCAGAATAGGTCTAACAGGTTTTTCACTAAATTTTTAATTTGGACATTCACCATTAACTTGCAGATACTTATCAAAGTGTGAGGCTGTCCTTCTTATTGTCTACACCAGCTTACCCTCAGTAGGAACACTGGGGATTACAAATATTTATAGTTGTCAGGGCAGTGCACTTTGTAGCTGGGAGACCAGAGTTAGAATTCTAGTTTTGACCGCCAGTAGGTATATAGTGTTTAAAATGTGACATCTTGCCAAAACCGGTTTGGCTCAGTGGATAGAGCATCGGCCTGTGGACTGAAGGGTCCCAGGTTCGATTCCTGTCAAGGGCATGTACCTTGGTTGCGGGCACATCCCCAGTAGGGGGTGTGCAGGAGGTGGCTGATTTGATGTTTCTCTCATCGATGTTTTTAACTCTCTATCCCTCTCCCTTCCTCTCTGTAAAAAATCAATAAAATATATTTTAAAATAAAATAAAATGTGACATCTTTTGAAAAAAATTATATATATATATATATAATTTTTTCAAAAGATGTCACATTATATATATATTTTATTTGAGAGTGTAAGGTGAGGAAGAGAGAGGTAGAAACATCAATGATGAGAGATAATCACTGATCGACTGCCTCCTGCATGCCCCCCACTGGAGGTCCAGCCCACAACCTGGGCATGTGCCCTGACCAGGAATCAAACTGTGACTTCCTGGTTCATAGGTCGACACTCAACTATTGAGCAACACCAGCCTGGATGAAATGTGACCTCTTTAGGGGGAAAATAAAGGTTGGACACAATTGCCTCTCTTTAATTCAGCAATCCTATTACAAAAATTACAATATATATATATAAAAGGCTAAGCAACCATCACATCTGAAACAACCGAATGGACAACCGAACAGGCTGCGTAGGGCAACCAGTCCGGCAGGGGGTTAGTGATGGGCAACCAAACGACCAAGCAGTAGGCTGCATGGGGCTACCAGGCCTGCAAGGGGGCAGTTAGAGGCAACCAGACTGGCGTGGGGGGGGGCAGTGAGGGGCAACCAGGCTGGCAGAGGGGGGCAGTGAGGGGCAACCAGGTTGGCGGGGAGGGTAGTTGGGGGTGACTAGGACGGCAGCGGGGGGGAGGCAGTTAGATGCAATCAGGCAGGCTGGCAGGTGAGCATTTAGGAGCCCGTGGTCTCAGATTGTGAGAAGGATGTCTCACTGCCAGTTTAGGCCCTAAACCAGCAGTCGGACATCCCCCAAAGGGTAACAGATTAGAGAGGGTGCAGGCTGGGCTGAGGGGACCCCCCCCCCCGTGCACTAATTTTGTGCACTAGGCCTCTAGTGTGTGTGTGTGTGTGTGTAATCTGGCCACTCAGTATGTATATATATATACTGAGTGGCCAGATTATTATGACCACCTGATGTTTGTGGGCAAATTAGTCATACACTGCATTGTATGGGATATGGAAGCCGAAGGCCTGTTCAAACACCTTTTCTGTCTGCAGTTACCAAGATAAAACATCTCCAATTTGCACAGGAACACAAGGATTGGACAGTCAACCATTGGAAAAAAGTCATGTGGTCCGATGAATCACGTTTCCAGTTGCATCATGCAGATGGCAGAGTGAGAATTTCGTGGAAACAGCATGAAAGCATGTACCCCACATGCATGAGTACAAGCCTTCAAGCTGGT
Source organism: Plecotus auritus (assembly GCF_963455305.1). Classification (NCBI taxonomy): domain Eukaryota; kingdom Metazoa; phylum Chordata; class Mammalia; order Chiroptera; family Vespertilionidae; genus Plecotus; species Plecotus auritus. The sequence goes on along the minus strand of NC_137785.1, from coordinate 50,641,517 downwards.
GGGGGGAGTGTTATGGTTTGGGGCATGTTTTCCTGGAATGATTTGGGCCCTTTAATTCGTATGGAACAACGTCTGAATAGCACAACATACCTAAGTATCATTGCTGATCAAGTTCATCCTATCATGTTGATGGCGTATCCCAATGGAGATGGCTTCTTCCAACAAGACAATGCACCATGCCACCACGGTGCTCGTATTGTGCAGGAGTGGTTTCAAGAACATGAGGGAGACTTTACCTTGCTTAGGTGGCCCCCGCAATCACCAGATCTCAATCCAATTGAGCATTTGTGGGACGAAGTTAAAAGAGCCATCAGGCAGCTGGTTTCACAACCATCAAATCTCACAAAACTGGACAGTGCTATTCATCAGGCATGGTGTCAGATTCCTTGCATCACCTTTCAACATCTCGTGGAGTCAATGCCAAGAAGAATCACTGCAGTATTGAAGGCAAAATGTGGCCCAACAAAGTACTGATGGGGTGGTCATAATAATCTGGCCACTCAGTATATGCCTAATATGCTAAGTTGGACACTTAGCATATTAGGCATATATATATTAGCACATATACCTAACATACTAAGTGTCCAACCATTCAACTTTTTAACCAGTCGCTATGATGCACACTGACCACCATGGGGAAGATGCTCTGACCGATAGGTTGGCTTGCTCCTGGGGTCCGGCTGATCTGGACTGGGCAAGAGGGGCCGGACATGCCCTAGAGCCCTCCCGTGGTCCCTCCCACAGTCCCTCTTGGGCCCCAATTGTGCACAGCGAGGTTCACTTGGCCTGGTCTGCGCCCTCTTGCAATCTGGGACCCCTCAGATGATGCCAGAGAGCCGGTTTCGGCCCAATCCCCACAGACCAGGCCGAGGGACCCCACTGGTGTACAAATGTGTGCACCAGGTCACTAGTTTTAAAATAATATCCAACCTGAGACACTTTTTCTAAATGAAGAGCATTCTTGGGGACAGGCACTTGGAAAATGTAAAATCTAGCATTCTTTTCACATCAATTGGAATTAGCATGTTTAGCATGTTTCTTGGGTCAGACAAACTGGGTTTAAACAGAAAAATTATGACCTGGCCTAAAGTCTTCCTGAAAATTTGTGAAGAAAAAAATAAAAGGCTATAGATAAAAATAACCCACATAGAGTAGACACAACAGCTTTCATACAGGATGAATATGGTATTTCAGATTATCCTTGGACTTTTTAAATTGTATGTTGCCATAGCTCAGAGTCTCTGATATTCACAGACCAAGAAACAAAATTTGGCTTGTATCTGTTCTCAGTGGCTACAATTCTATATCAAGTTGTGGATGGCATATTTCTGGTAGTAGAAAGGGAGTGAGGCAAGAGGAGGCGTTGAGAGGAGATATGGCTCTTCAGGAAATATAACAAATTTGTATTTACATGCCATTATAGGAAAACTTTAATCTATAAAAACAAGATATTTACACACATTTTCATTATTGCATAAAATAATTACATAGAAGTAGAATAAAAACAATGCTAGTTTTTCAGAATTTAATTTTACTTTAAATTAATGCTGATACATAATTATTGATGCATAGAATCAAACCTATTAATAAGCTAATGCCAAGACCTATATTTTATGTATTCATATATCTTCTAAAATATCTATCACTAAACTGTATATGCAAAAGGTGTAAAGGATAATACAGGTAAGAGCTGATTTGAGTATTTAAACCATGAGTTTCAGTGCCACTCACTGTTCAACAATTGGCCTGCCATGACATTATGTTGAGTGTAGAGAGTTGGGTGGCTGGTACTCAATGAGTACTATTTTATGTTGAGTGTAATTTAATCCTCATAATTATTACAGATGTTGAAACAGAATCAGAGTGTTTATATACCGATAATTTGCCCCAAGTCACTCAGCCAGTTACACAGCTCAGATTTGAATCATGTATGTATTGTTGATTCCAAAGTTGTTATTTTCCCATCCTCTAGATCAGTATTATACTGATATATATGTATAGATATAAACAATTGATTTGCCATTGTGTTAAGCAATATGCATAGAAAAGATAAAAATCATGAATGAGAGTATAGTAAAAAATCAGGGCATATTACTTCTTCCCCTTCATCTCAACTACCTTGTCCTTAACACTCAAATCCTACCAAATGTAAAAATAAAATTATAAATAACTGTAGCTATAAATAACTGGGAACATTATTGACATTATAATTAAGTCTATCTTACAAGCTCATCTTGCTTGCTTTCTTTTTTATAAAATACTATGGATTTTTCAATGGAGCATTCTATGTTCTACGTATCTTTTTGTCTTTTATCAGTATATGCAGAGGAATTACTAGCATTTTATTTTTTTAAGAAGATGGTAGTAATCAGCTTATTTTAGTTGTTATCCTAAATGCTGTTTTGTTCTGCTTGTCACTGTTCTGGGTCGGAGAGAAATGCAATTAGTGAAAGAGAGGAATCTGTGCAGCAGGCTTTTTCACACTTTACAAATGGTTACAAAGTGATAATTAACAATGTGCTAAACACTAGGTGATAATGCTCAACAGAATAAGGTGAAAATTAATTGTTTGAGATACACTATCACTGGAATGGTTCATTTCCTCAAAGGCAATTGACACAGACAAAAACTGACAGTCTCTTGTTTTGAGGTACGTAATACACAATCATCAACTCAATTGAATTGAACCACTCCTAGTCACTACCATCATATTTCATTCATGCTTCTGTTCATTCAACAAACACTTATTGGATATCAATGTTGTGCCTCTAATAGATGCTGAGGATAAAGCAGCACACAATAGACACATGGTCTCTACCCTCCTGGGAATTTTTCTATATCAATTCTGTCACCGTTAACTTTGTATTGTCATCTTCAATATCACTGTCCTCATCCTAATTCTATCATCATCATCATCACCACCACCACTTACTCTAGGGAGAAATTCTCTATGAATGGGTAAGCCCAGAGGTGGAGAAAGACAAGGAAGCTATTGCATCTGACAGGGAACTCTCCCTCTTTCCTTCCCATGCTCATTCTCACCTGAAGAACATGTTTAATATGCCATTTCCTCCCCAAAACCTTCTCTGATCACCCCATTTAAAGCAGACCATATCCCCAATTATTCTATATACTTAACCTTGAACTATAATGGACACTCCAGTCACACTTTCTAAATGAATGCATAATATAATGGAGATGTTTGTTCTGTTGTCGTACCTCTAATGACCACAGTAACACACTTGACAAGAAGCAGTCACTAAAGGCACCAGGCACAAAGTCAGGAATAGCTCCAGTGTTTCATCAGCAACCAAACTGCTCAGCCCCATCACTCTCAGCATCCCATTCAGGTTACAATTGTGTATCTTGGAACTTCTCCCTATTTCAGACTGGCTAGCTTCCTCTGATGATGCCCGTCTGACCTGTATTAATCCCTCATCACTACCCACGCCTGGTGTGGTAATGGACTCAGCTGTTACAATTCCCTGAATATGAAACCATCCTTTGGGATCAACATACACCTACAGGTTCATGTGTAAAATCGTCTCTTTATTAAATTACCTTAAATTATTCCAATTTGAATGTGTCACCTGGCTCCTGCAAGAACTCTAATCAACATGTAATCCTGGATAAAATAGCAATCCTTAACTCTTGTCCCTGCACCGTGCTTTGTTTTCCTTTAGGGTACTGGTCACCCTTTAGCATGATTAAATATGTGTGTATTATCTACCTTGCTCACTATGTAATGCACTCTGCAAGTCAATGGGCTTTGTCTATTTTGTTTGTTGCTATATCCCATCCCCTAGAACAGTGGTTCTCAACCTTTCTAATGCCACGACCCTTTAATACAGTTCCTCACGTTGTGGTGACCCCAACCAGAAAATTATTTTCGTTGCTACTTCATAACTGTAATTTTGCTACTGTTAATGAATCGTAATGTAAATATCTGTGTTTTCCGATGGTCTTAGGCTCTACAGCTGCGGTTCCGCCCACAGGTTGAGAACCGCTGCTATAAAGCCTGAGAGTGTAAAACACAGATATTTACATTACAATTCATTAACAGTAGCAAAATTACAGTTATGAAGTAGCAACGAAAATAATTTTCTGGTTGGGGTCACCACAACGTGAGGAACTGTATTAAAGGGTCGCGGCATTAGAAAGGTTGAGAACCACTGCCCGAGAACAATGCCTGATATACTAGTATATAGTAGATGGCCAATATATGCAATATATATCTTATACCATATGTTTATTCGCATTGCCATTTATCTTTATTTTATCATCTCTTCCTCCAATATTTTTGAGTAAGAAAAAATATATATTTGTATTTATATTCTAACTTTCTTTACACTATGATTATCAGTAATTAAGAAAATTTGCCCATGCCCAACTGGCATGGCTCAGTGGTTGAGCGTCGACCTATAAACCAGGAGGTCACAGTTCAATTCTTGTCATGGCACATGCCCGGGTTGCAGGCTTGATCGCCATTGGGGATGTGCAGGAGGCAGCCATCAATGATTCTGTCTCATCATTGATGTTTCTATCTCTCTCTCCCTCTTTCTTCCTCTCTGAAAAGAAAGAAAATTTGCCCATAAGCTTCTAATAGAACTTTGCAGGTATATGATGTAATAAAACATTCAATTAGTGTGCTAGTATGATGGATACTGCAAAATTATTTCATTTCATACATTTGTACGTACTGAGTTTCTATTTACCTACTACTATTTCAACATTTTGAAATTCAATGAATGAATCCATTTTTTCAGGGATTGTGTATATTCCAGGAGGAAAATGGAGGAAAGATTATAATGAAATAGGAAAATAACACAACTCTCTGTATTTAAATGTTAAGATAACCTTGAAGAAAACTACTTTTTAAAACTATTTTATACCCATCAACAATCTAGAAAATATTCAGAGATTGAAAAAAAAAGGATAATTGCATATTTTAAAACTTTAAGCAGTGATGTGTCTTTCACTGGGAGATTTTTTTGATATTCAAACTTCACATATACATTTTTAATTTTTATTGCTCCAATGAGCTACAAAGCTATTTGCTAGGGATACACTTCACACACACACACACACACACACACACACACACACCACTACACACAAGCAACACTATTAACTCATCACTTATACTTGCCCACTACATAATTACATGTGAGATAGCTTTTTAAAAACCACTGCTCATTTAAAAGAAATGGTATATGATATAATAAGAATGTGGCATAGATCCACAATAACCTTTATAGTATTTCCATAAATGTTTGAAATAACAGTAAAAGTATATTGCTTTGTATGAGTTCATGTAATGTACTAATGTTTTCCTATGAGTCATTTCATTTCATACCCACAACAAACCTATTACGGATATTATTATCCTTAATTTCACATGAAAAAAAAAACACACTGAGTTGAGAAGCACTTAAGAAGCTTGTTTGAGATCATCCAATAAGTAAGTGGTTAAGCTATGTTACAAGCTAGACCTTTCATTAGGTCAAGTCAGATAAAATTTTATTTAAATCCTCTTCCATAGAAGCTCTGTGACCTTAGGCAGAACATTTATATTTGCTACATCTATAGTTCCCCAACTATAAAACTGTGAGTAGCAATATCTGAGTTATAATATTTTGAGGGAGATCAAATTATATAATATATAACTAGTCATGAAGACTGATACATGGTGATAATAATAATACAAACATAGCAATTCAATAAGATGCAATTGTTGTTTTGCTATTACAAGTATTTTGCTATTATTTTGATTCTGAATTCTGTAATTTACATTTGAATTATATTTTGAGTTCATAATATTTAATTCTATATAATTATGAATGCATTTATAATGGTGTTTATTCCTAAACAATCTGAAATGTTTTCAAATCTTCCTTGAGAAAATAATCATTGAATTTATGGAGATATGAAGATCAATGGTCATGTATCTTCATAGAGTGGTGGTCTTTGTACACTGGGATTATTACATCATCAAAATGGCAGAGGACCTGAACAGACACTTCTCCCAAGAAGACATACAAATGACCAACAGATATATGAAAAGATGATCAACTTCACTATTATGAAAATGCAAATCAAAACTACAATGAAATGCCACCTCATGCCTGTTAGAATGACTATTATCAATAAGAGTTTGTGGGACAAAAGGAACCCTCATTCACTGCTGGTGGGAATACAAACTGGTGCAGCCACTATGGAAAACAGTATGGAGATTCCTCAAAAAATTAAGTATGAAATTACTACAGGAGCCAGCAGTTCTTCTTCTTGGGTATATATCCCAAACATTTATTCACAAAAATATATGCATATCTATGTTCACTGCAGCATTATTCATGGTGGCAAAGACATGGAAACAACCAAAGTATCCTTTGATAAATGACTGGAAAACATGTGGTACATGTATACAATGGAATATTACTCAGCCATAAGAAAAGATGAAATACTGTCATTTGCAACAACATGGACAGACCTTGAGAATACTATGCTAAGCAAAATATGTCAGTCAGAAAAAGCTAAGAACCATATGATTTCACTCATATGTGAGATATAAAACTGAAACTCATAGACACAAACAACAGTATGGTGGTTTCCAGAGGGAAGAGAGGTCGGGGTAGTAAAGGGTAATCGGGGCCAAATATATGATGACAGATTATTTGACTTTGGGCAGTGGACACATAATGCAATATATAGATCATGTGCCATAGATATGCACACTCTAAACCTATATAATCTTATTAACTCATATCACCCCAATAAATAAAAATTGAAAAAAAAATAAAACACACATACACAAAGGGACATCTGTAAAAGAATTTATTTTAAGAATTTCCTGTGATATGAGGTTGCAACAGGACTCTGGAACCCACATCTCTGCCTAGATTGTTTTCCTATCCCTACCTCTTCTTTTGTCCCTTCTCCATCACTCCTGAGAGCACTCTTTCAAAAGAATCACTTTCACAAAAAACCTTGTCTCAGGCTCTCCTTCCAGGCCTGACCTAAGACACGGGGTATGCTCTACTTAATTAAGTAGTCAATATTCCAGTGCCTAGAATCAAATAAGAGCTATTCCCACAGAAAGAGATCTTTACAAGGTTATTCCAGCATGGGTTTGCTATGCATTACACAAATAAGCAATCAGAAAAGTAAACTATAAAGGCTTAAAGCAATATCCCCTACCCTGAGGCTGTGCATTGAACCACAGATTATTGATGTTCAGCAGACTGCATCAACAGACTGTTTTGAGCTAGTCAGAGAAGGTGATGCCACTAAGTTTATTTTGCCTGCTAATTGCATTAAAATTTTATTTCATGGGTAGACAATAAAAATGTAAACTCTTCTAAGAATGTGAACATTGCTAACCTCTCAAATCACTGGGGAGGGAACACTGAGAAATGTTTTATGAAGTTTATGAGAACACAGTGGAGTGTACAGTCCTGCTATGTTACCCTTGTGGAGGTCACAATGACAATATGTCAAGCTCTAAAGCCACTTTCTACAAAGTGTGCAGGCAATCTGATGTCCAGAGGGGAAAAAAAGATTAGAGTTTGGGGGTCATGTCATGTAAACATGCATCATATGAAGAATTCAAAGACTTATGGGAATATCCTAAGCACCTCCCATTATGAGCAATCAGTATCTAGTCCAACCACAAGAAATAGTTAATGAGTTCTGAGTAATCTAAATTAACTGTTAGCAATACACATTATCTTGTTAAGTAGAAATTCAAATTTGTTGCTTAAATCTACTAATATTTCATAAATTATTTACTGACAATTTAAAAAATGTATCTCCTTTAATCATATTTTCCATTTAAAGGTCAAAATAAATGCTAGGTTCTGATGTAACACTTTATTGTAACATTTTACTGTAAGAAATGAATATTATTCCCCAATAAAACTTTGAGTACATTGATAAAATATAAAGAAAAACCCATATAATTAGGAAAAAGTAAATTCTTGTTTCGAAAACCAAAGAGAGATATTAACAAATACCAAAGGACTGAGGAACCCCACTCCAAATGCTCAGTGTTCCCATCCCAGTGATTTGAGAATTGCATGCTGTTCTGAGCCTATGAATATCACTGCTACATTTGCACCATCCAGAGATCAGATGAAGTCTGTCTCCAGACCACCTTCAGACACAACCTGAGTGTTTATAATCATGAAGAGTCCCAGTCTCTACCCAAACAGTATCAAAACCTTGGGAATCAGCTTAGGAATGATCAAGCATTTGGATGAATCGTAACATAGGTTAACTTTCAGAAACACTGAAATCGGCTCTGAGCCTGGATTGATTGATTCTAGTGATACTGTCAGAGTAAAGTGATCATGAAGAGTAATCAATTAATTTATCTTTTTTACCTGGGAGGTAGGAACATTTTTCTATCAATAACTTCTGTGATATTTCAAACTAATTCACCACCAACCATCCCTCCAAATTTTCATGCAACCCCACTACCACTTCCTTATCTAGAATTTGCAATCATAATAAAAGTACACAAAGCAGACTGAAATATCTCAAAATGAGAGGCATGGTGGTTACCCCAATTGCAGCTGGTGGCTTACAGAGTTTATATTTAGCTGTGAGAAAGAGTCAGCGTCACGCCAAGCAGTCGGTGCGCATGGAATGTGAAGTGAGATTTCTTTTCCACCTGACCAAACCCTGGAGAAGGCAGGAGAAATGGAAAGAGATAAAGCTTCAGAGGCCAACACCTCTGTGTTTGAGACCTGGCTCTGCTGTTTTCTGTCTAATCTGGAGCAAGTGTTTTAGCATCTCTGAGCTTCAAAACACTCTTTGATAATTTGAGAAAAATATTGAGTGCTGACCATGTGCCAGCCCCTATACTAATAGCTTTATATGTAAATATGATCACATTTAATATTAGCTGGAGCCCTTAAGATGGCATCTATCCTTATCTGTTACATTTGCATTTGGCACATGAAGAAACTGAGGCATAGAGCATTAAATTAATTTCACAAAGAGACACAGAGAGTGAATTGAAGAACCTTGCTCTGGTCCTAACAGTCTGATTCCAGCAAATAAAAGTTCGGATACTGAATTATACCTGCAGGTGTTATTGCAATAAATTAATTTATGGAATGTACCATGCATATCATAAGCAAGCAAAAGTATTAAGCTGTGTGTCTCCCTTTCATTTCTGGATTAAACTGAATGACCAATGATAGTTAATTGTGATTCTATTAGCAACACAGATTCTAATCTATTATTCCAAATGGTTCTCTTACAATAATAATGTGTGCTTCATTGCAAGGAATTTTTAGTCAAGCAACACAATAAACCTTCTTCACAAATAGGCTTTATGTAATTTCACTGGATTGTGGTAAAACTGGGATATACGGGGGCTCTGCCTATGATTCACCAGCACAGATTTACATGTAAGTGCTAACTTTGCATTTAGGTAGTCCCACACATGAGCAATGAAAATAATGTATTAAAGATAGATGATGGTTGCAGTAGCACGTGCTTAAAATTCTAGACCAAATGCTGCGTGTGTGTGTGTGTGTGTGTGTGTGTGTGTGTGTGTGTGTGTAGACACACAAGCACTGCTGATCCAGCATTTGTCATGCTATTTGACTATCCAGAGACCCAGAACCAATATTATGTGAAGCACTTGACAATTTAAGTAAAAGATAATCTGATTTTCCCCCAAAAAAACTGGTCAATAATAAATGAGTTTTAAAATTTAAATCAAAACAGTGGATATCTCGCAGTACATTATTGATAAGGTACACTTTATTCTAACAACATTTTCAAAGGATAATGCATTATTTACTGCCACTACTAATAGAAACTCCAACATAAATGAAAGTATTAAACTAAAAAATAGAAATAAAAAAGAGCCCCAAGCATTGTACACATTCTGCAGGGTAGTTTATCTGCAATATGGGTAGAGAAAATATGTAATAAGATTTGTTACACAAATTCCTAAAAAAGAAAAGGTATTTTTACATTGGTTGGTTAAACATATGTTGTGTTTTGTGTTTTTTTCAATAATGGCTCAAGTTTTACAGCCAAATACTAAAATTTCCAATAACTATTCACTATGAGTCCTGGTACATACTGCTGACCCGAATAATGCAATATTCAGAAAATAACAAGTAACTCTTCACAGTAATAAAGTTATATGAGGCCAGAATACTACTTTAGACTTATTTCAGAATTTTCCTATTATTTTATTCCTTCCAGGAGTGTTTTGACTCATTCATTTAAAATTCCATATTTAAAAACTATGGATTCATCTGAGTATGTTGGTTAGAATTATTTGTTGAATGAAAAAAATTAATGCATGCATGGTTATAAAAAGGAGAAAAACAAAATGGAGAAGGTAGCTTTCTAGTGAACAACAATCATAACTAAAGGTAAAATTCTAGCATAATAATATGTATTTTTTAGGCTCTAATGTATATTAGACCATTTGCTCACAATATCCTGTTAAAATTTTTCTTTTGTTTTGTCGTTAATACTCACCTGAGGTTATTTCCCATTAATTTTTTAGAAAGAGTGGAAGGGAGGGAGGAGGGAGAGAATGAGAGAGAAACATCAATTGGTTGCCTTCTGCACATGCCCTGACCAGGGATGGCAATCAAACCTACAACCCAAGTAGGTGCCCTTGATGGGGAATCTGTGACTCTTTGGTGCATGAGCTGGTGCTTTAACGACTTAACCACACCTGCCAGGGCTAAACACTTTATTTTAAATTGAAATTTGTTTTGAGATCATAGGTTTTCATGTAGTTGTAAGAAGTAGTAGAGAGAGATCCCTGTACACTTTGTCTTGTTCCCTCTCATGAGGAAAAACTGTGCTTTAATATCACAACTAGGATATTAACAATACTATAATCTGCCCATTTTATTCAGATTTCCCGTTTCGCTTGCATTTGTGTGTGTGCGTGAATGTATGTGTTTGTGTGTGATTTAGTTCTATACAATTTTATCACCCTGTGCAAGCTTGTGTATTCACCATCACCGTCAGGATAACAAACAGCTCCACCATCACAAGTAATCTTTATGCTTTCTAATCACACTGATCTCACTCTCTCCCCAAACTATTCCCTCAACTCCCACCAACCACACTTCCTGACAACCTCTGAACTCTTCTCCATTCCTAAGATTGTGTCATTTCAAATGTGTTGTATACATGTGACTTTATGGTATTGCTTTTTTTTTCATTCACTGTAATCCTTCAGAGATGCATTTATAGTGTTGTGTTTGTCAATAGTTCACTGCTTCTTATTGGTGCGTAGTGGTATGCACATACCTCACTGTTTGCTTAACCATTCATCCATTGAAAGACATCTGTACTGATTCTAGTTTGGGGCTACTACAAATAAAACTGCTAGAACCAGTTTGTTTGTTGGTTTGTTTGTTTTTTTTTTGTGTTTTTTTTTGCATACCCAGGATTTTTGTGTGAAAATGAATTTTCATTTTGGGGGGATAAATGCCAAGGAGTGCAATTGATGGGATGTATGGTAGTTAAATGTTTAGGTTCCTAAGAAGCTACTGAAGTGTTGTCCAAAGTTGCCTTAGCATTTCTGCATTCCCACCAGCCACATATAAGTGTCTCAGTGTCTTCCCATCTACACCAGCGTTTGATGCTGCCACTATTTTATTTTTAGACATGGATATGCAGTTATCTGTCACTATGGTGCTAATTTGCATTTTTCTCATGGCTAAGGGTGCTGAACATCTTTTCATGGGATTATTTGCCATCTGCTTATCTATCCTTTTCAGTAAAATGTCTATTCATGTCATCTGTCCATATTCTAAGCGGGTTGCGAGGAAACATTGTTTTTGTTGTTGGGGTTTGAGAATTTGAAAAATACGTACTAGACACCAGTCCTTTGTCAGATATGTCATTTGTAAATATTTTCTCCTGACTATAGGTTCTCTTTTCATCATTTTCACATGGGTTTCACACAGTAAAAGTTTTAAAAATGTTGATGAGATCCAATATGTCAGTAATTTCTTTTATGGATTGTGCTTTTGGTGTCAAGTATAAGAAATCTGCCTGGAGGAGATTCTGAAGATATTCTCTATTTTTTTCTAAAAGTTTTATAGTTTTACACTTAAATGTGTAGTTCATTTTGAATTGATTTTTTGTGAAGTTTAAGTTGAAACTTTTAGTTTCCTTTCATTTTCCTTTTTTTTTTTTTTCATTTTCTTTTCCTTTCCTTTCTTCCCCTTTTTCTTTCCTTTTCTTTTAGTTTTTGTTTCCGGATGTCTAAATTCTTCAGCACCACTTGTTGGAAAGACTATTCTTTCTCCATCGATTTTTTCTGCACTTTGGTCAGAAATTCGTTGAGCATCCCTGTTTATTTCTGGGATCTCTGTTATACTAACCCACATGCTTTCCCTTCCTCTAACTTCTATTCTGTCTTGATTACTACAGTGGAACCTCAGTTCTCAAATTAATTTGTTCTGGAAGGCTACTTGAGAAGTGATTTGTTTGAAAACCAAGTCATTTTTCCCCATTAAAAATCATGTGACTTGAATAAATAATTCCAGACCCCTAGGTAGTTCCCACAACTTTTATTTTCACTTTGCTGCTATCAGTAACCTTCTTGGGACCCTTGGTGACTTACTGTACATATTTCTTAATAACTAGAGGCCCGGTGCATGAAATTCGTGCATGGGGTGGTGTCCCTCAGCCCAGCCTGCACCCTCTCCAATCTCGGACCCCTCAAGGGATGTCCAACTGCCCGTTTTGGATCCGGCCTAAACAGGCAGTCGGACATCCCTCTCACAATCCAGGACTGCTGGCTCCCAACTGCTCGCCTGCTTGCCTTCCTGATTGCCCCGAACCGCTTCTGCCTGCCAGCCTGATCACCCCTTAACCACTCCCCTGCCAGCTTGATTGATGCCTAACTGCTCCCCTGCCAGCCTGTTTGCCCCTAACTGCCTTCCCCTGCAGGCCTGGTCACCCCTAACTGCCCTCCCCTGCAGGCCTGGTCACCCCTAACTGCCCTCCCCTGCAGGCCTGGTACCCCCCAACTGCTCTCCCCTGCAGGCCTGGGTCCCCCCCAACTGCCCTTCCCTGCAGACCCAGTCACCCCCAACTTCCCTCCTCTGCCGGCCAGGTCACCCCTAACTGCCCTCCCCAGCAGGCTTGATCGCCACCAACTGCCCTCCCATGCTGGCCATCTTGTGGTGGCCATCTTGTGACCACATGGGGGCAGGATCTTTGACCACATGGGGGCAGCCATCTTGTGTGTTGGAGTGATGGTCAACTGCATATTACTCTTTTATTAGATAGGATAGAGGCCTGGTGCATGGGTGGGGGCCAGCTGGTTTGCCCTGAAGGGTGTACCGGATCAGTGTGGGGGTGCCCTTGGGGTGTGGGACTGTCTGGGCGAGGGGCCTGTGGTGGTTTTCAGGCTGGCCACACCCCTGGTGACCCAAGCAGAGGCCCTGCGATCTGGGATTTATTTATCTTCTACAATTGAAACTTTGTAGCCTGGAGTGGAGCCAAGCCTTCTGCTCGCTCCGTGGTGGCAGCCATTTCTGTTGGGACTTATATATCTTCTATAATTGAATCTTTGTAGCCTTAAGTGGAGGCCAAAGCAGGCCAAGGCTGCAGAAGCTTGGCTTCCTCCATCGACGCGGGCAACCCTAGCCTCCTGCTCTCTCCAGCTCCGTGGCTGCCGCCATTTCTGTCGGGCTTTATTTATCTTCTATAATTGAAACTTTGTAGCATTGAGTGGAGGCCTGGGCCAGCAAGGGCAGGCAGAAAGCTTGGCTTCCTCCATTGCCAGGGAAACCCAAGCCTACCTCCTGCTCTCTGTGGCTGCAGCCATCTTGGTTGGGTTTATTTACATATTCCCTCCTGATTGGCTGGTGGGCATGGCTTGTGGGTGTAGCAGAGGTATGGTCAATTTGCATATTACTCTTTTATTAAATAGGATAAGCAGCAGCAGACCTCCATGGGAGCCCCCCTGATGCTAACCTGCTCTTTCAATGCTGGGATCCCAAACCAGTTCACCTTCTTCATACCACCTGTTCATAGTTCTCCTTTTGCTGCCTCCTGTATCATTCCCAGAGTTTATTCTGTTCTTAGCAAAGAGCAGGGAGATATCTATGCCATAAGAGAGCCACGATAGTCTATACTATCTTATCTGAATGGGAAGTCCCTAAAATATCCATTTTTTATTCTTTCAAAAAAAGATGGTTATGATTTTTCCCCATTTACCAATGAAAGCAAAATGTACTGTTCATTCAAGGTCATGGATAAGCAAACGGCAGTAAATGTAGCTAGCTTGATCTATTAGCACTAAAGGATTAATTCTCTTTCCCCTTTCTGTCTTTGGTTGCACATGGAAATATTGCAGTAAAAAAAATCAAGCCCTGAGAAACTATTCTTTACCGGATGGCATTTATCTGAAGGGGGTAAGACTGTATAATCAAATGTGTTCATTAAATTGTGTCATTGCAAACATAGACGCAAGGAAGATAAATGTAAAACAGACACTTTCTGGGAAATAGCAAATAAAGCGAGTGAGGACAATGGTACTGTACACAGGATGTTATCAATAAAGAAAAGCATCGTTTTTAAGGGCAGGTGTCATTTTGGCAAAAGGAGTGGCTCAGTTCTGTTGCTGGCTCCTAGACCTCTCTGTCCACTTCTGATTTCAGGAAGATGAGCTCCAAAACAAGAAGAGGCACCTTGGGCCTTGGAGCTTTCCAGAAAGCAGGGACAGCTGAACTGATTTTAGGTTAACTTTCCAGTGTGAAAAGAGTAAAAACAGCTAACTTCTCTCTTTGTCTCTCTCTGCTACATATTTCAGATGTTGGCAGGAGGGCAATCTGGAGCGGACACCAGCAGTAATTACCGAGGAGACGCTGTTAGGATATGCTTTGTTTCATTTTGCTGTGTTCAGATACCAAAGGTAAATAATAAAGCGTCTATGTGATGTGAAAGATCAGGCTTCATTCCTTTTCATGTTGGATTCTGGCATAAGCAAAAGAGATAATCCGAGCTATGGAGTAAACACGAATGAGTTCTAAATATAGATCCCAAAGAAATGGAGGAAGGAGGAGAAAGAGGAGGGAGACAGGGAAAGACCCAGGGTGGGCCAGGGGTGATAAGGAGAATGCAATTTCAGGTCTTTCGTTTATCCTGGCATGTTAGAGGTGAAACACAGAAACAATATTTGATCTCGTTAGATGCTTTTTTTCTTAATGAAAAGGGTAAATGTAAATGACGTGGAAGTATTGACTTGCAGCATTCTTTCTTTGTAGCTTCCCAGCCCGGGATGGATGCCTGTCAAAGTGACAAAAAGAGCTTTGCAATTCTTTGCTTCCTAAAACTGGGATTTGACACAAACTCTGTTCACACAAGGCCAATGCATCTGATAGACAGCGCTTTTGCTCCAAGGCAATTTATCTGTCTGTTGTAACAAAAACATGGATTCTGTACAGGGAAGGAGAGAAGAGCATCTAATATTTATCGGACACCCACTGTGTACTAGACATGGCATAAGGCACTGTATATGCAACATTTCAGCAATAGGATTACCCAGGAATCTGATGAGCAAACATCAACTGAAAGGGATTTACTAGGTCGCACAAAGTAACATAGCTAATAAGTGTTAGAGGGGATATCTGAACCTAGGACTCTTTTTGTTGTTGTTGTTGTTGTTTATATATATATTTTGTTGATTTTTTTACAGAGAGGAAGGGAGAGGGATAGAGAGTTAGAAACATCGATGAGAGAGAAACATCAATCAGCCACCTCCTGCACACCCCCTACTGGGGATGTGCCTGCAACCAAGGTACATGCCCTTGCCCGGAATCGAACCTGGGACCCTTCTGTCCGCAGGCCGACGCTCTATCCACTGAGCCAAACCGGTTAGGGCTGAACCTAGGACTCTTATTCAATAGTTTTATTCATAGTAGTACTTTTTTTATTCATATTGAATATAAGATATTGAATGAAAAATTATCTTGTTTTATTGCAAAAATCTCAGCACCTTAAATATGGAAATATACATTAAATATATTAGGAGAGAGAATATAAGAAACATTACCCCCAAAAAACCCAATGATTTTCCCCTAGAAGCCCTGTGGGTCCAGAAATCAATCATGAAGTTTTAGGGAACGAATTTGGGGGAATGTTGGTCTGGTGATTAGTATCATTAGAGGAGTCTCAATCACCAATTCCAACTTAGCAAATTATTTCTTTTCTAAAAACTTACTCCTGTTTTTATGGTGCCTTAGAGTTATGAAAACACAGACCTATCCATGTCCTTATTCTCATTGTACAAATGTCACCGGAGAACAGAATGCTTACTCCAATTTTAGAGGTAAGACAGTAATCTCAAGAAAGGTGAAATCCAAGGTCATGGTGTCCGTTTTTAGGAAATTTTTCCCAGTACATATTATGCAGAGCATATTATTTTTATTATTTTATTTATAATATTACCCCATGTCCTCACTCCACAGTAAGGGGAAACAATAGGAAAAACAGGAACTCCAAAGCCCTGAATTTAAAAGTCATGGCTCTGCCATCCCATACTTCTTTGATTTTTCGGTTTTATATCTGTAATATGTAGAAGTAATAAATATCCTTTGTATAGTTTTGAGAATGTGATAAAACAAAATGTAAGAAGTTAGAAAAAAAATAAAGTACTAAAAAGCTATTAGTACCTCTCCCCAATCTGCTTTTCCCTTCCTTAGTGTTTACAGGTGGCTCCATGTGGTCCATGGCTTTGCACCCATTGGAGATATTTCAATTCACATGGAAGGTTTACCCATTTTAGTTCATTGACCATCACACTTGGCTGAGCACTAACCTAAGAAGAAGTTGGTGGCAGTAATGGTGTTTTTGATAATAATTATTTTTTTTAAAGAACACAAAAGCAAGAAACTTAAAGAGGAGAAACAAATGTATTGAAGTTTCCATACCTTGAGACAAAATATTTAATGAAGTTTGGTGCTATATTCTCTATTTTAAAAATATTTTTATTGATTTCAGAAAGGAAGGGAGAGGGAGGGGTGTGTGAGAGCAGAAAAGGGTCTTTATCTACATTAAGATTCCCCGTTAAAGAGGAATGTAAAGTACACCGAGAAAGATCAGCTAATTTGCTTGAGGGCAAAAATTACTCAATGACAAAACTGAAAACAGATTGCAGAACTGTACATTCTGTAAACCAGACTAGAAAGCATGACACCATGACTTTCAAAAGCTGGTTTGCAATAATCCTAACAATAAGTAATAGCTAATACTCAGTGAGTGCTACCGGTAGACCAACTAGAGTCTTAGATGTTTCATTCATAAAAGCTCATTTAATGGTTATAAAAACAACATAAAATAGATTGTTTTTCCCTATATTACTCAAATAATCAAATAATCTAGAGACCCCCTTCCCATTAAATTTATCTAATTGCTTCCAGGTTGTAAATTGTATATATTTTGATTATTTTTATTTAGGATTGTATTTAAAAATAATGCTGCTTTCATGTGAAAATAAGAAAATTAGTAATTAGGGTTTTAACCTTTAAAAAATCTAATTATTTTCTGGCCAACTAATTCTAATATAAACACTACTTCTATTAGCAGATTTCTAATTTATTTTTCTCTAATTCTTGATAATATGCAACATTTGCTGTTAAGCTCTGGGGGTTTGGGACAATGGATTTTCTCAAATATAGATACACGAAGGAGAGGAATTAGAGTACTTGCTATTTTTGCTATTGAGTTCTGAAAACAATTTCAGCATGCTGAACAGAGTTCCTTTGGAAAATTAATTTTAAATGGGAAAGGCATTCTGCCTTTGGTTATTTGGTTGATCAATTTTAAATGTATATGGCACTGCTTACTGTTCAAAATAATTACCTGTCAAAGATTTCTGTCTTATTCTGTATTCCATTTTTGTCAAGATGTACCTATTACTATTTTTAACATAATATGCTTACCTGCATATGTGTATATGAGACATGCAATCAGGAAATATTGCATCAACTAAAGAGCTCTCTAAGTGGACAAATTTGTCTGTGTTAGTATCAAATCATCTCACATTTTATTAACAGGGATAACAGGACATGGATGGATGCCTACTTCAGTAGAAAGTACATTTTATTTCAATGTGGCTATTGGTAGTGAAAATGTTAATGGGTAGCATAACGGGAA
The DNA here is from genome assembly GCF_963455305.1 of Plecotus auritus. Classification (NCBI taxonomy): domain Eukaryota; kingdom Metazoa; phylum Chordata; class Mammalia; order Chiroptera; family Vespertilionidae; genus Plecotus; species Plecotus auritus. The sequence continues at coordinate 50,623,352 of NC_137785.1, read as the reverse complement.
TTTTTGATGACTTGGGAAATGTACGTGACATGAGGAAAAATTAATTTCAGCCTTGCATCATTAATCAGATCTGCCTGCCAGCCAAAATTTGTCACCTACATATATTGTGCCTTCTGCCATGTGGTCCAGAAGAAGATACTGACTTACAAATCAGATGTAATTGGGCTTGGTGCTAGGAGTGCAGAATAGAAAGTAAAGGGATGAATGTGTTTATAGCTGACCTTTCTGAGGAATTGCCCAAGGCACCTTGAGGTGGCACCTGTCATTGCTAATGGAGACTGTGGATGCAAGACTGTTTAAATAGTCCCGCATGTGAACTGCTGGGAACTGAAATTAACCACAACCATCCCTAGGTGCAAGCCTTCACACAAAAGCCTGTGGAACAGAGGGAATGTCAGGCAAGACAATTACAAAATGGGCTTGTGTCCAAGGTGTTGAAAACTATGTGGATGTTCTCTGTTTTATCCTGACAGGAACGATGTCTTACCTGTTTTTGTGTATCAGCATAATATTTTGGAATCCTACATAATCCTATATAATAAAGAGGTAATATGCAAATTGACCCTCACACCCTCACACAAGATGGCCGCTCCCATGTGGTCAAAGATGGCCGACAGGGGACGGTAGTTGTGGGTGATCAGGCCAGCAGGGGAGGGCAGTTGGGGGGGACCAGGCCGGCAGGGGAGGGCAGTTGGGGGTAATCAGGCCAACAGGGAGAAGTTAGGCGTCAATCAGGTTGGCAGGGGAGTGGTTAGGGCAGCCGTGGCAAACTACGGCCCGCAGGCTGGATCCGGCCTGTTCGGCTGTTCTATCCAGCCCGCGGAGCCGAAAGAGCGGAGGGTTCTCTTGCTCTCCCCTCCGCTCCTTCACCAGCAGCAGTGTTAACATGGCAACGTTGGGAAACACGGCCGCAGCTCCTTCTTCTGAGTGGGCGGATTTATATCCACCCATTCAGTAGAAGGAACAACCTCTCAATCTTCCAGAGGCTCCTTGTACATCACCCTGGGAATGCGTAGACACGTTATCGTGGTGATGTAGGGAGACACGCCCCTGGAGAGCACAGTATCAGAGCATTAGCTAAAAAGGAGACCAACAACACTGTTCCCACTGAAGTTGATGTTTTAAAGACCAAAAACCTTTCAACCTAGTCTACGTTGCCATCTACATCTATGTCCTGGGCATAATTTGGAAGTTGCACTAAAGAAAATGTTTAATTTACTGTTTACACATTTTGTTCTTTTCTATTTGTTTTAGTTTTAAATTATTTTATTATATTTAAGTTTAATTTGAAAGGCTTTTGTACCTTTCCTTTGTTAGGCAATTTTATTTTGCCTTTGCCATCTTCAATATAAGGTATGTTATTGTGCTATGATTCCTCCATTTTTTGAAGTTTCAAATTATAATAATTAGTGTTTACATTCTTCTTGTTAAAATGTTTAAAATGAATAAAACTATTGAAATAAAAAAAAAAGACCGTACCCTTTTATGTAATGATGTTTACTCTGAATTTATATTAGTTCACACAAACACTCCATCCATGCTTTTGTTCCAGCCCTCCGGTCCGGTTTAAGAACCCATTGTGGCCCTCGAGTCAAAAAGTTTGCCCACCCCTGGGTTAGGGGGTAATCAGGCTGGCAGGTAGGCAAGTGGTTGGGAGCCAGCAGTCCCGGATTGTGAGAGGGATGTCCGACTGCCGGATCGGGCCTAAACCGGCAGTCAGACATCCCCCGAGGAGTCCCATATTGGAGAGGGTGCAGGCTGGGCTGAGGGACAATCCCCCCCCCCCCAGTGCATGAATTTTGTGCACTGGACCTCTAGTTATATAATAATGACGGTTGTACAATTCTGTGGATATACTAAAAATTGATGCTATTTAAATTAAATCTGAATAAGCATTTAAAAAGAGTCTTCCCTATCTTTATGCTGAAAATGAGCTTTAACAATTTTGAAATGAGATAAATTATTTCATATGCACCCCTATCCATTTCTGGTGCTCTTTATTTCTATCCTAGCTTCAGTATTCTTTCTTGATTATTTTTTCATGTCTTCCATATTCAGATATCATTCCTTTGCTTTTTTTTTTTTCCTTTTACATGTCTTGGTAACAAATTCTCTCAACTTTTGCCTGAAATATGATTAGTTTTGCCTCTAACTTTAAAGAAAACTTTAATTCATTATAAAATTTAGGCATCACTTTATTTTTCTTTAAGCATTTTAAATATGTTCTTCCTTTGTCTTCCAGCATACATTCTTTGTGAACAAACTGTAATTTTTATATTGTTCTGTATTAAATGTATTCATTTCTTCTCTAGAATATTGTAAGACACTAGAGGCCTGGTACACAAATTCGTGCACCAGTGGGGCCCCTCAGCCTGGCCTGAGGGATGGGGCCGAAACTGGCTCTCTGACATCCCCTGAGGGGTCCCGGATTGCGAGAGGGTGCAGGCCAGGCGGAGGGACCCCACCATGCACGATCAGGGCCGGGGAGGGACACAGGAGGTTGGTCAGCCTGGGAGGGACCATGGGAGGGTTCCAGGGCATGTGTGGCCCCTCTTGCTCAGTCCTGATTGGCCAGACCCTAGCAGCAAGCTAAACCCCTGGTGGTCAGTGAACATCATAGAGAGGCCTTAGCATATCATTTACATATTATGCTCTGATTGGTTGAACGACTGACTGGATGACCAGACACTTAGCATATTAGGCTTTTATTATATAAGATAATCTCCATCTCTGATTTTCATAAGTTTGATTATAAAGCATCTTTCTGTGTTATTTTATCCTGTGATTTTCCTTAACTTCTCAAATCTGTAGTATTTTATTTTTAATTGTAACAGAAATATTTTTGATATTTCCTCATCAAATATTTTTCACCCTTCCTTTTTTTACTGGTACTTCAATTATATATGTGTATATTACCTCACTGTTCATTGATATCCTACTTTTCTCTCTTTTTTTCTTTTCTGGACTCACTTTAAATTTCTCCTATTACTATTTCTTCACATTCATTAATATTTTCTCCTGCAGTGTTTATTCTGCTATTAAATCCATTTAATAAATTCTGCATCTGATATACTGTGTTTTTCATTTCTAGAAGCTCCTATTTATCTGTATTTCCATTTTTTATCCCTTTTATGTTTTAAGTTTTTTGTGACTACCTTCTTTCATTAGGTATGATGTTTTCAAGGTTCATCCACATTGTAGCATGGATCAGTTTGTGTGTTTTTTCATTTTTACCCCAAAGCATATTCAATTGTATGATCATACCATTTTCATCAGTTGATGGACTTTGGAGTAGTTTCTACTTTTTGCCTGTTATGAATATTGCTGCTCTTAAAACTCACGTACAAGTTTCTGTGTATATATGTTTCCATTTCTCTTGGCTTATAACCTAGATTTGCCATGCTAACTCCAGGCTGAAATTTTTAAAGAAACTTTCATACTGTTTTCCAAAGCTGTGTCACTTTACATTCCCCCAAACAATATATGAATGTTCTGGTTTCTTCACATCCTTGAAAAAATCCTATGATTATTTGTCTTTATAATAACACACATCATAGTAGATACGATATGGTATCTCATCATGGCTTTGATTTGCATTTGCCTAATGGCTAATGATAGTGACCACCTTTTCATGAGCTCATTGACCACTTGCTTATCATATTTGGATATATATCTATTCAGATAGTACATTTTAGTATTCTTTTATGTGTAGAAATAGACATCTCTAATTCTCTCCTCTAGTTTTTTTTAACCTACTTAAAATTTTTGTTGATATTTGGGTAGCATAAAACATACAAATGCAAACCTTTTGCTGCATATAATACTGTTATCAATTTGTACTCTGCAAATTCAGGGTACTAGTAAACTGTATCATGTTATTTATATCAAATAATCAATCTATCACCTTTCTATCTCTCTATCTCTCTATGTATCTATCATTCCTCATATTTATTTTGTAAATAAGTAATTGGTATTTCTGGAAGGAAAGAAATTCCATTTAAGGAGTTATTAATGAGAATTAATTTTGTATTTACTATTTTGCATTATGATGTTTTAGATCATTTAATATTCCACAGATCAGCTTTTAGACCCCACACATTTTAAATATTCTTTCTCCAATGTCCACATACTCTGAGTGCCAGGATTCATCATATACATTCCCATTAGGATATGACATCCATGCCTGCACCTGTGTGTTGTGATGTCAGTCGAGTCAGCAGAGTTTGTTAGGAGTGTTCCTGGAAGCTTTTCCTATAATGGAAGGCTAGAACTAAATTATATTCAGATGTGATGGTAAATCACATAGCTATATTTTCTTTAAATATAAATTAAATGTGTTCTTCAATTCAATCTCCTTAGAACAAATATATTCTCAATTGAATTTCTGTCACTGGATGACAATAGTGCCCACCACGACTCTAATGCCACCTGACATAAGATAAAGTAGGATGCAGGGCAAGTCAGAATTTAAAAAGGTGTTTTAAATCAATTCTGGACAAAATATTTTTATTTTGAAAATTTACAAAACTGTATAAGACTGTGTGATAATATTGCAAATGATATACAGATATCATTTCATAATATGGATAGATCTTACGAAGCCTAGGCATGGAAGTATAAGGGCAGTGAGGGAGAAACCCAGTCTCTATGGAGAACTTATTAAAGACTCAGATAATCTTTTTAACTTTTTAAAAATATATATTTTTATTGATTTCAGAGAAGAAGGGACATGGAGAGAGAGCTGGAAACATTAATGATGAGAAAGAATCATTAATCGGTTGCCTCTTGCATGCCTCACACTGGGGATAGATCCCACAACCCGGGCATGTGCACTGACCAGGAATCTAACCGTGACCTTCTGGTTCATAGGTTGACACTCAACCATTGAGCTACGCCAGCTGGACTAAGATATTCTTTTTTATATATTTGCCCCTCAGCAATGAACACAGGTCCTAAAATTTTATGTGTGCCCAAATAAACAATTAGTTTTGCTAATTTCATATTTTAATTAAAAGAACTCAAAGATAAGGGCCTAGTGTTGGCAGAGAGCCAAGCAGGAGTAATATAGTTTTCATTGAATCTTTTTCTCTTATCATTATCAGGAAGAAAGTGCGAAAATTATATTCCATTTAATTCTATGTGCCAACTAAATTAGGAGTTGATTTTACATGCACAGTCACATTTGATTTCACAATGTTATGAATGTTGCTAACATTATTGTTTTTGCTATTTTAATCATCATCAGCATTATTTTACTGTTTCAATTATGTGATGAGGAAAATGACAGGCAAAAAAGTAAAACAATTTTCCTATTGTCACCTAGGTAGTATGCCATGGAGCAAGAATCATAAACACTTCTCATTTAAGTCCATACTCAAAAGGGGGTGCAGCAAAAACTATCTTTTGTTTTTAATGAAAAAGTATTTTTAATTGTACCAAAAAGTCAATAAACATACCTGCGGTTAAGCAAATAATTATAATAAGAAATTCTTGTACTATCATTAAAGTTAAGAAACAATAATTGTGAGCTTCACAGGTGCCTCCCTCCATACTCTATCTGATAGTAGCCTCGGCACTTTCCTGTAAAAGTAAAACCAACTTCATGATGCTTTTTCCTTCATGGCTTACGTGATTACCATTTCTTTAATGTTTTTCCTTGTAGGTTAACCACTAATAAATGACATTTTCTCTGGACCTATATTACCTATAATATACATTGATCTAAACAATATACATAGTATAGCTTTTCCTATTTTGAATTTAATATAAAAGGAATCTTAATATATTTATTCTTATGCATTCCTTCTAGTGCCCAAGCTAATGTAAATCAGACTCTATTACAGGTGAATTTAAGCACTTTTATTGCTATGCCTGGACTACGGCAATGTTCACAAGACCCTATCCTTAATCATTCATGTGATTATTAAACATAAAATGGACATACTTAGTTCTTCAGACCTTAACAGACATCCATCCGCCTCAGTTTCTTCAGATGATTGATTTTTGTAAGGACTGAGTTACTACAAATGAAGTTCTTATGAAAAGGCCTGCTGTATATTAAGCTCTCAATAAATGTTATTTCTTCCTCCAAATTCTCTCGTCTTCTATTATTATTATTTTTACTTTTATTATTATTAATTTCATTTCCCTGTTTTAAACTTTTTAGAGCCCTCTAAAGATTCCCAAAGCCCATATCCATCATTGTTTGACATATGATTTCTGACATTTACTCTCTAGATAAATCTTTCTTTCCTACAACTCTCACATTTTTTACTTAATTTCCCACACTACTTTCAGTTACCCTGAAATCCTTTGTTGTCCCATTCAAGTACATCTTCTTTTTAAAATATATTTTTATTGATTTCAGAGAGAGGAAGGGAAAGAGAGATAGAAACATCAATGATGAGAATCATTGATTGGCTGCCTCCTGCACAACTCCTACTGGGGATCAAGCCCACAACTAGGACCGGGAATTGAACCATGACCTCCTGGTTCGTAGGTTGACTCTCAACCACTGAGCCACACCAGCTAGGTAGTACGTCTTTACCTTTGCACTTGGGCAGTTCTCCCAGAACTGGTATTCAATCTGTTGCACAGTGTTTAACCATTAATTTCTCTATTAAATCTTCAAGAGAAAAGTGAATCCTGCATGCAATTGTGCTAAATTTGTATCTGATGTAAGATTCTAACATGTGTATATTACAATATACTTGTTGAGTTTTATTTCCATACTAAGGGTAGAATGCAAGCCTCAAAAGAAAAGAATGTGTGCTACCTAGCACATATCTGACCCATTGACACACTCTCTAAATCTCTAAATGCAATGTTTGTTGAACTGATAAGTACTCCCTAAGACAAAAATAGGTCTCACAAATACACGTTTACATCATTAGAATAGATCGCTCACCAAAAATCCCTGACCTCATCATTTTTCAGTCTAAAGTCAAATGTCTCCTCTATCCATCCATGACCACCAATCCAAAGTAACTGATCCCATCATATTATTCTTTATGTCAGACAGTTCCTTTCACAAAACTTAAACCTCTTTAAAATTGTTTTAGTAATATAATCGTTTGCTAGGCTAGGGATTGATTGCTTTTATTTGTTTTATTTTTGTCTTTCTCCATCATTGTAAGCTACATGCAAAATAAGAAATGTTCTTAATTATATCCCACATTCCTTACACAGGCCAGGCTCGTAGTAAACACTGCTTGAACAGTTGTGGAGTTTAAAATGAATGTTGATATACATAGTCAAGAACAGACTGAGCTATTTGTCAAGGATATCTCAGAAACAAATGCATCAGTGGAGTGGGGATTTGAGCTCTCTGCTCCGCAACTATGATTTTGCTTCATTTCATCCTAGAATCTACGCCCCCTGAGCACCACGGAGTGTGTGAGAAAGATCATACTGAAATTTGTATTACCCCAACTCACCAACCTTACTGCTGCCCCAAATACATTTCCCTTTTGCCAATAACAGGACTCATCTGTTCTCTCTGCCATTTAGTTAGTGAGCTTTTCTTGGCCAGGCGTGCCGCCCAGGGCCAGCGTAGGCATGAAGCTGACTGTCTGGCTTGCATTCGCTGTGTCTAATCCATTCCCCAGAAAACACCCCCAGGCCATAAAATGCATCTGCGTGTTGTTTTTATTAGGTCATCTGATGGAGCAGATGCTGATGGCTCTAGAAAAGGCGTGTTTCCCTCTGCCAACCTTAATTAGTTCGGTTTAAGTTGCAGGCTGGGCTCATCAATAGTGCTATTTCTGTGTTTTAACATGCCTTTTCACACCCCATAGTTAGTTGTATGTTAAGGTGCACAGTAATTTCTGAGAGACACCTGACAAGTCTTCTTTAACATGTCACTGTTCAGAGATTTTATAGACCTGAGACGAATGTCCTCAGCCCTGGCTGATGCCATGCAGTCCTCCCTAGATCTTTGCCAAATGGGACTGCAGCACAATGGTATCCTTGAGTCATCAACACGCCTTCTTCCTCAGACATTCCCCACTACAAAGCAACTTGGCTAAGGGTTTCTGATAGCAAAAGACCTCTCTAACCACAGAATCACATCATTCCAGGATTAAACGGGAAAGGAGACATTTTTTATGGCAATGCCATTATGAGGCTTAAGTTTCTTCTAATATTTCCCAAATGTTGGTGTCTGATCTCTTCCTGAATGATTCCACTGATCCCCTTTTAAGGCTATTATTTTTGGGGAGGGGGTGGAACAGGAGAGGTGTAAGGGTAAAGGCACTTAGTTGTCAGTTTTCTTTTTGTATTCTGAGAAAACATTCTCCCTCCCTTAAACTTACACTTTACTGTTATGCCTGGCATCTAAGAATATCCACATCATTGTTTTTCAGCTAAAGATCAACAGCTACCCTTACCCCAAATCCTGTTCACGTCTCCTCCTACATATTTCCTAGTAATTTTTTCCTCAGAGATTTTGATCAGACTATTTATAGCTCCATAAATATAGCAGAGGTAAAACAAAGTACTATTTATGAGTGAGAGAATTCTTCGCAATTAAATCATAACTGTGACTAAGTACACATTTTAGATTAAAATAATGACGATTAGCCTGGCCAGTGTGGCTCAGTTGGGTGAGCAGCATCCCATACACCAGGAGGTCACCGGTTCAGTTCCTGGTCAGGGCACATGCCCAGGTTACGGGCTGGAATCCCAGTAGGGGGTGTGCAGGAGGCATCTGATTGATGTATCTCTCTCACCGATGTTTCTATCTCTCTCTCTCTCTCTCTCCCCCTTCCTCTTTGAAATCAATAAAAACATGTTAAAAAAAAAAAGATGATGATTCATTTGAAAAAGCTGTGGAATTCTTTCTTTTACTGACAGGAAGTCAGAAGACAAGAGTGCCCTTCCCCATCCTCCACTACCCCTGTCTCCTCTCTAAAAACCCACACAGATGGAGATTTTTCACTCCCTCACTCTTCTCCAGAGCTCATCACAAATAGGAAAGAGGTGACCTTCACTGAAGGGGAAGCCAAGGAAACAGCAGTCCATCCTCACAAAGGGGTCAGCTGGTTTTTTTCTAGAAGATAAGGTGCTTCCCAGGATTTAGGCCTTCGCAGAGCTGCATTCATTATTTAAAGATACTCATTCTTGTAGTTGCATTAGCACTTTTTAAATTGGTATCCTAGTGGCTTGAAAAGGTTATACAAAACCAGTGAAATCTGTGTGCAGTCAGCTCAATGAAGGAAAAAATAAAAATCTAATGCCAATTCAGTGTGGCTCAAAGCCCTAGAGCAGTGGTCGGCAAACTCATTAGTCAACAGAGCCAAATATCAACAGTACAACAATTGAAATTTCTTTTGAGAGCCAAATTTTTTAAACTTAAACTTCTTCTAACGCCACTTCTTCAAAATAGACTCACCCAGGCCTTGGTATTTTATGGAAGAGCCACACTCAAGGGGCCAAAGAGCCGCATGTGGCTCGTGAGCCGTGGTTTGCCAACCACTGCCCTAGAGGAAAGATAACAGTTACCTCGGCAGAGACTCCATTGTATTTATATTACACACCTTGGCTCCTTCAAGCTGTTGCCTGGGTTTCTTGGTCTGACACATGGGATGGAGGGCAAGCCAAGTTCAAAAAAACAGGAGGGACGCTGCAGGCCAGAGGCATTTTGCATCCCTGTGATTTGTACACCCAAACCTCAGGAAGACTCTCAGATGGTTCTAAGTCACTGGCTCATCCTAATACCACTCAGCAAGAGAAAATGCTATTTTTATCAAAGTTGTATGGCAACCCATTTAGCAAGAGACACACTTTATGTGGCATGGTCTTTCTTTTATTGTTTTAGCCTGCAATATGACTTTACACAACCAGGTCAGATCAATTCATGCTGGTTCCCAACTTCCCTTCTGAACTCTTATAGGATGATAAGCAATGACTGGGAGAAGAAGAAAAGTAAGTGAAAGAAGCAACTTTACTAAAAATGACTTTTAATGCTTTAAGTCAGATGCATAGAAATGGATAGTAATAAAATATAGGTCAAATTGATAGGGGCGGACATAGACTATTGGGGACCAGCTATAATTTTAAGAAAAATTCAATATAATCTGTTAATCATGATTGTTTTGTTCTGAATAAAGAAAGCACATTCTAACCTGGCTGCGAGTTGCAAGCAGGGACCTAGGAGTTCACAAGAAAATGCAGCCCATGCTCCTCATCTAGGAGCTGCCTATCATCATGGAAAGATTAACAACCTTGTTGCAAAAACCAGAATCCCCAGCCCTTTGCATACCCACAGGCCTTTGCAAATGTCCAGCCCACATTACCTGTAAACTGCCCATTTGTCATACCCTTTTGCCTACTTCCCCAAGTAATCTTAGTCCCAATATAAGCAACTGGCTTATGGTGGGGTGGAGAGCAGATTTCTGTGGATGACCTGCTGCTCTCCCATACTGCTGGCATTATTAGAATAAACGCTCATGTATGATTCAACCCTGTCTCTGCTGAACTGGCTCAAGTACTGACAGGCAGCCCAAACCTATTGATTGTCTGGTTACAAAATGGAAATAATGGGGAAATAAAAGCAAAGTCTTGATATTTAGGTTCATGACAGAATTCAGGCTAAATTTGGCATGGCAGATTCTTCAATGATACTTACATTTTCAGGTCATTTAATAGTGACCATTTTCTCCTGCTGATGCAGTCTTTTTGCTATGTTGCAAAAGAGGGGTAAATATATGTTTAAGCAAACAGAAAAGATGAATGGTGACACTTAGGTAAGGATAGGATTTGTTTCTACTTTACTTCACCAACCTCATTCTCTTACATTTATCTACTGACCGCAGATCTGCAATGACTTCCATTCACTATGGCTGTGCTGTCCCGTACAGTAACCACAAGCCAGGTGTGGCTAATAAGCACTGGAGACACAGTAAGTGAGGCTGAATTTAGCACCTGAATCTAGATGAACTGTGGGTATAAACTGCACACTGGAGGCCAAAGGCTTAATGAGAAAAATAATATAAATATCACATTAATAATGCCTTATTCAGATCACAAGTTGAGATGATGATATATTGAGCTAAGAAAAATATATAATCATGTTGATTTTACCTATATCCCTTGCTTTCTAAGTGTGGCTACTAAAAATATTTAAAATTAAATACAGAGCTTGCATTATTTTCTATCATATGATGCTGCTCTACAGCACCAACTCTGAACTTTCATCTAACTTTTTACAGCCCTCTAAAACTGGACACATATGTAAGCTACCACTAATTCATTTATTCATGAAACACTTAAATAAACATCTACTTCATTCTACCCTAGGATGCTTTCTGGAATTCAGAGAAGAAGTATAGGCTGGATGTATAGATTTTGGAGTTATCAGCTTCTATCATCAAAACCATGGCAATGAGTCACAGTGCCCAGGGAAAGTAAGCAGCAAATAAAGAGCATAAATTACAGTTCAAAGCTCTAGAAAAATAGTATGATGTTAATGAGAACAAAAGAGGAAGAACAGTCTCTGTAAGAAGATGAGAAGGCAGGGCAAAATCTTTAGAAGGAGAACAAAGGGAGAAAAAATCAAATCTGAAAGCAAAGATCTTGAAATAATTAGGGGAAAAAATCAGTGAGTTTACAGTGGGTACAATGCTCTGTGGTCTCAACTAATACTCAGCTTGAAATCCATGATGATAACGTCATTGAGGGGAAAAATGATGTTATTTGGAGAAATCCAATTCAAGTTTTATAGCATATTCTTTGGTTGTATCAATGTGTGAGACACAGAGACTAACAAGTGTGACCTCTGTCTAAGATTTTTCTAGTTTAGCCAAAAAGATAGATTAGCCCTGAAACTATAGCTGGCCTGAGAATGGGATAGCTCCTTGGGTAAAAGTGTAATCAGACAAAGGAGGAACAATCCCCCTGGGAACCTAGAGCAAGTGCTTTTGGGTACAAATGATGCAGGTCTTAAAGAATGACCATGATTCAAAAAGGTTGAGATGGTAGCACAGTGTTCTTGTAATCCATGGGGCACATGTGGATTTGGGTGGTAGGCTGACAAGAAACTGAGCAGGAACTTGAATGTCCTGCAAAGAAACTTGGTCATAACATGGACAGAGTGTAGGGAATAAACTATCAGACGAGAAAAAATGGACCCCCAAAAGTATCAAAATAACATTCAGCTAATAAGACTTCCTGCTGGCCACTGCAAGCTTGACTGCAGCATTTGCAACTCAGAGTCAATTATTAGAGGGGACATCAGAAGAAACGCAAAAATGGATGTCGGTGTGGATGTGCACAATCTGTGGGACTGAGTAAATATCATTGTCTTAAGGAAAATAAAAGGCCATTAAGAGAGAGACTTTTTATTAGGAATGCAGACTGTTATTTATTATTTGAGAGAGTCACTTGGTAAATTCGAATATGAAACCTCTCCCAGGAGCCGGGTCTCACCTCCATGAAGACTGTTTTACCAACCTGTACAGCGAACCTTTAAGGAAATCCCATTTCAGAGCTCTTTATGGGATGCAGAGGCTGTGATTATTAGGAAGTGTTAAAAACACTGGCTAGCCCTGACTGGTTTGGCTCAGTGGATAGAGCGTCAGCCTGCGGACTGAAGGGTCCCAGGTTCGATTTCAGTCAAGGACATGTATCTTGGTTGCAGGCACATCCCTAGTAGGAGGTGTGCAGGAGGCAGCTGATTGATGTTTCTCTCTCATCAGTGTTTCTAACTCTCTATCCCTCTCCCCTCCTCTTGTAAAAAATCAATAAAATATATATATTTTTTAAAAAAACACTGGCTAGCAGCTTGATAAACAAGAATTAGAGCCCCCACAAATAACCAGGAGGAGTGATGCTTGTAAGCATTCAGAAGATGTTAAATCCACAGAAAATGGAAGTCAACATTGGCTCTTTCCCGTCAATGTGGGAGTAACTTCAGCCTGCGAAGTCTGGGAAGAGCAAACCCCCCAACAGCATTGTCAATGCTGGAGATGGCATGGCTTACCAGAATAAGGGAGAATGGGTGGGCGGGACTTTTTCTTTCTCAGCCATGAAGCACTGAGTTTCTTTGAGGAAGAGGAGGAAATGGTCTTAAATAGAAGTACATGGAGGAATGATGGGAGAGAACTGAAAGTTAGAGGGGGTCTTAGAAGATGGGGGGTAGTCCATATGGATAATACTTCAGATGTTCTCACCCATCCATTTTGGCTGGTGCAAGGGACGAATTAACTTCAAGAGCACCCAGATATTCCTATGCCCCCTTTTCAAGTGCTTTGAGTAAAAAAATGTCTCTAATGGAGAACAATGTATGTTTGGTGTGGGGGTGAAATTCACAAAAGTACTCTTATGGGTCCTGATGACATCCCAATCATTGAGTTTGACCCCATAGCTTTCTTCCCACCTGTGCGAATCAAGGGGAAGCAGAAGCTTGAGGCCCGTTTCCCTGGCCCTCCCTGAAGCGCACAGTAGGACCACAGCCACCAAGTAGACTGCAATGTCCCCAACTGCTGAGGCTCAGAGAGATCAAACAGTGCGTCCAGGTTACCACCCTAAGTAGCTAAGCCTGTATTCAAACCCAAGTCAGGCCAAAGTGCAACATCAGTATAGTGCAATTCTCTTTTTCCCTCTGTCATTTTCTTCTGAGGCAAGACAGATAGATATCAGGCATGGTTAACTACAGTATTTCTCCTTTTTTGTGTCTAAAACCATTTCCTTCAAGTGCACACAAAATGGAATATTTGGGGTGATGGAGAGAGTAGATCCTACACAGGGCACACAGGCCCTACAGTATTATTTTCTACTGAGTTTGAGGAAGAAAAAAGATGGCCTTGTTGCCATCAGAGCATTCCATTCCAGTGACCACAGAGTCTCTCCCCTTTTTCCTCCACATTTCTACTGTTCTTTACACTCTCGAGTCGTGGTTCTCAAACTTGTGTAGGCTTAAGAATAACCTAGAGGGCTTGAGGAAATAAAGTGGACACAAAGTTGCTGAGCCCCACCCTGGAATTTCCTCTTTTATTTTTTTTTCAGTTACAGTTTACATTAAAGATGAATTGTATTAGTTTCAAGTAAAGAATAGCAGTTAAAAAAATCATCCTTTACATGGTGCCCCCCTGCCAATATTTTCACTACCACCTGGCACCATGCAGAGTTATTACAGTATCATTGACTAGATCCCATGTGCTGCACTTTGCATCCTCATGTCTGTCTCTAACTACCAATCTGAACCTCTCGGGTAGTGGGCAGGGCCTGAGAAAGTTGTCTTTTCACCTGCTCCTGAGAGCTGCTGCTGCTGCTGCTGCTTTGAAAACTGCAGCTCTGGGGCTTATGAGTAGTTCTCAAGCTTGGTCAGCCTTTAGCACCACCTGGTGATGGGAAAATGTCTTAGCTCCTGGGCACCTCTCAGGCCAGCTGAATCCTAAACTCTGAACTAAATGACTCTGGGGTTCTTTCCTATTCTGTGAAATTCTCAGAAGAATACCAATAATGAGAGTCCAGTCATGCTTACAATCAGTTAGATTAATGTTATCATTTTCTGCTTTAATTTTCCTGGCCTTTATACCATTTCAGGATACTACCAAATGGGTACTCCCTTTGATAATGCTCTGAGTTTTGATGGCATTTTCATGCCATGGTAGAAAAAGCAGGTCTTTGGAATGGAAGGTGCTTGGATGTAATTCCCAGATCTTCCAATTATGTGTCAACTGAAGGTATTATAATTATTTTATTTTACCCTATAATGATTGCATGTCCATTTTGCATAGTAAGTGTATAAAAAGTATCTAAATTTATTATTTTTTAATTATGGCACAGTAATAGTGGTATGTTTTTTTTAATTTATGTGTCCTATAAATATTATTAATTTTGTTTTCTGACACTTACAAATACTTAATATCCTTTTTCATGGCATTCCAGACTCTAGAACTGGGGAATCCATTGTTTGTGAAATGTGAAATATAATGATTGTTAAAAAATCAAGGTTTCACTAATTGTGATGTAACAATGATGAAAGGATGCTGTTTCCAAGGCCTCAGTGACTTTATTTCTGGGTTCATGATTTCAACAACATTGTGGGAAATGAGTAAGAAAGTATTTTAATGTGAATTGCAGACTTATAGGGGCTTTGAGCAAATGAGCTGACATGCCCTGATTTAAAGTTGGAGGAAATGGGGCTTGTGGAAGCTCACATGATAGGTGCAGATACAGAGACACCCCAAGTGGGTTGTGTACCAGCCCTGCATCCAGTATTTCTTCCCTCCATGTGTGGTTGCAAATGAGGTCATCACCTCCCTAGATCTCTACTGCATAGTCTTCAGTTTCCTGAGAATGCTTAGGAAGACATAAAATGGAGATGTGGAGAGGAAAAAAGTCATACAGGAGAATGATGACAATAGAGAAAATTATAGCACCCTTACTATGTCCCAGGCTTTGGTGTAAGGGCTTATCACGTTGTAACTATTTTAAATCCCACTACAACTTTATGCAATAATAATAGTATTACCTTGTTTTATAGATGAGGAGATGGAAACTGGGAGAGATTGTCTTCTCCCTCACGTCACCAGCTGAAAAGCTGTAAAGCCAGGATTTGGAACCAGACAGTCACTCAGCAGCTCACACTTTTAACCTTTTTCCTTTGCATCTGGTGCTTTTTAAAAAGATCTCCCTGGCGAATTCCTCTCTGTAGTATGTTCTCAGTTATACACATTTTCCTTGAAAGCTCTCCAAAACGTCCCAGAAAGAAGTTTGGCCTTATGGTTAAACTTACTGCTTTTACTTCTGAAAAAACTCTTAAATGTCCCAACTTTTTTGTTCTGAAACCCTACCAAGGTCTCTAGCCTTATAAAAGAATAGTCAATTCCAAACATAGCATAGAGGAATTTTTCTATTTATAGAAATTAAAATAGAGTCTTTCTATTTAAAATATAGAAGCCAAGAGCTAAGAACGTATGAATACCATAGCATTCCAAATCATGATTGACTCATATTCTAAGACAATATAAATCACAGTTCCTATTTGCATTGTAGAAAGTCAACTGTATAAGAAGGAAGTCCAATGTTAACTAATTACATTCAAAAACTTTTTTCAATTACAGTTCACATTCAATATTATTCTGTATTAGTTACAGCTATACAACATAGTTAGAAAATCATACTTTACAGCGTGTTCCCCCTGATATTTCCAGTATCCACTTGGTACCTACATAGTTATAACACTATCATTGACTATATTTTATATGCTGTATTTTCTATCCCCATGATTATTTTATAATTACCAATTTGTACTTCTTAACCCCTTCACCTTTTTCACCCAGTCTCCCATCCCCTCTCTCCTCTGTCGACCATGAGTCTATCAGTCAATTTTATTTTTTTATTTTGTTCTTTAGATGACACATGTAAGTGAAATCATTTGTGTGTTTTTTTTCTCTGACTGACTTATTTCACTTAGCAAAATACCCTCCAGGTCCATCCATGCTACTGCAAATGGTAGGATTTCATTCCTTTTTTATGGCAAAGTAATATTGCATTGTATGCAGATATCACAGCTTTTTTATCCACTTGTCTATTGATGGACACTTGGGTTGCATCCATAGCTTGGCTATTGCAAATAATGATGCAATGAACATAATGGTACATATAATCTTTCAAATTAGTGTTTTAGGTTTCCTTGGATGTATACTTAGAACAGGAATTGCTGAATCATAAGGCAGCTTCATGTTTAATTTTTTGAGGACCCTCTATATTGTTATTCACAGTGGCTGCACTAATACTATTCCCAACAACAATGCATGAGGACTCACTTTTCTCCACATCATCCCTAGCACTTGTTGTTTGCAGATTTTTTTTAATCCTCACCTGAGAACATGCCAAGACAGAGGAGGTGAGAGAGAGAGACATCGATGTGAAAGAGACACACGGATGTGTTGCCTTCCATCCAAGCCCTGACTGGGAATCCAATCAGCAGCCTTGGTGCACAGGATGATACTCAACCAGCCGAGCCACTGCAGCGGGCTGTTTATAGATTTATTGATGAGACAAATTACATCTTAAAAATAAATGAAAATAAGAAAAAGTATTTTTATCTTCTCTCTGAGAGAAAGGTTTGTAAACTGGGATTTAGGAATTAGGAAGGGTTTTCAATTAAAGCCTGGCCACTATTGAGCTGTGGGACATAACATTACTCCACCTCAGTGGAGTTAACATCTCAGAAGGATTTGGGAAGAATTAATTGCTGCATCAGAGGTCTATTTAGCACTTTGGCATTCAGGGGGGACTCAATGCTCCCTTACCCCTGCCTCTCCCTTTGCCCTTAATTACCACTCCTCTGAAGTCCACATTCCCAAAGCCCATTTAAAGGTCATGTCCAAGAACATCAAGGGCTTGGAGGATTTCACTTTCCCTCAGACAGACGTTCCTTCTTCATATTTGAAAACACCTATAGCCACTTACTTTTGTCAGATCCTTATTCTATGAATTCTCGAACCAGAAATGTCAATATTGATTATACCACAGTTTATCAAAACAATCAAGCATTTCATTAAGAAGTTCAGAACCAGACTCCTCCGAGGTCTGAGGATGAGGTGCACCACCGCCGAGGGACCCGCTGGTGGAACCTGAGTGACCCTTCGACGATGACGTGGGAGGCTGGGAGCCAAGCACAGGAGAGAGAGAACTACATAACCAGACACCCAGAGAAGAGAGACCATGGGGAGACAAAGAAACAGCCCGCATATGAAAGAAAAGCAGGCATCACCAGAAAAGGAAATAAACGAAATGGAGGCAAGCAACCTTCCAGAGAAAGAATTCAGAGAAATGGTCATAAGGTGGCTGAAAAGAATGGAAGACAAATTCGACAATATGAGCAAGAACCAAGAGGAAATGAAGAAGAACCAAGAAGAAATGAAAAATGACATCGCTGCTGTAAAGAACTCAATAGAAAGCATCAAGAGTAGACTAGAAGAAGCAGAGGACTGCATCAGTGAGCTAGAAGACAAGATGGAAAAAAATACCCAAGTAGAGCAACTTCTAGAAAAAAAATTAAAAGGCAGGAGGAGATCCTAAGGGAACTTTGGGACAACACGGAACAAAACAACATCCACATAATAGGGGTTCGAGAAGGAAAGGAAGCTGAGCAAGGAATAGAAAACCTATTTGAAGAAATAATGACAGAAAATTTCCCTGATATAGGGAAGAAAAAACCCACATAAATCCAAGAAGCTCACCGAGTCCCAAGCAAAATGAACCCTAAAAGACCGACGCCAAGGCACATTATAATTAAATTGGCAAACACCAACGACAAAGTAAGAATCTTAAAAGCGGCAAGAGAGAGACAGAAAGTTACATACAAAGGAAGCCCCATCAGACTAGCAACTGATTTCTCAACAGAAACTCATCAGGCCAGAAGGGAATGGAATGAAATATACAAAGTCATGCAAAGGAAGGGTCTGAATCCAAGAATACTGTACCCAGCAAGGCTGTCAATCAAAATTGAGAGTGAAATCAGGAGCTTCACAGACAAAAAAGGACTAAGGGAATTTATTACCACCAAACTAGCAATGCAAGAAATGCTAAAGGGTCTGCTGTAAAAAAAAAAAAAAAAAAGAAAAAAAAAAGAAAAGAAAAAAGAAATAGGAAGCGAAGAAGTAACACAGGGGTAAAGAATAGGAATGGCGACAAATAAGTACCTATCAATAATAACTTTAAATGTAAATGGATTAAATGCTCCAATCAAAAGACATAGGGTAACGGATTGGATAAGAAAACACGACCCATATATCTGCTGTATACAAGAAACCCACCTCAGAAAAAAAGACGCACACAGACTGAGGGTGAAGGGATGGAAAAAGGTTTTCCAGGCAAATAGAACTGAAAAAAAAGCTGGGGTAGCAATACTTATATCTGACAAATTAGATCTCAAACTGAAGGACATAAGAAGAGATAAGGAAGGCCACTTCATAATACTAAAGGGAACAATCCAACAAGAAGAAATTACTCTGGTAAACATATATGCACTCAATACAGGAGCACCCAAATACATAAAAAAAAAACTCCTGGAGAATATCAAGGGAGAGATTGACAGCAATACAATCATAGTAGGAGACTTTAATACCCCACTATCACCATTGGACAAATCCTCTAAACAAAAAAATCAGCAAAGAAACATCAATCCTAAATGACTCATTAGACCAGATGGAATCAATTGACATCTTCAGAACATTTCACCCCAAAGCCACAGAATATACATTCTTCTCAAGTGCACATGGGTCATTTTCAAAGATAGACCATATGTTGGGACATAGGCAAAGTCTCTTCAAATTCAAGAAGATAGAAATCATATCAAGCATCTTCTCAGACCACAGTGGCATAAAACTGGAAATCAACTACAATAAAAACAACCCAAAGAAATCAAACACATGGAGACTAAACAGCATGCTATTAAACCATGACTGGGTTACCAGGGAGATCAAAGAAGAAATAAAAAACATCATGGCAACAAATGACAATGAAAACACTACAATCCAAAATCTATGGGACACAGCGAAAGCAGTCTTGAGAGGGAAGTTCATAGCTCTACAAGCCTACTGCAAAAAACAAGAAACAATGGTAATAAATTACCTAACCCAACAACTCAAAGAGTTAGAAAAAAAGCAACAAGAAAAGCCCAGTATAAGCAGAAGGAAGGAAATAATAAAGATCAGAGTAGAGATAAACGGCATAGAGACCAAAGAAATAATACAAAAGATCAACAAAACCAAGAGCTGGTTCTTTGAAAGGATAAACAAGATTGATGAACCTCTAGCCAGGCTCACCAAGAAGCAAAGAGAGAGGACCCAAATAAACAAAATCAGAAATGAAAGAGGTGAAATAACAACAGATCCCGCCAAAATACAAAGGATTGTTAAAAAATACTACGAACAACTCTATTCCAACAAACTGGACAACCTGGAGGAAATGGACATATTCCTAGAAAAATATAACCTTCCAAAACTCAATCAGGACGAATCTAAACAGCTCAACATGCCAGTAACTATGGAAGAAATCGAAGCAGTCATCAAAGAGCTTCTGGCAAACAAAAGCCCGGGGCCAGACGGCTTCACAGGAGAGTTTTACCAAACATTCAAGGAAGAACTAAAACCTATCCTCCTCAGACTATTCCAAAAAATTCAAGACGAAGGAACACTTCCAAGCTCCTTCTATGAAGCCAGCATCACCCTAATACCAAAACCAGATAAAGACAACACAATGAAGGAGAATTACAGGCCAATATTCCTCATGAATGTAGATGCCAAAATCCTCAACAAAATTCTAGCAAATCGGATCCAGCAGTACATCAGAAAGATCATACACCATGACCAAGTAGGGTTTATCCCAGGAATGCAAGGATGGTACAATATCCGCAAATCAATAAATGTGATACATCACATAAACAAATTGAGAGATAAAAATCACATAGTCATATCAATTGATGCAGAAAAAGCATTTGACAAAATCCAACACCCTTTCCTGATAAAAACTCTCAACAAGGTGGGAATAGAAGGATCATACCTCAACATAATAAATGCTATATATGATAAACCCACAGCTAACATCATACTCAATGGGCAAAAACTAAAACCATTTCCCCTAAGAACAGGAACAAGACAGGGATGCCCACTCTCACCACTCCTGTTTGACATAGTACTGGAAGTATTAGCCACTGCAATTAGACAAGAAGAAGAAATAAAAGACATCTAAATTGGAAAAGAAGAAGTAAAGCTGTCCTTATTTGCAGATGACATGATATTGTACATAAAAAACCTGAAAGAATCCATCAAAAAACTAACAGACTTAATAAATGAATTCGGCAATGTGGCAGGATACAAAATTAACGCCAAGAAATCTATGGCATTTCTATACACCAACAGTGAACTTACAGAAAGAGAGACTAAAAAAGCAATCCCATTTTCCATCGCTCCAAAAAAATTAAGATACTTAGGAATAAACCTAACCAAGGAGGTAAAAGACCTATACGGGGAAAACTACAGGACACTGAAAAAAGAGATAGAGGAAGATGTAAACAGATGGAAGAACATACCATGTTCATGTATTGGTAGAATCAACATCATTAAAATGTCCATACTACCCAAAGCAATCTATAGGTTCAATGCACTCCCCATTAAAATACCAACGGCATATTTCACAGACCTAGAAAGAACTCTCCAAAAATTCATCTGGAATAAAAAAAGACCCCGAATAGCCACAGCAATCCTGAGAAAGAAGAATACAGTAGGAGGGATCTCAATACCAGATTTCAAGCTGTATTACAAAGCCACTGTCCTCAAAACAGCCTGGTACTGGCACAAGAACAGACATATAGATCAATGGAACAGAATAGAGAATCCAGATATCGACCCAGACCAATATGCGCAATTAATATTTGACAAAGGAGGCATGAGCATACAATGGAGTCAAGACAGTCTCTTCAATAAATGGTGTTGGGAAAATTGGACGGATACATGCAAAAAAAATGAAACTAGATCACCAACTCACCATACACAAAAATAAACTCAAAATGGATACAGGACTTATATATAAGACGGGAAACCATAAAAATACTAGAGGAATCCACAGGCAGCAAAATCTCAGACATATGCCAAAAGAACTTTTTCAGTGATACTGCCCCTAGGGCAATGGAAGCCAAAGAGAAAATAAACAAATGGGACTACATCAAAATAAAAAGCTTTTGCACAGCAAAAGAAACCATCAACAAAACAACAAGAAACCCCACTGTATGGGAGAACATATTTGCAAATGTTATCACAGATAAAGGTTTAATCTCCAACATCTACAGGCAGCTTATACAACTTAATAAAAGGAAGATAAATGATCCAATAAAAAAATGGGCAACAGACCTAAATAGAATCTTTTCGAAAGAAGACAGAAGGAAGGCCAAGAGACACATGAAAACATGCTCAAAGTCACTAATTATCCGAGAGATACAAATCAAAACGACAATGCGATACCATCTCACACCTGTCAGAATGGCTATCAACAAATCAACAAACGACAAGTGTTGGCGAGGATGCGGAGAAATAGGAACCCTTGTGCACTGCTGGTGCGAATGCAGACTGGTGCAGCCACTGTGGAGAACAGTATGGAGTTTCCTCAAAAAACTGAAAATGGAACTCCCATTTGACCCAGTAATCCCACTCCTGGGAATATATCCTAAGAAACTAGAAACACCAATCAGAAAGGATATATGCACCCCTATGTTCATAGCAGCACAATTTACAATAGCTAAGATTTGGAAACAGCCTAAGTGCCCGTCAGCAGATGACTGGATCAGAAAACTATGATACATCTACACAATGGAATACTATGTTGCCATAAAAAAGAAGGAATTACTACGATTTGTAGGCACCTGGATGGAATTAGAGAACATTATACTAAATGAAATAAGCCAGTCAATGAAATAAAAATACCACATGCTCTCACTCATTTGGGGATAATGAAAAACATTATAAACTGATGAACAAAAAGATAGATACAGAGGCAGTAAAGCATTAAACAGACTGTCAAATTACAGCGGTAAGGTTAGGGAGAGGTGGGGGAAATAAGAGATCAACTGAAGGACTTATATGCATGCATATAAGAGTAACCAACGGATGCAAAACATTGGGGGGTGAGGGCATGTATGGGAGTGGGGTGGGGGGGGCAATGGCAAGATATGTACACATATAATACCTTAATAAAAAAATGATAAAAGAGACATTACAAATGAGTTTTTTAAAACTTCATTACATGTACTGGAAGATGTTTTTGACATTTTATCTACATTCCTAGTTACATCTCTAGCACGAGGCACATATGATGATAGAAGTTCTTGCATTGCTATGTTGTCAATCAACTGGCCAAAGTCAAAACCCATGCTGGCTTCCAATAATTTGATTCTAATGAAGGAAGGGGAGACTCACATTAAAGCAGGCATTGGTATATGCTTGGCATTTATAGTACACATCTCATAAAATCTTTTAATATTCACACAAGGCAGACCTTTCATCCCCATTAAATTTTTTAACAGATGAAAAAAAAAAGAAGTTCAGAACCACTAAAAATATTAAATTTAAAAATCCATCAATACTGTATTTTGCCTCTTTAAACCTACACTCCCTGAGGTTTTCGTTCCCTTTATGTGTCCCTCTATTTGTTTATGTCTTACTCTCTGTATGTGTTATGTGGTTCAACTCATCCTGTTTTCCTTTCATTTTTCTCCCATCCTCTAAACAAAACTACTTTCTTTTCTTCATTCTGTTATTCTATCTCATTGATTCCTCAGAAATTCATCTGGCAGAGACAGGGGAAGGGCTAAAGGCAACTGTGAAGGCAATGGCCCTATTCTGTGAGGTAGATTTGAAGAAGTGTTTTTGGGAATCAGAATAGGAATTTACACATTATGTGTATAAAGAGGAAGAAATGGGAGAGATCTGTGATACAGTCAACAACAACAAAAAGATTTTAAATAAATAAAAAATGTACACATTGGTAAGCTTGTTAAGCTGTATATTCCAGTTTCTTACACCTTTGCCTTCTGTTAATCTGTCCTGTATTCCATGAGCTCCTGAGGTCCTTATCTTAACCCTGCCTCCATGCCTGACAACATTGGACCTAGAGAAGCTAATCATTTGTTCCCCAATCCTTCACTTTGTCATTTTAGAGGCCTCCACCTACTTCTCCGGTAACCATCACAACCTCAGCCAAGGAGGTGGAGGGTCATATGACCCTCCCCTTCCACTGCCAGTGAGGACCCCATCATATTCTTTCTTATATGGTCTGAAGCTGCCATATTTAGTCAAGTGTCTGCAGAAGTAATATATATATATATATATATATATATATATATATATATGGCAATTGATCAATAGATGAGGAAGAAAAGAGAAAGAGCATTAGAGGTAAGAGATTATTGTGTCTTCAGAGAAGCATAGCTTCCTTCAATCCAGTAGCATTTGGTGTCTTGGTTCCAGTCTCAAGGGAGAGCTGAGGGCCTTCCTGTTTCAGCTACTCTGTAAAGATTATGTCTCTTATTCCAGGCAATTTCTGAAAAAATGGCACTAGACAAAGAGATGACAAACCTGTAGATCTGGCTCACATAAATTTTTATCCTCGAAGAATCATGTTAGAAAAATATACCATTTTATCAAAGGCTGCTTTGATATATTGGCAGTAGGCTTTGTGAAATATTTAGACTCAGATGTTAGCAATTCTCAAACTAAAACTAAATTGGGCTCCTCAGTGATTCAATAACCAGAGTTTGATATCTCCATCCAGAAAATGACAAAATTGGATAAACGGGCCAGAATTTGAGAAGCAAGGAGATATTTTTAAATGTGTGATTTGGGTGCAAACCAAGCTAGGTACAGCTTCCAGCTCTATCACTTACTACCTGAGGTTTTGGGCAAGTTGTTTCATGGCCCTAAGTTGTGGATTCTTTTTCGATAAAATTGAAACAACAGTGCTGACCTCTGAGATTAGTATTATAAAGGAGAAGGGAGAGAAGGTGTTAAAAAAAAAAAAAAAAGGAGCGCAAAGGAAAAGGTTGAGATAGAAGGAAAAAAAAGAGAAAAGTTTATTTGTACCTCAGCAGCAGTCCGAAGTCCTCAAACTACGGCCCGCGGGCCACATGCGGCCCGCCGAGGACATTTATCTGGCCCGCCGGGTGCTGCTGCCTGTCCTGCTTAGCAGCAGACTCGTCCTGGGCCCGCAGTGCGCATAGGAATTTGTTCATAGTTTTTTTTTTTTAAACTATAGTCCGGCCCTCCAACGGTCTGAGGGACAGTGAACTGGCCCCCTGTTTAAAAAGTTTGAGGACCCCTGCCTCAGCTTATTCTAAAGCACTTACAGACTGATGTATGTCCATAAGGGCATTTAATCCAAACAACTTGACCTTCCCCATTCATTCTTTTCACTGAGTTCTTTCTAATTATTATCTATTTTTAAGCCTCACTTGAGGATATGTTTATATTGATTTTAGAGAGAGGAAGGGGAAGAAAGAGAGAAATGCTGATGTAAGAGAGAAGATATGCCCCTTATACAAACCCTGACTGAGATCAAACTACACCTTAGGTATGTGGCCTGACCGGGAATTGAACCTGTAACCTTTTGGCATATGGGATGACACTCCAACCAACAAAGCTACCCACCCAGTTAGAGCCTACATATTACTTTTATTTATTCACTAGTTATTTTATTTTTACATGAACTATTTTGTATTTGTTGATTTTGTTTTAACTGTAGTGACATAGAAATAGAATTCATAGGCATGCTGGTCAAGTCTCACCAACTCTATTTAAATGTTCTGGGTACTCTTGAGTTTTATTTCAAACATAAAAAATAAATATCTAGAACATTGGTATGCTCTAGAGAGATTGCATCAATTCAGCCATACAACGAATTTATTAAACACCTAGTAACTGCTTCATAATTTCATCTCCTATTTAATGTATTTCTTCTAGGATTTCTAGGTAATAGAAGCTCCTAGAAACTTCAGATTTTGTTTTATTGCATACATGGTATTGTGTTTCATGCAAAAGAAATATTAAGGCCACATTAAAACTGGATGATCTCTGGGGAAATATTATGTATTAATATAACATAGTAAGAATTCAGACTCAATGCCTCATGTTTCTGCGTGACTTATCTTCAGCTCTGCTACTACATTGCAATATCATACCATCTTCTCCCATTTTATTTTTCTTATTCCTATATTAGTGGGAAAAACATTCCATTTTTATTTCTATAAAATTTTCAATTGTTGTCCCAGCCTGTGTGGCTCAGTTGGTTGGGAGTCTCCAGCTATTCTGTCTTTCTCCCTCTTCCTTCTTCTCTCTCTAAAAATCTATATAAATTGATTTACGTATACAATTTTGATTTTTCTGAATTTATAACTCACAGTTCATACCTTAATTCTGAAATATGTGTTGGCAGAAACAGAGATAATTGACTGTAGAAAGAGGTGTGTATGTGTGTTTGTGTGTGTGAGAGATTTAAATAAGAAAAAAATGTAATCTATACCATGTACCATTATAGTTATAGTTAGAAATGCTTTAACCCTACTGTTTTTCACGTGTTTTCCTAAATATTCATAAAATAGTACTAATAATACCTATCTCATGGTATTTACCTTGAATGACACATGTGTGTGTAATGCAAGATAAAAGGCATATATTATTAAAATAAAAAATGTTAATGTAAAGTTTCATTTTATTCTCAATAACATTACTATAATAGTTCACTGATGATGACAGATTGTTCAGGTTATTTATATGAATCCAGTTTCATTTTTACTTTAAATCCATTGTTATTACACTGAGTTGAAAACACAAAACTTTTAAAAGTTATGTGACCTTTAAAATGTTCCAGGGGATTTCTAGTGCCTTCATCCCCCTACTCCTCCCCCTCGTTATCATGGTAGGAGTATGCTAATAACTGTGACAGTGTGCCTTCTAAGGGAAATCATATATGCAGAGAAGATTAAGTTGCTTGCTAATGGGAAAGGCAGAACTTGGCTGTATCCACACCTGCATAGTGTTGACAAAGTCTTCTGTTCCTTTAGACTCTGAAAAGCGTGATATTGATTGCCGTGTTGCAGAAGCTAGCCTTGCAGACTGTATCCTCAGGAGAATTGTTGATTACGGAGGCACAGGATGGATGACTGACAGCCTGCACCCAGTCGTTTTTTTCTTACAAAGCTATTCACTTGTCATTAATTCTCCATCTCCTCTCCCGTTAGCAGCCGGCTGCCAGTCTCCAACTGAATGTTCAACTGCCAATCAGCTACCAGTTATTTTTAATTAAGGCCACTCACAAATTTCCCTCATGTAATTTGCATGGAAAGAGGGGGAATCCTTTATTCATAATAGAATTTCACGTGTGAATTGCCTTAATCAGACTTGTCTGGCAGTCCTGTTCAGTCATGCATGGACTCCACACCTTACCTCTCAGATCCGCAGCCAAAATTATCTGTTTTTCATTTGTGCCTCATTAAATCCGCAGTGTATTTCTGTAGCTGGATAGTGACTGTCCCAACCCTTGAACTCCAATGCCCATGCACTGATGGCCCTGGCTTCACTCGGCTCCAACTCTGAGATGGACTTTCAACGATGATTCGCTGACAACTTGTAAACTCTGTCATATTATGACTTGACAAGTGTCAGGACAATTATGGAAGTTCACATTCAAGGCTCACTGGGATACAGGAGTCGAAATAACTTCAATATGTACATCATACAATAAATTAAGCCCCTTTGATTTTTCTTTTTTTTAATCCTCATCCAAGGACATGTTCATTGATATTTTAGAGAAAGGAAAAGAGGGAAAGGGTGGGAGGGAAGAGGGAGGGAGGGAGGGAGGGAGGGAGGGAGGGAGGGAGAGAGGGAGGGAGGGAGGGAGGGAGATTGGTTGCCCCCTATGCATCCCAACCAGAGGATCAAACCTGCAACCTAGGTATGTGCTCTGACTGGGAATCAAACCAGAGACCTGTCCGGGTAGGGACGACACTCCAACCAACTGAGCCACATCACAGGGAAAGTCACTTTGATTTAGAGAACTGCTTCTATTTTTATTTTCTTAAAAAGAAAAAAAAAAGAAAAAACCTCTTACAAATTTGTGAAGGCTATCCATAAATATGGATTATTATTATTATTATTATTATTAGCATTATGGAGTACTCAGAACCTTGTGTGAAGTTTGCATGAAAAAAAATTGATGCAATCTGGGCATAAACTCATGATTAGACATTATTTCCAAACTCAGTTCTGAGCTTGAAATCTAAAACACACTTTGGGGTAGTTATATCCACCTGGAGAATGCCAACGCATGAGAGGTCTTTTCCAATCCCAAAATACAACTTGTGAACTCTTGTTATATAATGACAAGGAAAAACTCTACCAGGCATTCAGTGACCCTGATCAGAAACCACATCCCAAAATACAACTTGTGAACTGTTGTTATATAATGACAAGGAAAAACTCTACCAGGCATTCAGTGACCCTGATCAGAAACCCACAGGCACACCCTCACTCAGGCCCGTGCTGCCCAGCCAGTGCATTCTGCCTGGGCACAAGTTTCTTTTGTTCCAATTGTTTCCTAAATCTAAATCCTGACTGTGGCACTCTGTGCTAGAAGTCTTGCAAAAACACCCATCACTTAGCATGTGAAGTTTCATATTTCCCCGTAGCCTAAAAGTCCTTCATTGAACATCCCTCACCCTCTACATTCCCCTCATTTTCCCCTTTTAATTTTGACTGGCATGGGTATATTCAGTATGCATGGCACTCTTCCATGTTCTTTATGTGTATTATGTCATTTAATTCCCACAACATATGTGTCTGCAGATGCATAAACTGAGACTTAGAAAGATGCTATAATTTCCCCAATGTCATAACTGCTATAGTTAGAACCCAGCAATTCTGCTTCCTGAGCCTGAGGGGATTTTGCTGTGTAGTTCCCCTAAGGTTCAATATAATGGGTTGCAGACAAACACACTAACATACATCATCACTGTATTAATGACTTAGCACTTGTGCCCTTCTGCTTAAAGGCTTGCCCATCACTCCAATAGTTTATTCACCGTATGCTTTTGTCATCGTCTTGACTCATTCCCTCATAATCTCAAAAGAAGAAAGTATACTTTATTTATGCAGATCTAGTACTTGTGAAGAATACATAGCATATACACTAAATAAACAAAAAATAATGTTTCTTTTTTTTTAGTAAATTAAGACATATTATTCATTGAAGTGATGAAAATGCAGAATCATAGTAAAGGAGCAGGAATTCAATGTGCAATATACCAGACTGAATAACTTTACAGAAGAAGCAAACATTTTATGTGCACCAGTCACTTTCACATGGTATATTGTAACTGATCTTCAAATCACATATAATAGTACTTTTATTTTGCCCTGGCCGGTGTGGATTAGTTTCTTGAATGTCATCCCTTTGCACCAAAATGTCACCAGTTTGATTCAAGGTCAGGACACAAATCCAAGTTGGGGGTTCCATTCCAGGTTGGGGTGCATGCGGGAGGCAGCCAATCTATGTTTCTCTCTCTCCCTCTCCCTTCCTGTCTCTTAGGAATCAATAATAAAAAAATAAAATAAATAAAAAATACATTTTCTATTTTTTTTTGCAAAATAAACTTATTCAGATCCTCTATATCTTAAACACCAAGCTTTCCATCTCTAGCTACATACACATGAAGAGAAATACACCTGAGAGTATAGATGCCAAAATATATTTTTTTAATTTGCAGATGAAGTTAGTGAAGGTTTCATTTTCTGCTCTATTTATTGCTCTACTTCTTGAATTGCATGATCAAACTAAAGGTCAAAAAAAATCCTCATGACATGAATTGAGCATTGGATATGGAGACTTTGAAGAGCTTTTGTGCACCTGTCTGGAATTTAAAAAGTTAAGTCTGCACCAGAGAGAGAAATTTTATAGACACACATAAAAAGGATGATTTATACCAAGGGGATAGACGAAATCAACTATCAAGAAGGTAAAACAGAGAATAAAAAGAGATGAATCCGATACCTCGCACTGCTCATTCATTCAAGACACCAAAAGGTTTATTTCAATTACACATATTTTAATCACCCTCCTCCCCCAAAACACTTGCACATTGTCAATGTGGCCCTTAACTGGAGAAGTTGCAATTTAATTCAGCATATTTTCATAACATTTCTGCTATGTGTCCAACAATGGTCATTTTACATAACTTATTATATGTCATCTATATAATAATCCAATTAGGTAAATACTGTATTATCCCCATTTTACAGGTGATTTACTCAGAGGGATTAATGTAATTTCTTAAGGTTATTAATAATTGGATGAGTGAAAATTCTGAGTGAGACATAGTTTCTATATCATTTAAAGACAGATTAAGACAAAAATTGCAACAATAATGCTTATATAAATGATATTGTAAGAGCAGAAATAAGAGCCCAACAAGTTCAGCTACAGGGACCCAAATCATACTGTAAATGTTAATTTTAAAATAAATAAAAAATAAATGATTGATTCCAATGAAGTTAGGTCTTTTATTTTTTGACTGTTCTTTTTTTTCATAATTCCCTTCACCTCTTTCTTTCCCCTTATTTAACCCTATGAAATATTGATGCTCCCAACAGAATATATAGAACATACTTTTGGCATTTGTATAAGAAGGAGTAACTTGAAGTGAGGTTGTGGCAGATGATTGCATAAAGAAGATGTGGTACATATATATAAAGGAATACTACTCTGAGCTGTAAAAAAGATAAAATACTGCCATTTGCCACAACATGAATCGATCTTGAAAATATCATCTAAGTAAAGCAATTCAGATAAACAAAATCAAGAACCATTTGATTTCACTCATATGCAGGATATACAACTGAAAGCAACTAATGAACAAACAAGAAAATCAAACAAACAAAACTCATAGACACAAACAACAGTAGGGTAGTTAGAGGAAGGAGTAATAGGTGGTAGTAAAGGATAAAGAGGGTCAAATATATGGTGTAGGAAGATTTGACTTTGGGTGCTAGGTACACAATGCAATATACAAATGATACATCACAGAACTGTCACTTGAAAGCTATATCATTTTATTAACCAATGTTACCCCGATAAATATAAATTTTTAAAGTGTCAACATTTGTCATGCAAATGTTGACACTTCTCCCATTGGCAGATAGGGTATATCTCACCCCCCTTTGAATGTGAGAAGGCCTGTGACTGCAGGGACAAATTGAGCACAGTGGAGTTGATATATGGGCTCCATGCCCAGATACTAAGAAGATGGACAGCTTCTGTCTTGTTCTCTTGGAGCAACAAGGCACTATGGGAGAAGTCTGTACCCTAAGGCTTCCATGTTGTGAGAAAGCCCAAGTAAGCCCCATGGAAAAGAGGTATGGGAGAGGGGGACAAGAGGAGGGAAGCAGGGAGAGAAAGAGAGAGAGATTCCACAAGGTACTCCATTCCAGCTTCCCCAAGTCCCCAGACCACCATGGAGCAGAGCCTAGCGCCCCTGATGTGATGAGACCACCACCTCTTGAGATCTATTCATAATAACCTGGTGGTTTATGTAGCTTGTTTTACCAGAATACATAACCAGAGAAAAGAATCAATTCCTTCACACTTGTAGGGTTACAAGAATTGAGGTACTGTCAGCAGGTCTTCCTTATCTCTTTCCCATACTGCACTTTTTTGACCTAGCAATGCAAGGCCATTTATTCTGAGAAGCACTTCTGTCAGTACCGGGAGAGTCTAACTGTGAATCGGGTTCACTGTTATTACACTGTCGGCAGGATGAAGGGGAGCATGGTACTAAAATATGAAACTGAACGGAAAGTAAATTCTCCACACCAATACCTCCTTTCGATCCTTCAGCAAACCACGCCATGTACCTGAGGCTGTCTTTTTCAGTGGCATACACTGCTGTCATCTCACATCAAATGGCCTTTCCCTGGGACTTGGGTAATTTTGAATCTTCAGAAAGAGAAGCTCTGTAGAACTTTACATCCTATTGGGCATTTCTTCAATTCTGTCTCAGTCTTTCTCCTCATATCAGAATATCAGAGACTATATGTGCAAAAAATGCCTGCATGATCCATTTTATACCAAGGACATGTTTTAAAGCAAATGGCGTTCTAAAGGTGCATGCTGGTTTTCACCTTTGCCTTGTGTTCTTACCTGTGCTAGTTGTTGCTTTCTATTTCATTGTTGTCTTCACACTTCTATCCCATATTAGGTCAGGTTTTTGTAAGACCAAACATCCAAGAAAATTCAGTAGCCTTCTAGTCCAACCTCTTTCTTTCATGGATGAGTTAATGAGTTCTTGAGATTATAAGTGACTCTCTTAAGGACACAGAATCAATTAATGCCACTGACTAGAGAGCAGGATTTTGTAACCTCGGCACTATTGATATTTTGGGCTGGATTATTCTCTGTTTAGGGAAAGATCATCCTGTTCCTTGTATGATGTTTAGCAGCATCTCTGGCCACTACCCACTAGCTGCCCATAGCACCTACCTTGTAATAAATAAAAGTGTCTAGTGACTTTGCCAAATATTTCCTGGTAAGTAAAATCACCCCTAACTGAGAATCACTGTTCTAGAGAGTTTAATCTG
Source organism: Plecotus auritus (assembly GCF_963455305.1). Taxonomy (NCBI): domain Eukaryota; kingdom Metazoa; phylum Chordata; class Mammalia; order Chiroptera; family Vespertilionidae; genus Plecotus; species Plecotus auritus. The sequence continues at coordinate 50,591,223 of NC_137785.1, read as the reverse complement.
TGACTTTTTCTCTTCACTTTGCTTTTTTTTATTTCCCCCCTGATAAACCTGGAACTAGTAGGTGCCCAACAGGGAGTAGTTAGAATATGCTTTCCTTTTCAAAGAAGCAAGAGTATCATAGATTAAAAATAGATCTAAATTGTGTGTATGGTTTCAACAACTATAAGGTACCTTTGAATGGTGCTGACTAAATGATAAGGTTAAGTCATTCGGAGACCAAAGTTTCCTGTCCTTCCATACCCCTCCAGAACTTTCTGGTCGTGGCCCTATTGCTGTAACAGTCTATTAAACAATCAACAGCATTTGATATGAAGGCCTGCTTTTCAGACAGAAGAGAATGTCAACCCCTGTTCTCATCACACTGCCTGGAAGGAAACAGTGCTTTGAGAATAAAGACATGTGCTTACTGATTTCAGATACATTCTTTTCAATTTAACTAGTTCTATCTAACGACAACTTGACATGTAAGTGAGGTTGTGATTTCTCTATTTTAGATATGTCTGTGTCATTTATTTTAAAGTCACCAGAATCATGAAAGCGATCCCTGAAAGACATGTTTGTCCACTGACAACTTACGCACCCATTTATTCCAGAACACATGTTGTACTGAATATCCTGCTATGGGTTTCCATGGTTAGAAGATGTAATAATGCAATAAAGAAGGGGGCATTTCTGGATCAAAACAGTCATGGCCATGAGAAAAAAACAACAACTATAATCAGAGTCCAATGAGATGTACTAACTGCTACGAGAGATGGTGCCTCTAAGTACTCAATCTAATATGGGAAAAGGGGTCTGAGGTACGACATAAAGTACAATGGGCAAAGGTGCAGGGGTGTGAGCACATTCTTTTTTATTTAATGGCTAGAATATACTTAATATAAAATAAATTTAATAAACAAAGTAATACAATTATATAATAGAGAAGTATTGGGGCAGAAGTCAAGAAAAATATTCTGGCTCCAGATAGAGAAGGGTTTTCTACATCAATAAGAACTTCAACTTTGTCATGGGCAATGAGAAATCACTAGTTGTTTGAGTAGGGATGTGACATAATAGATTTGGAATTTATAAAAATCATTCCCAGGAACACCAAATAAAAAGCTAATATAACAGACCAAGAATGAGGTGACAAAAACCTAAGTAGAGAGGAAGCAGCAGGTATGGAAGGAGGACTAAGAGGAAAAGGCCAATAGGGTAGGTAGGTGGGAAACATATAGGAGAAACAAAAAGTCTCAGGATAAACTGAGGGACTTTAGTTATTAATTGTACATGAGAATGAAGTAGACAAAGGAGACAGAGAATATAGGATAGGGTGGAGGACTGAGGGAGAAAATAATATTTTGGGCAGAGTCACTTTGGAAAAACTGTGAGATACCTGGTTTGAGGTACTCAATGAACAAATTGGATTTAAAATTTAAAACTCAAAGGAGGGATCTAGAGTAGAGACAAAGACGTGGGTATCAACAATGGATGGACCAAGATTAAAAAAAAAAAAAAAATAGCCCAGAAGGAACCCAGCAGGAGGAGTAGAGAGCCATGGACCAGTGCCTGAAAACTCCGCAAAGCCCATATATTGGAGGTTTTCTTTCCCACGGAAGATGTGGAATTCCCAGCTCATGTCATGTTCTCTCTGCCTTGAAAGTCCTCTTCTTCCATTGTCTTAAATTTGATTCTTTTGTACCAGCCTAGAGTTTTAAATATTATCCCATGTATAAGCAGTTCTCTTTTGTTACTCTGTCACTAAACCTTATTTGATTCCTCCATCAAATGTATCACAATGAGTAATTGTATCATGAATTATTTCTTTTTTATATATTGTTGATTTCAGAGAGGAAGGAAGAGGGAGAGATAGGAACATCAGTGATTTCAGAGGATCATTGATCAGCTGCCTCCTGCATGCTCCCTACTGGGGATCAAACTTTCAATCCAGGCATGTGCCCTGACCAGGAATCAAACCATGACCTCCTGGTTCACAGGTCGATGCTCAACCACTGGGCAACACTGACCAGGATGAATTATTTCTTTACTCGATCATTGCCTATCTCTTCTCACAGATTGCAAGCTCCTTGAGAGCATGAACCACAGATGTTTTACTTCTCAATAGCTCTCCACTGTGATACACCCTGACTCATTAGTCACTCAAATATTTGGTGAATGTGGGGTATATGTGTCATGACAAAGGCTGAACACAATTTGCAAGGAGCAGTATTTATATTTTGATACCAAGAGCTGGCCTGAGTTTGAGGCTGTCAAATTTGTTTCCGCACCCTAACATTGATACTTTGATTTCTTCTCCTCTCATCAGGAAGACTTACATACTATTCCAGGAACCCATAAACATAACTTGGAAGCTTAGAAAAAAGACATTGGTTTTAATTTTATAGTTGTGCCATAAATCCCTCTCATAGATGAGAGTAAGATCCCAGGCATCAAGCATTATGAACGAATATGTGTTCCTGGAAGAGTTTTTATTTATAGTAAAATTATACAGTCGCAATCAAGTGATACTAAACTCAATTTCTCAATGACACCACATATGGAAAGATCAGACATTATAGAATAAAATTGGTCATTCCAGTCTTTCTAAAAGATATTAAAGGTGTTAGATGAAGAGAAGAAGATCTTTCAGCCCTAAACCACAGTAAGGAGAATCCACTCCCTAGATGTTTGCCCAAGTCTTTGTGAGCTATGAAACTCTCTGATATGCACCTCCCAGATCCTATGGACCCATCTATTTTCCTGCAAGGGGCATCCTGATGCATAACACTGGGTTCCTTTTCTGGCTTCGTTATATTAACTACCTGCCTAGGTGCTTGAATCAATTACTTTATCAGCCTCTTTGTCCTTGTAATGATATTTCTTTATTTAGGCACATAATATCCTGCACAAGTTATACATAAAATCCGCGTATACAGACTGAACTCCAAGTACTGTTCCTTTCTTTCTCCTTATTTGCTAATGGAAACACTATTCCTTATCCCTCACAGATAGTTACACAGATTAAAATGCTCCAAGAGCCCAGCAGGTGTGACTCAGAGGATTGAGAATCATCTCATGCACCAAGAGGTCACTGGTTCGATTCCCATTCAGGGCACATGCCAGGGTTGTGGGCTTAATCCCCAGTAGGAGGTGTGCAGGAGGCAGCCTATTGATGTTTCTCTCTCATCAATGCTTCTATCTCTCTCCCCAGCTAACCTTCTTCTCTCTCTTAAAAAAATCAATAAAACATATATATATATATATATATTTTTTTAAATGCTTCAAGAAATGCTCTGTGTCAATACAATGGCTGGTATTGCAGGTGAGTGATAATGCAGTCTCTTCCTCCATAAGGATCCACTATATGTGAGTTAGTGCAGGATCTGCTCAATTTGAAATGACATTTTAAGCATTACTTCTAAGTGTAGCCTATAGTGTGTTCTTGGGTACTCATTAAATACCCAATGGTTAAGAAATTCAATTAGCAACATTTAGGCAACAGAAATATCTCTCACAAATCCAGATTTTTGCCTCATGCCTTAGTTCCTGTTAGGTTTCCCTTATTTACCAAGGACAGTGGTCGGGAAACTGCGGCTCCCGAGGCACATGCGGCTCGCGAGCCGCGGTTTGCCGCTCTGTTGACTAATGAGTTTGCCGACCACTGGTAGGGGCTTAATCACAAGGAACAACAGCCTGTAATTATTGGAATCGAGAGTGACATCAGGAAGAGGAGAGTTGGGTCAAGCTCTTCCCAGCCATATTTCAGATCAGCTGCCACAGACCTCCACAATCTAACTTACCCCATAACTCTCAACACATTTTCTCAGGTTCCATTATGCTCCAGACCTGGGTTAAATAATTAGGATAAAAGATGAGTCAGATGTCATTTTTGTATTCCAGGGACAGACAGATGAAAGGAAAGCCTTGTCAGAACCATCATCTCCTCTTTATCATTCCCCTTTGACATGAAGTTGATTCACACCCATTTTATGTAAGAGAAAACTATGGCACAGAGAAGTTAACAGATATCAAAAACAAGGCTGCATCCCAATGTATTCTTCTTGAGCCTGAATAACATTTCTGTTTTAATTCATAGGGACGCTATCCAGTTCTGGGTTCACACTGAAGACTGGGGGTGAGTTGAAATGTTCTAGCGAGAAACCAAGAAAGTAAAAGACATCATCTTGATTACTCTGAGTTCATAAAAACTAACTCCAAGTTCACCAGAAAAGGTGAAAAAAAGTTTATAGGAAATATTTTCTTTACTTATTCATATTTTAATTAGTTTATTAGCATGTAGAGGTAATGCACTTTAAGAGACCTTGGCAGAAGAAGCACAATTTAAACAATAAGAAACCAGGGAAAACACTGAACATAGCTATTATTTTTTGGCAGGAGTCTTTTCTTACATCCTTTTTTTTTTTTTTTTTTTTTTTACATCTTTTTGTTTCTTCTCTTGGATAGCAAATGGGGGGTGGTTTAAATGGGAGAAGATTGCATAGAGTGGGAGATTAACATATTTAATTTACATAATGCCAGTGTGTTAAAGACTATGGAAGTGCTGTAATATAAAATATTCTTAGGTAAAAAGCAGCTCAAATTAGTAACCTCTTTTATTGTGCACACTTCACCAAGTTCATTGTGCGGCTAAGTTAAAAAAGAACACCATTTTCTAAGCAAAATATGCATCGCGGTATAATTATTTAGGAAGGAGAGGAGTTCTTCTTTTGGTTCACTCCCCAGCTGATGTAATGGAGACATCACTGATGCTGTGATTTTACCCTCCTGGCCCATAAAAAAAGTCCACACGGAAACATAATGTCAGATTTTAAATTTTGACAAAGTCAATGATGTTGTGTGTTTTTTAAGTAGAGTCCTGAAAATCTCCCTCCTTAGAGAAGCACAGCAGGCTGCATAATCTCTCTCCCTCTTGGATGCCACTAAGGCTCCCTGGCAGCTTTCACTCAGAAAGAGCTTTTGCAGGAAGACCACAGAGCATTCTTCTTTACCCAGCATGTGGAGCCTCAAGTCTACATTGGAACAGCCTTCCAGGAGTCTGCATTCCTAAGTCTGCAGCCACTCAAGAACCAGCTCCTCTCTTTCCACACTCAGCTGTCCTCCAACCAGTAGTCTCCGGCTTCCTTTTTATCTCAAACTAGGGGCCCAGTGCACGAAATTCGTGCATGGGAGGGGTCCCTCAGCTCAGCCTGCACCCTCTCACAATCCAGGACCACTGGCTCCTAACTACTCACCTGCCTGCCTGATACCCCTAACTGCTTGCCTGCCTGCCTAATCACCCCTAACTGCTCGCCTGCCTGCCTGCCTGATCGCCCCTAACCACTCTGCCTGCCTGCCTAATCACCCCTAACTGCTCACCTGCCTGCCTGATCACCCCTAACCATTCTGCCTGCCTGCCTCATCGCCTCTAACCACTCACCTGCCTGCCTGATCGCCCCTATCCCTCTGCCTGCCTCCCTCATCGCCCCTAACCACTTTCCAGCCTGCCTGATTGCCCCTAACTGCCTCTGCCTTGGCCTCCGCTACCACGGCTTCATCCGGAAGGATGTCTGGAATGACATCTAGAAGGTCGTTTGGCTGTCCACTCTAATTAGCATATTATGCTTTTATTATTATAGATGTCCTGTTTGGGAGTGAGGCAGGAGGAGAATGAGGATCAAGGACCCAGAATTAATATCAGTGTAGTACAATGAAAACAACACGAGATCCAGAGTAACTAACTTGTTCAAAGACAGAGTAGAAATGTAGGGAATGACACTGTCACACTTCTGGGCATTCTCTATTCCTTTATGCTCTTCATGTTGGGGAATCTGGAGTGACCATCACACGGGTAAATTTGAGAAGAAGGGGTATGTTCAGCTTTGTATTGTATTTCTTCCTCTTGGGGCTCCAGCCTACATGTGTCCAATGGCACTTTAAGCCATTTTGCCCAGGCAGAGTGATTAAGTGATTAAGCCTGGGCCCTGGTCCACACCTGCTTGGGACTGGGTAAGTCCATTCATGTAATGTTGGGTTAGGGATGGGAAACATCCGGCCCCTGGACCATATAAGGCCCTGGAAATTATTTGGTCTGGCTCTGCCAAGGCATTGGGGATGAGGTAATTAAATGTTTGACCAAATATAGCAGGCTAATTTTTAAGTTGGTAATTTTGTATGGCCCTCAAATGATGTTATAAATTATCCAAATGGCCCTTGGCAGAACAAAGGTTCCCCACCCATGGTTATAGTAAGCCATCTAGGTAACAGATCTAAAGCCACATCTTCAGATCTTATCCATCCTTGATAATAGCCAATGAGATATTTTGGCCTATATCTGTATGCTTTGTTCTATTTTCAAGTGGTTCAAAACCCGTGTTTGAAAATGGGTGCTATTTATGTTGTAGACACACAAAGGAGAGGTTTATTTTCTGTGAGCCTTGGGTTACATACTGAGAATTTGCATTTCAGTTTGCTCATCTGTTAAACAGAAATAATGAGGATCTCTGGTTAATAGTTTTGTGGTAAAGTGTAGATGGCATGAAAATGTGTAAAGCATCTCATGGAGTATCTATGAAGGGCTGTACAAGCCTTACATGACATCACCACTCCCCAGAAAAATTATTTTTACAGCCAGGAAAAATCCAGTCTCTAACCTATATGTCATTTCTAGAAAGGAATGTCCACAATAATTGTTTTTATAGATGACTCCATTCATGACCTGTCCTTCCTTAAAACCGTAAGATAGCTCTCCTAAAGGAAATAAACAAAATACAATGTCCCTGGCACAACCTAGAAAACCTTCCATGATTTGGCCATTCCCTTCGTTTCCCCCATATTGGTATCCCACCAATTTATGTATGCTCCAGGACTTAGCTCATGCTCAACCTTCTGTCTGGAATTATTTCTCCCTTCCTTCTCTGCCAGGTAATTACACCTGACTCATCTTTCCAGGCAAAACTCACATGCCCCCCCTAAAAAATATTAATTGCACTTATCTCAGTGCTCTCAGAACTCTTTACTCATATCTTTGCAATGCACTCACCACATTGTAATATCATTAATTATGCATGTTTTTCCCTTGATAAAGCGATGACCCCTGGAGGATAAAAACCACCAGTTTACCAATTCTCTCTCTATAGAGTCTGAAAATCACTAGGCAGTAAATAAATATATAAAAAATGAATAGATAGCAGTTCTAAAAAGTATAATTTGGTTTTATAAAGTGTGAAAGAATTTTCTTAAATCTCATTACCTAAAAAGGAAAAATAGCTCATTTAAAGCACAGATCGTCAAACCTTTTGTTTTGCCCTAGCCTCCTTATGCCTCTTTGCATTTATGAAGTTGTTAATTAGTTTCTTCTCCCTCTACTTTTAACAGGCTATTGGGTACTTGTATTTATAAACTAAATGATGTTGACTCTTATGTGATCAAATTAGGTACATGTAACTGATAGGTGAATGTGCTGCATGGTATTTGCAACAGCTTTCTGAAACTGGAGGATGATATTTAAAATAATTTCAATCAGAAAATAATTATTTTCTTGCACAGACACTGTCGGGTGAAAGTAATTAATTTTATAGCGAGAATGCATACATCAACACAAATACTTTAACAAACACTAACAATAAAGTAATAGCTAACACTTATGTCAAATAGTTTTTAAAGCATTCACAAATATTACACACCATTCTATTCTCAGGACAAGACTGCTTGGCGTTTTTATTTCCCCCAATTTATAGCGGAGACAAATGAGGCTGCAGAAGTAGGAAGTAGGAAGTAACTCTGCTGCTATGGGAACCCAGGCAGCCAAGGTCCTGCACGCTTTACTTAAATGACGTCACTATTATAGAAAGAAAGAAAGAAAGAAAGAAAGAAGAAGTCACACGATTCCAAAATAGTGCATGCATTTTACTTGCAGTTTTCAAATGCCATAAAAGGGCACAGGTCTGAAATAATACTTTTTTCTTCTATTTCCCTCACATATCATAGCTACTCTAGCATCTCTTTCTCTAAGGAACTGTTTGACATTGAAACGGGGACTCAGAACTGTTGGACATTGAAATTGGGACTCAAACATTTTTTGTTATTATATGTTTATTGCTAGTCTGCAGAGGCAAGATTTTTTAAAGGAAAGAAATGGGGGGGAAATAGATACAGAAGCAAAGAAGCATTGAACAGACTGTCAAACTACAGCAGGAAGGCAGGGGAGGTTGCGGGGGAGGGCGGCAAGAGATCAACCGAAGGACTTGTAGGCATGCATATAAGCATAACCAATGGATACAAGACACTGGAGGGGCGGGGGGGGGGGGTGGTCAGGTAAAGGCATGTACTGGGGGGAAGGGGAGGCCGGGGGGAGGTCAATAGGGAAAAAAAAGAGACATATGTACTACTATTTGTAATACTTCAAACAATTAAAAGATAAATAAATAAAAAGGAAAAAAAATCCCTCTGCATTTGTTTGCCTGCTTTGTAGACACTTTCCAATGCCTGACCAATGTGGTTCTTTTTCTACTCCCCATTCTCCCTTTCTCACAGTTCCCATGGCCAATGTCTAAAGGAACAACCAAGAATCCTTTTCATCTCAAATGTTACTTTCTTAAGAAAGTTTTTCCAACTAGCTAAGCTTAAGCATATCCCCCATCTTCTATCCCATGACCTCCCTTAAACCTTCTACTCTCTGCACTTACTTTATCAAATTACTACTTACTACATTATTACTTAAATGAGTGTGGTCTATGTCCCCTCATTCCTCCTAGCACATAAGCTGCTTGAGACCAAACACACCATGTTGATCACCACTCACTCCCTTTGTTTACTTCTGAAAACAAAGCAAAAAAAAAACCACACACACACACACAAAAACACAACAACAAAAAAACCCCACAAATACTAACTAGTAGTCTGACTAATTAGAGTGTATAGAAAAGGAGGGAAAATCCAGAGGACTTTGTAGAAGGGTCAGTAGAAGGGAAGAGCTTGAGGACATACACATTGTATGATTTTAATGTAAATATAAAAATACTAGAGACCTGGTGCACAAAATTTGTGCACAGAGGGGGGTTCCTCACCCCGGCCTGTACCCTCTCCAATCTGGGACCCTTTGGGGGATGTCCGACTGCCGGTTTAGGCCAGACCCGTCTGGCCTAAACCGGCAGTCGGACATCCCTCTCGCAATCCGGGACCACTGGCTCCTAACCACTCGCCTGGCCTGCCTACCTGCCTGATTGTCCCTAATACCTCTGCCTGCTTGCCTGATCACTTCTAATCCCTCTGCCTGCCGGCCTGATCGCCCCTACTGTGCCCCCCTGCTGGCCTGATCAACCATAACTTGGCCCCCTGCCAGCTTGATCGCCCCTAACTTGACCCCCCTGCTGGCCTGATCACCCCTAACCACCTCTGCCTTGGCCCCCAGTCTGACCTCCCTCTGCGGGAGGTGACCTGGCGGATCAGGGGAAGGCACTGTCCCCATTACCCCACTGCTGCTGCCACTGCCGGCCTGAGCCTCAGCCCTTCGCAGCTGCCCCCAGCTGTCTGAACCTCGGCCCTCACAGCTGCTGCAGCTTTGTTTGGAAGGACTTCTGGAAGAAGTCCACTCTAATTAGCATATTACCCTTTTATTAGTATAGATTTGGGGACCATTACAACCATGAAGAACTTAAAAGAAAACACACAGCTTTGGCTTAATATAGAGAGCATTGGCCTGTGGACTGAAGGGTCCCAGGTTTGATTCTGGTCAGGGGCACATGCCTAGGTTGTGGGCTCCATCCCCAGTGGGGGCCTGAGGGAGGCAGCTGAACAGTGATTCTTATCATTGATGTTTCTGTCTCTCTCTCCCTCTCCCTTTCTCTCTGAAATCAATATAAAAATTTTTAAAAAAAGAAAACACGTGATCTTCACTTTGGGCTTTGTCATTTTACAATATCGTTTGTGCAGTATTTTAACTTCCCTCAACTTTGCTTTATCCACCCTTAAAATGCAATCTATTTTGGGGAAGATGATCAGGAAAGTGATTCTAGTGGGTAGAAGTTTTTTTTTGTTTGTTTTTTTTTTTAAGGGGGTGGGGTCATGAAAATATTTAACAATTTAGCATGGTGATGGTTGTACCACTCTGAATTTACTTTAAAAAAAAAAAACAGTTCACTGTACACTTTAGGTGACATGTACAGTATATGAATTATATCTCAACAAAGCTGTTCTTTTATTTCCCTTTAAATAAAGACCAGTCTTATAATCAATTGCAGATGTTTTCAGAGGCCCCCCCCCAGGATTTTCTTACCATGTCCCAAACCATGGCTGCGACTCCCAGTTGCCTCCAGTCCTGGTGGATCTGGATGGTGTGGTTTGCAAAGGAGAAGGTGGCGAGAGGATTGTGGAATTTCTGCAACCCCATTCCCATGGTCTCCTCATAGGGCATCAGGGCCATTTCCACTGTGCCAGCTCTCTGCTTCCTTTAACCTGTTGGGCAAAAGAATCCTGCATGCTCTGGCCAGAAAGTGCATTCTCTCTTAGGTGGCCCAGATGGTTTTTTTAAGGTCGTTTTATGGATTCAAAAGAATAAACAGAGGTGTGGAAAGCTTTTGTCGAATTCCTTTTACATGGTTCTTCCAGTCTCATGGGAAGTGAGATTTGGCTCTGAATTCATCCCAAAGGGTGTCTTTGTGCAAAAGCACCCAGAATGGCACAACTCCCACAGGATGCCCTACACACTTCGCTGTCAGGACTCAGGGGGGCTGGAGGGTGAGCGAGTCGGCGGTGCCAGCACAGGACCCAGGAGAAGGTAGCGCTTTCTATACTACCCAGGCCCATGTGGACTGCAGCTGCAACTGCCAAGGTGGTCAGGGTGTTTCTGCTGTTTTGTTCTGGTCTGGCCTCCACCCCGTCAGCCACTGACTGGTGCCTGAACTGAGATTGTGAACAGTTGGATGGTCCTATTTTTGGTGGACGGTGGACGCACTCCAACCTCCTGGAGACTGGCAGTTAGACACTGGCGGCTTCTGAGTCGCTCATGAGGAGAGCGCGGCCCTCGGTCCAGAACAGACTCTGGCATCCTCGGCTTGGAGGCCTCCCCGGGCTAGGGGCCTTCCATGGTCTGAAGGCTGGCCACGACCCCCATCATGGCTGGGGTCTCCTCTGGGGCACTGGCTGGCCTGAGCTAGGGCCGCCCATGGTTTGAAGGCTGGCCATGCCCCCTCAGCTCCCTAGCCTGGCATTTGGTCTAGCCTTTAGTCATTTTGGATGTTATGGATCCTGGGTTTTTATATCCTATCTAATAAAAGAGTAATATGCAAATTGACCATCACACCAAGACACAAGTTGGCTGCCCCCATGTGGTAAAATATGGCTGCCCCCATGTGGACACAAGATGGCCACCAAAAGATGGCCATCACAAAATGGCCTGCAGGGGAGGGCAGTAGTGGGAAGTTAGGGGTGACCAGGTCAGCAGAGGAGGGCAGTTGGGGTTGACCAGGCCCTCAGGGGAAGGCAGTTGGGAGGGACCAGGCCTGCAGGGGAGGGCAGATGGGGGGGACTAGGCCTGCAGGGGAGAGCAGTTGGGGGGGACCAGGTCTGCAGGGGAGGGCAGTTGGGGGGACCAGGCCAGCAAGGGAAGGCAGTTGGGGGGACCAGGCCTGCAGGGGAGGGCAGTTGGGGGGGGGGACCAGGCCAGCAAGAAAGGGCAGTTGGAGGGACCAGGCCTGCAGGGGAGGGCAGTTGGGGGGGACCAGGCCTGTAGTAGAGGGCAGTTGTGGGCGATCAGGCCAGCAAGGAGGGCCGTTAGGGGTGACTGGGCCAGCAGAAGAGGGAAGTTGTGGGCAATCAGGCCAGCAGGAAGGACAGTTAGGGGTGACCAGACCAGCAGAGGAGGACAGTGGGGGAGACCAGGCCAGCAGGGAAGGGCAGTTGGGGGGGACCAGGTCAGCAGGGGAGGGCAGTTGGGGGGTACCAGGCATGCAGGGGAGGGCATTGTGGGGGGGGGCAAGGCCTGAAGGGGAGGACAGTTGGGGGGGACCAGGCCTGCAGGAAAGGGTAGTTAGGGGTGACCGGGCCAGCAGAGGAGGGCAGTTGGGGGGGGACTCGGCCATCAGGGGAGGGCAGTTGGGGGAGACCAGGCCTGCAGGGAGGGCAGTTGGGGGGGACCAGGCCTGCAGGGGAGGGCAGTTGGGAGCCAGCAGTCCTGGATTGTGAGAGGGATGTCCGACCGCCCGTTTAGGCCCGATCCCAGTGGGATCGGGCCTAAACGGGCGGTCGGACATCCCTCAAGGGGTCCCAGATTGGAGAGGGTGCAGGCTGGGCTGAGGGACAGCCCCCTCCCGCCCCCCGTGCACGAATTTCATGCACTGGGCCTCTATTATTAGGATAATATTGTTTTTGGATAATATTGTATGTTAATATATATAATACTACAGGCACATACATACACCCAATATGTTTGTCTAGACATATGTACACTGTTTATTAACTCACAGACCATTAGACAATAAAACAGATAAGTCCTCACACAGTAAATCTCATAGAAATATATATAAGAGGTGCAGTTGAAAAATCCAGACAAGATGTAGTGAAATGATCAGTATAAGATTTCAGTTCCTTCTTCATGACCAGGGTAAAGAACATCTCTAGTTGTTATCACAGTAGACACAGATAACACGTGACACTAATAACATTAATAATATGCATCATTCACTATGTATGAGACATTGAGTTTAATATTATATGTATATCACTTTCTGTCTTTTTATTTACCAGAATCTTCTGAGGAAGCCACTTATATGGCTCAATTATATATGGGAAAACTGAGGCTCAGAGAGGTTAATTGAATTGCCTTAGGGCAAGGAGTATGCATTCAAACTGAGTTTGATTGATTCCAAAGTCTACCGTCTTAACTATGATACTATAACTTATTGAATATCAAAAAATGTCCAGTGCAAAATTGGTTGAATCTAATAGTTAACTACTCACCTCCATGCACATCCCCACCCCGCTCCTGTACAGAATGAACAATTGAAATAATACATTTATCTTCCATTTAAATTGTCATTATAGGGAATATTTATTTTTCTCCAAATCTATCTCTGTACATATTGCATGCTTTTCCCAGGCTCAGTCTTCTATGTCAAGAATCATTTTCATATCAGCTCAGAGTATATCAGAGACATATTGTTTACAATTATTTGCATCTGCCAGAAATGAGGGCTGCTCTTGTTCTATAGTCTAATCCTGGGGTTGGAGTGCTTATGTTAGATGGCAACTGTATTCCCAGTTGCAAGGTAATGGATCCTAAAAGAAATTTAACATGAGAACAATGCACCCCTTGCAACAGTAGTCAAGACAGCATGTTGTGTTTATCTCTGCAAACTTGTAAAGCTTTAGAGGGGAGTCTTTTCTTTCCACCAGCACTCGGCTGTCATTTAAATTGCCTTAGAGTACACAAACGTATTGGAAAAGTTGGAATGGTAATAATTAGAGAAGAAATGTTGCCCTTTTAACCATCCATTTCCTGCACAAGATTTTACTCAGTGTATATATACTTATTTGTAGTCACTGCTTCTAGAATAACAATAAACAATAATGATGATACACGGAATAATAGATATGATGTATTGTGTATAAGCTCTCTAAGGGATCAGGTAATGCCTTTATCTTACTTTCTTGTATTCCAAATAGGTAGCACCTGGTAGTCCATATTGTAGTCTTAAAATATTGTTGAATGATTGCTAGGCAACTTGGTTTATCATTTCTCTGTCTATCTGTCTTGAAAGTAAGTACTGTTATCACCTTTTTACTGGCTAAAAAACACTACCCCCAGGAAATATGTCTAAATTCATATGTAATTTGACAATAGGAAATATTTTCTCTTCCATCCTTTTTCAGAATAATACTCAGACTTGGGGACCATTTTCAAAGGCATATTTCCATGTTATTTCTCAATTATTGGATGGTTTGAACTTGATAAAACAGTGGGAAATCCTCCATAAACCTTGAAATCACAAAAACAGCCTGAGGTCCCAGTTTTATATACTAGACATGTGGATCATTTTCAGTTTTCTCATCTTGAAACAAGATGGTAAGGCGTTTACACAATGTTACTATGAGAAAAAAAAAAAAAAGAATTGAACGATATCAAATTATCTGACACCAAACAGACTCTTAGTATGTGTTTAATATGTTGTATCTAGTGGGGTATATCCCCGTATGAACTAGTTACAAAGATCTGATCAATGCCAGTTGGAAAGTGTGTCTTGAGTGCTCAGTGATGGCCAGATGAGGAGCAATGTGTTAAGTTTTGACCAGGCCAAAGACAGGTGATTGGATAATAGATATCCTCTGGCTACACTCATACCTTAGGAATGCAATGCAGGATTGTGAGTTAATCTTTGGAGCCAGGAAAAAAAATAAGTTGGATTATTATATCTACTGCTCACTACTAATTGGCCTTTAAAAGTTATGAAATTTCTTAACCTCACTTTTCTAATCAATAAATTTAGCCTGCCAATACATTGGATTAAATGAAAAACTCATTATAAATCCCCCACGGTAAATAAATCACAACAGAAGCTTTTATTTTCATACTTAGATGTATTGAGTTGAAACAAAACCAAGAAACTCAGTTTTCCTAAAATATCAGCATAGTGGAACAGAGATGAATATTAAGTTCTGCTTTTCTTCTCTGTTTTTATATTTTATTTTTCAATTTTCTAAATAAATGTCTGAGTTTGGGATTTTATTAGGATTTTTATTTTTATATTATTACAAAGTTTGTAAATCATTATTTGCATATTTCCTCATGTTTTATCAAACACATATCTTAACATTTTATTTACTTTTTATATTTTAGGTTTATATTTTGTTCTTAATACTTTCTTAAATAACATTAAAATGAACATATTGTCTGGATTAGTGTAAGTTAAAAATTATTCACTTATTTATTTATTTATATGCAAGTTAGAACATAGTAAGAAAATTCCATGGGACGATACTGTCTGGTTACTTCCCCCAATGTCCAGTTCAAAAGGAAGATATTATTATTAATATTATTATTATTTATTATTATTGCTATCCTGCTTTAGAACACAAAACAAGGTCAATGTGTACAGGAACAAATTGGTTAATAGCTTATAATCAAAGGAAGAGGTCTCCATCACCACTGACTTGTTCATGTTAAGTATTTGATTTAGGAAAGTACTTAGAAAAGCTTCCTCATAATGATAGGTTAATGCATTAATTTTATACTTGGGAAGAAATGGATATTTTAAAAAAGGCATCTGATCCTCAGTGACCACACATTTAAAGAAAACCTTAATGAATGCTAAGCTTTCAAATGAACTCATTGTTCTTTTGGCAACTCATTGTTTGGATTTGACAGAGCGAAAAGATATAGGCCATTCAATAAAGCAAAGAAAAGTAGATAAGCTAAAATTTGTGTTAGTTAGGCCCCATTAATATCTATCTATTGGAAACACACCTGTGAAAATTTAGAGCGGTAATTAGAAAAACCACTTAGACGTTTTTTTAGTTGCTGGAGTGGAAATGTTGTCATTCTAGCTTCTCCTGTATAAATAATACCAGATGTTTCCAAGTCAGACTGCCTTTTTAAAGGGAAATAAATAAACTGAACAAATATTTACTGTCTTTCTCTTATTATTGTACTTGACTGCAAGAACTGAAAAACATAGCAAACATAAAAACCTTTTATTTTTTAACAAAGCAATTTTCACTAAAAATATTTAAAGCACCCAGTCATAGAAAAATAACACCACAAAGTTGAAACTTGGCTGATCTAATGGTTTGCAATCTGTGCCTCTCTGGGCCTGAGAGTTCCACAGGGGCATTTAGGGTTCTGAAGACTATTTTACAGGTGTGTATTTTATTTAAAAAAATCATTATTATTACTTTTTATCACCAAGGGGCAAAACTAAAAATTCACATTTTGCTCCCCTTAAGTTATATCAGTGGTCGGCAAACTCATTAGTCAACAGAGTGGCAAACCATGGCTCGCGAGCTGCATGTGGCTCATGAGCCCCAATTTGCTGACCACTGAATTATATCATTAATTTCACTAAGCTCTTCATGCTGATTCAAAGCTTTGACATATATATATGTCTGTAGACATACATACTTATATTTTATACATGTGTTTATATATTATACTAGAGGCCTTATGCACGCAATTCGTGCAAGGGTAGGCCTTCCTTCCCCCGGCTGCTGGCAGCGGCTTCCCTCTGGAACCAGGGACCCGGGCTTCCCTTGCAGCCCTGGCTTCGTCAGGAAGGTTGTCTGGAAGGATATTCGGAAGGACATCTGATCTAATTAGCATATTACGCTTGTATTATTATAGACTTGGGGCCCAGTGCACGAATTCATGCACCTTGAACGAAACTGTGAGCCTCGAGGTTGTAGTGGGCATAGAGGCAGGTCTCTCCCCATCCTCCGTGCCTCCACCTGAACCCTCCTGCTGCGGCACCTGGTCCCCGGTCCGCAGGCAGCCACAATCCCGTTGCCTCTGCTCGATGCACTGATGGCGCAGGCCCCGCTCGCACCCGCTGACAGCATGGAGCAATTGGGGTGGGTGCCAGCAGCGGGTGCAAGCAGGGCTGGCGCTGTCAGTGGGTGCGAGTGGCAGCTGCTTCCCCAATTGCCCCTCAGGAGCAGGGGGAGGTGGAGAAGCCCTCAGGGGCAATCGGGGCCAGCAGCTGCCGCTTGCACCTGCTGACAGTGCTGAGCAATCAGGTCTGGCGCCAGCTGCAGGTAAAAGCAGGGCCAGCACCGGCAGGGGGTGCGAGCAGCAGCTTCGGGGCTGGCAGCATGTGCAAGTGCCGGGTGGGACTGTTGCGCAAGGGAGCAAAGAATCTTCAGTAACCACCAGAGGCTCACCCCAATGGCAACAGCCGGCGCCCCACCTTGGTCTGGCACCCCCGCACACCTGCTCTGCCATCCCACTGCGGCCAACACCTGCCATGTTCTGCTCTCTGCTGCCTGCTGCCGACGCCCACCATGTTCTGTGCATGTCCCCTGGTGGTCAGTGCATGTCATAGTGACTGGTTATTTGGTTGTTCGGTTGTTCGCCGTTCAGTCTATTTGCATATTAGGGGTTTATATATATAGATATGCATATATAGACATATAACATATAGCATACACACAGATACAGATAAAGTATTGAAAACATCAACAAATTTATTCTGAGCCTACTAATAGAAGTTTAGGATATAGTGTTGAATAAAATATAAGCAGTCCTGGCTCTCAGATTGAGGGATACAAAGAAGTAAATAATGACACTAAAAAGTACATAGGTGAATGGAGAGGTGAATGAATCATGAAGGAAATGTTTGAGACATATAGAGTGCTATGGGGACACATGCATGGTGCTTCTAACCAAGTCCTGACTTTATGGAAGAAGAGATATCCAAGTTTAAAAACCACAAATATAAGTAGACATTAGATGGCCCGAGTGGAAAAGGGTGTTTTCCAAGGAGAGATAACAGCATTACTGCTGGTTAATGGGCACATTTCAATAAGCATGAGGGCTAATGAGTATATGGATAAGGTCTTTGGTGGTACAGACTTGGGCAACACTGACATCGGCTCGTATAGCAGATCCCCAATGGGGCTACATGTTATAATCATGGGGACCTGCTCTAAACATGCTGTCGGCTCCACTCCTGGAAATTCTGATTCAGTGCTCTAGGAAGGGGCCCAACAATCTTCCTATAGCTTGTTTATACAACCATTGTGGGGAAGGTACTACCCATTTTTGTATAGTTGAAACCAAGAACTCTAGAGGAAATATGCTTGTTCAGTGTCTCTCATAGAATGGCACAGCAAGGTGTCCCTACCTGCAGACCAGTGCACTTTGACAGCAGAGAGGCATGGGAACTATTGTGGCACTAGGCTGGTGCAACCTAATGCCAAGCCCATCAACCAAAAGTGGGATAGGCAGCTGGTCGTGAGATGAGCTATCAACCTGAAAACACATCTCCTACTCCACAGCATTGCAGTCCTCATTCCAGCCAACCCTCTGTTCAACATTTAACCCCAGCTGCTTAGTGGCTCCTCCAGAGCAGGGGTCAGTTATGGTAAACTCATGTCATCCAGGTTCTTCAAAATATTAGTTCTGTGAATTTTTTTTAATTTCTTGGGGTGACAGTGGTTAATAAAACTACATAGGTTTGAGGTGTACAATTCTATAATATACCATTTATTGCATTGTGTGTTCTTCCAGGAAAAATAATTAAAAGGATTTCCTCTGCTAGTAGTGAGCATGTGTGTGTATGTGATAAATGTGTTTGTGCATATACATACATGTATAATTTTTTTCTCTCTGTGTTGGAAGTTCAGAATACTCTAATAAGCTAGTCAGAGAGAGAAGCAACAACTAAAGTGGGGCAACTACACGTAATGAATTGAAAGGCTGTCTTGAAGCTCCCAGGAAGCACGAAGTGGATCATGACTGAAGAGGAGACTGATAAGAATGAAGGAAGTGGGACCCAGTGCAGTTATCAGCAATATCCAATAGAACCCAATGGCAGAGATTCCACTCTGGCCAATGGGAATAGCCAAAGGAATTCCATGCTGAAAGGAGCCCCAAAAGACGGGATTGCAAGCAGTGCTGATGGATGGCTGTCTTATACAAAGGGTTCACTATGTGATCATAGGCCCAAAACCCCTATATCACTTAGGCCTATGAGTAATGGTCCATCCCCAGGAAAAGGGGAGTTCAGGGGAAGGCTAGACATGGTGTGAGAACATTTGTTAAATTGTTGAATTTCAGCAATGAGCTGTATCCTGCAGAGAGCTGCAGGCCTTATTCATAAATAGAAATGGGGGATCTCAGCACATTAGGGAATGAATATAGAGTTGTGACAAGTTGAACATGTGGGTTGATAGGGCTACCCCAGGGTGCATGAGATGACTGGCTGACCAGGGAGAGGGACTTGAGGGTAGGACAGTTGTATGTGTATGGAGTTCAAATTTGGCCTACTTAAAAATACTATTTTAAATCTCTCATTTTCTATGATTTTGTTACACTGCAGGAGGACTAGTAAAATAAGGCTTGTTAGTTTCAATTATTTAAGGGGATTACTCTTAATTGAAGGGGCATCTAAAAACATCAGAGATTACTGCAGGGTGTCATACTTAAGAGTATGAAATGTGTTTAGTTCAGCACTGTTCTCGGGAACATGTTGGGCATTCCATAATATTCTTAATGAAAGTATTAATCAATAATTAATTGCATTATTTGAGAATATTTTTAGTTATAGTTGAGTACATATCTGTTTCTTGTCTACCACCGAGGAGGAGGGAATTCATTTTTCTTTGTATGGCCTTCTTCCCACAATTTTAATTGTATGAGTTGTGCTGATATGATCCAATTACAAATAGTCTCTCTCTGTCTTACACTGATTATAAGCAAGGCTGGTAAGATGTTTCTGTTTGTGATTCACCATTTTGTGTATCCATTCGTGCATCATATCCATCCAGGACTAATTTCCCAAATCTCCAGGTCTGAGGTTATGTCCAAGATTGAGATCGCTTTGTTTTATTATTCCCTTCTAGATTCCTCCAGCTCTGCTACCTACTAATCCCCAAAGTTCTTCATCTGCTTTTCACTCTTGTGTTCACCAACACTTTCCAGGACCCACATTTTCCTGTAGAGATCTAGGTTCCTTTTAATCAATTAGATCTTATCCTAAACATCCTAAACCAGTGGGAATCTGATTATTATTTATGAAAGCCTTGAGACATGTTTAGTATTCTTGAAAGTCTAATAAAACACCACCTTTGCTGAAAGTGAGAACAAAAATGTTTGCCACCACTTTTAAGGGCCTGTCACTGAGTGGAATAGTATCAGTTCAGCACTGAGCAGTGGCCACATTAACTGACCTCAAAGTTTGGATTTAATTTTATCCCCATGGATTAATTTTTTTAAATAGGAAGATAAACCTGATGAGGTCACTCACTCCTACCCCACCTAAAATGCTTCAAAGGGTACCCATTGCTGTGGGGATAGTCTATGTTTATATGGCCCACAACACCCTGCAAATTCTTGCTTCTATCATTCCCTCCAACTTAGCTTATTTTTTTACCAGTACCCTCTCTGTCTCTGTCTCATATATGTGCATGTATATATGTGGACACACAGACATGCACACATATTATTGCTGCTATTATATATACAATTCTCCCTAGAGCTTGGAAACATTGACATTAAGTTCCTTGAACTTGGCAACTTGGCATGATTCTTGACCCACAGAGCCCTTTCAGAGGGTTTTCTCTACCCTACATTCTTTAAGAATTAACTCTCTGCACCCCCAGAGTAGAATTCAAGCAGGAATTCCTCAGGTAAGCCATACCTGACCAGGTGAA
The DNA here is from genome assembly GCF_963455305.1 of Plecotus auritus. NCBI lineage: Eukaryota > Metazoa > Chordata > Mammalia > Chiroptera > Vespertilionidae > Plecotus > Plecotus auritus. The sequence continues at coordinate 50,570,883 of NC_137785.1, read as the reverse complement.
ATTTGCTCAACACAAATTCATTGAGTGCTCACTATGTGCCAGGCACTGTCTTAGATATTGGCCTTACAGCAGTAAGCAAATAGTCCTATGCTATATGTTCATCATTCCTTGTAACTCTCCTGTAAGACCTGTATCACTTATCACTGGTGTAATTTAAGTTCTATTAGTGTAATACTTTAATATTTATCACCTCACCTGTCATTACTTTCCCTGAAGCCATGAAGAATTAAATGTCTTTGCACACTCACTTTTTGAATTGAAGGTCACAACAGTTTAATACAATATTTGTAAGTAAATTAATGAAATTATGACTTAATACCATAAGGATATAAGAATAAAAAGTAGGTTTTGGTTTTGACAACTTAGGAAGTACTGTCTCCTGATTCGAGTTTACCTTTTTACCAACCACCCTCATTTAAGAGGAAAAGTACAAAATAAATGCACAGAACACACACCTTTGGAGAAGAAGGAAATTCATCCCAGTTCAACCATGTGTGGAGCCCAGCTTTCATCAATAAGGTCCATTTAACCAGACTTCCTGGGGCACAAAGTACACTTGGGGCATAAAGAGATCCAACTTTGCTGTCTGCTTGATCTACTTCACCAGCAGATACACTTCTCCCTACTCGGCCAGCACCTGAGCTCTGGACATACCCAAAGAACCAATGGTTGTTCATGACATTACAAAGGAAGAACAGATTGTGAGTGTCTTTCCATAGCTGAAAATCCTCATGATTATCTGGGGATTCTTTTCTTCTTTGTATACATGGACAAATTTTTATTTTACTTTATGAATAGGAATTTAAAAAAAGGATGGTTTTTGGCACAAAGTAGAAAAGCCAATAATTATTTGAAAATGGAGGTAAGCACGGGATGCAGATGAGAGAGCTGAACTCCCATCTCTGCTTTGCTACCATCGTTTTAGGGATTTCTCTCAACTCACTTCTTCACCTCTCTTACCATGAGAGTTCACATATTAATTACATGTATAGCTCTCAGTTTTATAATTCTATGTACCCTTTGCTACTTTTTATTTTGAAAACTTTCAGAAAATTTGCCCTCCTAAAATAAGAATCACCATTAAAAAAAATGAGGTCTTCCATGGGTCTGATTTTACACAATTGCATAAACTTTTATTTTAGTGTTTAAATATTTTATTGGTCTCCTCTTTCATGGGGTATGTTTAATTTTAAAGAATTGGGTATTTATATGTATATTATGCTTTCCATTTGCAAAATAGACAGCCAAGAAGTTTAGGAATTTTGAAATAAAAAAGTCACTTGCAGTATCATTAAGTTTATTTCATTTCCCATTATCATTACTATGACTGTCAAAATAATAGGTTCAATTTGTGTTATGTTCTCATTACATCCTTGAATGAGGCATCAGAATTTTAATGCCTAGTATTTTAAAAGAATTAGAGAGCATGCTGTATTACATTGACCTTTTCAATATTCCATTTAAATGGATTACTAGAAACCAACTTTGAGAAAACGTGTTTATACCCTTTCTGTCCTCCTTCTCATGTGACAAATTCCTTCTCTTTTTAATTGGGAAAAAGAGCAAGAGAAACTATGCAATCAAACATAGTCCTGAAAAGGTCATAATGTGTGTGTGTGTGTGTGCATGTATGTGTACACATTATACACAGATAAAGAGGTATATATAATATTAAATGTACATAACCTTTTTTATAATTTAAATATACTGGAAACTTTAGTAGTCACATCCTGAAGTTTACAACCCACTCCAAAGATAAAATGGAACATTGGTAAGTTAGGAAAAGTTTCTTCTTATTCTCATTTATGAAATACAGACCGTAACTAGACTTCAGAATCTGTGGTAGATTAATTATAATATTCTCTGCTATTCCATGTTTATGATTTAGAAAAATAGCTCCATTTGAATCTACTAAAATAGGTATCATTAAAAAATGAGATAATATTGTGTAAAACTTACTGAACATATTAAGTGCCATTCAACAGTCTCAGTGATGTACTTGGATTAAAATATTTTCATCTCATTTCAACCCAAGGTATCATAAATATCCATAGTATACAGATAGGGCAAAAGTAAGTTTACAGTTGTGAGTATGCGAAACACAAAGTTTATTCTTGAATTATCATTTATTAATTATTGTATTATTCTCCATATGAACAGCTATAAACCTACTTTTGCCACAACCTGTAAAGGTAAGAAATTGAAACATATAGAGATCCATTCACTGTATAGGACCACATAGCTAAAGTAATAAAAGCAGAGATAAATAACTTTAAAAATAAAAATATCATATATTTAGTATATTATTATATCATATTATGAGGCTTAATTCATTTTCTTGAAAAATAAACTTCAGGTTGTTATAATTGTACCATAATATTAACAATTTGGCTTTAACTTTCTAATGCTATAATTTTAACATGCTACTATGATGCAATTTTATCATCCTGAGTTCTGCAATAAGAGAGATGGAGAGAAATTGGAGGGATAGCCCTTTAACCTTTTGATCAGTGGGTATGTCATGAAATCCATAAGTGGGTAAAAATCAGCAATGTTTGTCATAAGATCCCCTGTCATGACCCACTGCAATGAAACAGAGCTCAGGATTGTTTATTATAATTATTCATTGTTGTTATTATATCTCCATTTATTTTATATGGTGTTACCCTAAATGGTACTAAAGCAACACACACACACACACACACACACACACACACACACAAAACATAGCAACACTTTAAAAAAATATTTATTGACTTTAGAGGGAGAAAATGAGGGAGAGGAAGAGAGAGAAACATCAATATTTTTATCCCACTCATTTATACATTCGTTGGTTGATTCTTGTATGTGCCCTGACTAGGGATGAAACCCATAACCATGGCTGATCAGGGAGGATGCTCTAACTAACTGAACCACCGGCTAGGGCCTACCACATTTTTTCAAGACTAAATATTTATAATAATCCAATTAGATGTAATTTATACATTTACTTATAAACTTCCTTATTCTTGATAACATATTAAAAAATTAGAAGTGGAGTGGGTGCTGAAGGGCTCAGTTTATATATGTTAAACTATTTTAAGAGCTTCTTTAGTTCCATCATTAAGATTACTAACATATCCCTGTTGGTGAAATTCATTCAACTCATAAACATTTTAAGCAATTATTTAGTGCTGCCTGATTGTATTTCTCTAATTTAAACTTTAAATCAAACTTTCTTTTCCACTCTACCTAACACACACCTGCCTACTTTATAGACACCTACAACAGATTTCCAAATTTTGATAGAGAATTTAAAGACTATAATTTCCTGTATCTTCTTTGTGGGTTTTGAGGACTTAATTGCTATGTTATGGCTGCACTTATCAGAAACCATTGAAAAGTGTTAATTACTTTGTACTTCAGTTAGTTATGAATGCATGCAAAATTTAACTTTTTCCCTAGAAGCAAATAAAGTCCACATTTATTATGTTACATAAAAGATACGGAATTATTTAAAATAATTAAGCCAAAGGCAGTCATACTCCAAGTTTCAAACATTTTGGTGATGCATAAAATTAATCTTGGAAAATTCTGTAAAATCATATAGTCATTTTAATGAGAACAAATCATTGGTGTGGAATAAAAAACATGTGTGTATAGGTATATGTGCAAGTATGCACACATGCATATGTTGTTTGGCAAAATAAAAGTTTGGAAAAATTAAGTGAATAAGAGAAAATCAGCATATAAATGCCTTTTTAAATACTTTTCTGATATTTTTTAAATTGATTTCAGAGAAGGGAGAGGGAGAGAGAAACAGAAATATCAATGATGAGAGAGAATCATTGATCAGGTGCCTCCTGCATATCCTACACTGGGGATCGAGCTCACAACCCCGGCATGTGCCCTGACCAGGAATTGAACTGTGACCCCTAGTTCATAGGTAGACACTCAACCACTGAGCCATGCCAGTGGGGCTAGAAATGCCTTTTAAAAAAATCATCTGTTACAACCACTTTTGTACCTGGATCCCAGTACCACACCATAGTTTCTGAGTTCAGCATAAAATTCTTGCCATAATCTTTGTGACAAGATGTCCATTGACCTCAAATTTATTCTTATTTGAGATGGCTTCATCCTATACTTAATTTGAATATAATTATTTTAAAGTTGTTTTAATTTAATTGAAATGTATACACAGTTGGTAAGTTTATTGCAATTCATTAATTAATTCAAGAACTATTTTTTGAAGCATCAGCTATATAACAACACTCTTTCCTGTGCTGAATTATAGTAGTGAATAAAAGGTAGAAAATTCCTGTCCTCACATGCAGGGTGGGAGGAAGGCTATGTGATGTTAATGGTGATGAATAATGAGGAGAAAATAGTTAGCATGGGGAGGCATAATGTTGCGATTGAGACACAACCCTTGGCCAGAGTAACTAGTGCTACATGATAGATCTGAGATATTGGATTATTTCTCTCAGCCAAAATTTGTTAATAAGAAGCATATGACCCAACACATTAATATAGTTTGACTGTTCTAGCCTCAGCACTCAGAACTCTTAACTATTGTGCTAACATTGTGATTATGGCGGAGGTGGTGGGGGAGTCGTGTTGTTGGTTTTCTAAAAGGAAAATGGTCTAGTCCTGTGGTTGGCAAACTGCGGCTTGCGAGCCACATGTGGCTCTTTGGCCCCTTAAGTGTGGCTCTTCCACAAAATACCATGGCCTGGGCGAGTCTATTTTGAAGAAGTGGTGTTAGAAGAAGTTTAAGTTTAAAAAATTTGGCTCTCAAAAGAAATTTCAATCGTTCTACTGTTGATATTTGGCTCTGTTGACTAATGAGTTTGCCGACCACTGGTCTAGTCCATACCCTGCTCCACAAGGCAGAGGAAAGTCAGCCTATTTGAGGCATCTCGCCTCCAAATTGATCTCTGGTTCCTTAAATGGCTCTTGATATGATTTCCTTTCTACTTTCCTCACCAGTTCCTTTCAGTCTCCTCTGAAAAACACTCCCATGTCTTAATTAATGTTCGCCAATTCAGCATGCATGTATTTTAAAATGAGAAGAGCAAATAACATAAAATGTGAATTGAAAGTGATATAAAAAGGAAAAATCCACAGAATGGTATTTTTAGGCAAGGTAGAAGACTTGATGTCCCACCACAATGTAAAGATGATCTTTAACAACTGCATGTGCAGCCTGGTGACTACAGTTAACAATGATGTATTGTACAATTGGAATTATCTAGGCAAGATCTTGAAAGATCTCATTACAAGAAAAAACTGCAACTATATGAGGTGGTTGATGTTAACTGAATGTATTGTGCAAATCATGTAGCAATATGTACATATGTTAAATCACTATGTTGTACATCTTGGACTAAAACAATATCCTATATAATATATAGGTTAAATATCCTATATAATAAAGATCTAATATGCTAATTAGACCAAACGAACATCTGGAAGACCTTCCAATTGTCTGGAACTTCCGGACAAAGCTGGGGCTGTGAGGACTGAGCCCCTTGCATGAATTTCATGCACTGGGCCTCTAATATCTCAATAAAACTTAAAACAATTAGCAACTGTTTTTAATTTTAAAACTCTAAAGTAAAATAGGGGAGGAAGAAACAACCTAAATATTATGAAGATTACCAAATACTATAATGACCATTTTCTTAAATAGAAAAACCTCAAAACATATCAATTCAAACCAGAAAGAGGGGTATTGTGTGTATCATCCTAGTTATTTAACATTACTTTGAAGTATTTAATAAAGTAAAATACAATAATAAAATAAAATACAATAATTAGCACACGCATTAGAAGAAGATGTCCAACTACCCCTAACTGGTGATGAGTATGATTGCATCTATAACAACCAGTTTAATAAGAAATGTGGTAGGGAGAAACCAAGATGGCGGCATAGGTAAACACCTAAACTGCTGCCTCGCACAACAATTTCAAAACTACAACTAAGCCGAAACTGGTTTGGCTCAGTGGATAGAGCGTCGGCCTGCGGACTGAAAGGTCCCAGGTTCGATTCCGGTCAAGGGCACGTACCTTGGTTGCGGGCACATCCCCAGTGGGAGGTGTGCAGGAGGCAGCTGATCGATGTTTCTCTCTCATCGATGTTTCTAGCTCTCTATCCCTCTCCCTTCCTCTCTGTAAAATAACAATCAAATATATTAAAAAAAACACACACAAAAAAAAAACTACAACTAAAAGACTAAACGTCTATCACCCAGAACCATGGGAAAGCTGGCTGAGTGGAAGTTCTACAACTAGAAGGAAAGAGAAAAGAGCAGTGAGACGTGCACAAGTGCTGAAAAGCTGAGGTACGGAGGCGCGTGAATCAGGCTGGCGGCGGGTGACTGGGAGCGCTGCTTTTTTTAACCCGAAGGGAGACAAGCTCCCGATTACTCCGAACTCCAGTTTCTGGGGAGACACTGGGGACCCAAACTCCTACAGGGAGAAGCTGGACTGTCTGCCATCGGGTCAGAAAGTGAGGGTGACTTTCTTGCAGAGGTGCACCCAGCAATCATTGTTTACTGCACTGGGGCGTGAGACGCGGGGACTTGGAAACGCGGAAATGCAGAGACTGCTGACTGGCAGCCATCACTGTTTGCCACGCCCTAGCCAAGTGACTCCCTGAGACCCGCCCCGACCAATCTACAAACCTACCCAAGCTCTGTGCAGCGGCTTTTGCATATAAATGGCCTGCCCTATCGCAGCTTAACCAAACAAACTGAAGCTCTGGTCAGACAGCTCCAAAACCTCCAAACCCCAAGCAAAGAGGAGAAAACTGTAGTTCTTGCTGTACCACCTGCTGGGTGGCCTCAGAGAGTAGCTGACCTGCACCCCATTGGAGATCCAAAAGCTAGCATATCTAGTGGTCAGTGTGAGATGACACCAGATTTCAACTTCTCAGATCCATAAGTGACACATTCAAGAGGCAGACTCAGTGAGCACCAAAGCTCCACTGAAGCAAGTCCTTCCCCCTAAGTGTGTCTCCAGTGCAGCAGTTCTTCCATTATAGACACAGTGGGTCCTCACAGACAATTGGCCTGGAGGTCAATTCCTCCCAGTGACACCAACAACAATCAAGACTTAACTACAACAAGGCTGTACACACAGTTCACAAAGGGGTGCACCAAGAGTGTCCACCTCAGGTAACTGGGAGGCCGACCCACTAGCCCATATAGGAAACCTAGCACACAAAGCCACCCTACCAACTCAGGGAAGCAGCAAAAATGCGGAGACAAAGAAACAGATCACAAACGAAAGAAATGGAGGAAAACCAACGACTGGATATAGAGTTCAAAACCACGGTTATAAAGTTTTTCAAGGATATACTAGAAAAGGCCAATAAATATAATGAGACCCTCGAAGATATGAAAAAGGACCAACTAGAAATTAAACATACATTGACTGAAATAAAAAATATTATATAGAGACCCAATAGCAGACTAGAGGAACGCAAGAATCAAGTCAAAGATTTGAAATACAAAGAAGCAAAAAACATTCAACCGGGAAAGCAAAAAGAAAAAAGAATCCAAAAATTTGAAGATAGTGTAAGAAGTCTCTGGGACAACTTCAAGCGTACCAACATCAGAATTATGGGGGTGCCAGAAGAAGAGAGAGAGCAAGATATTGAAAACCTATTTGAAGAAATAATGACTGAAAACTTCCCCCACCTGGTGAAAGAAATAGACTTACAAGTCCAGGAAGCGCACAGAACCCCAAACAAAAGGAATCCAAAGAGGACCACACCAAGCCACATCATAATTAAAATGCCAAGGGCAAAAGACAAAGAGAGAATATTAAAAGCAGCAAGAGAAAAACAGTTAGTTACTTACAAGGGAGCACCCATACGATTGTCAGCTGATTTCTCAACAGAAACTATGCAGGCCAGACGGGAGTGCCAAGAAATATTCAAAGTGATGAATAGCAAGAACCTACAACCAAGATTACTCTACCCAGCAAAGCTATCGTTCAGAATTGAAGGGCAGATAAAGAGCTTCACAGATAAGAAAAAGCTAAAGGAGTTCATCACCACCAAACCAGTATTATATGAAATGCTGAAAGGTATTCTTTAAGAAGAGGAAGAAGAAGAAAAAAATAAAGATAAAAATTATGAACAACAAATACATATCTATCAAAAAGTGAATCTAAAAATCAAGTGAATTAAAAATCTGAGGAACAGAATAAACTGGTGAATATAATAGAATCAGGGGCATAGAATGGGAGTGGATTGATAATTCTCAGGGGGAAAGGGTTGTGGGGCTACAGGAAGAGACTGGACAAAAATCGTACACCTATGGATGAGCACAGTGGGAGGGAGGTAAGGGCTGAGGGTGGGGTGGGAACCGGGTGGAGGGGAGCTATGGGGGGAAAAAGGAGAAACAATTGTAATAATCTGAACAATAAAGATTAAAAAAAAGAAATGTGGTAAAGCACCAGGTTATAAGTATACAACAAACAATAGATTTCCCTCTCCTCCAGCAAAACATATGCAAAATGAAAGCTTAAAAATGCATTCTCAATAGCAATATTTTTTTAATGTAGGAACATACTTAATAGAAGAAAGGCACAAGACCTATATGAAAAATGCTATATAACAAATGGAAAAGCTTCTTAAACAGAAAGAATTAATATCATGACAAATTGTCCCAAAATTAATAAATTTAATGCAGTTACTATTAAAATTGCAAGATCAAGATGGTGAACAAGAACCAGATGAAATTATCTTCTTTTGTATGTAAAGACTCAAAATTAGCCAAGAAAATTATAAAAATGATCAGTGAGGGAGGACATACCAGATAATCAGTATATGCTATAAAGATATTGCAATAAAATGTGGGGTAACATAAAGACTACATTAAGAGATAAGTATTCTGGCTACATATAAGGCATAAATGTACACTAAATTGTCATTTTCTATATTTTGAGTTCTCTCTCTTATCCTCTCTTTCTTCCCTCCTCCTTCTTTATATCAATTTTCATTCAGAATTTCTCATGTCTAATTTCAGTGGTATATATTTTCATACTTGTGTCCAGCCATGCACCATGCCTATTTTCCATGAAAATTATGAAACCATAAATCCAATAGACATGGGATAGGAATTTTTTTCTCTTTTTAAAGAAATAACCTCTTTGAAGTGTTATTCTTTAGGTATTTAAATGCCAAAGTAAGTCAATCATAATATAATTGTCTCTAATTGGTACTCTCACAAGCTATTCATCCTTTCAAAAGTACCTAAAGTGAAGAAGTGAAACATTCATCTATGCCTTTAAATAATAAAAAACATGATCTTCTTAAGAAAATATTTCTGATTCTTGATTAGGAAAATGTATATATTATTTTCTAAAGCATTACTCACTAAACCAAAGATAATTGCACATCTCAAGTCAATAAAGGGGTCCCTGATACCATTTTTTGACTGTGAAACTGATTTTCTCAGAAATGATATCAAGTGATAAATAAACTTTGTTATGTGTAGGGATCTAGGTGATACCAGATTGAGATCTCAATTGTGAGCTTCCTGAGAGTAGAAACTTTGCATTATTTATATTTTTGTTTCATGAGCATAATTAAGACAGGACCTAGAAGAGAGTATGATATAAATAAAGTTTGAGAAACAAATACCTTTCTACTGGATAAATGGTAGTTCCTGCCCATGTAAACTCCAAAATGTCTTTTTTTTTTTAACTTAAAACAAAGATATTCTCCATGATTGTTATACTAAATGCACACCTTCACACACACATGCACATGAGGCAAGAGTTCATATCTAAATAGCTTAGTTTTCACTATATATAAACTAATACTGATTCAGGGGCAGGGTGAAAATCACTGAGATTGTATGTAACTTGTAACATCTGCTATTTGAAAATCGATGTTTGCTCAGTTAAAAACTACTCTTCTATCTAATTAGACACCTTCAATTATCACTTAGATGTTTATCTCTGAGGTACAGCTCCATAGTGGGATAGCACATATGGGGTTGTACCAAATTAACAAAAGACCAAAGAGCAATTGCCCAGAGGGAAGTGGCTTGTAGGCATTTGATATGACACAGGCCTGGAAAGATATACATGGTGTCAAAACATTTTGACATTTCATTTCATTAATCTTTCTTCATAAGATAATTCTTTTTTATACCCTCCAGCATAAATGGTTTGTTTTAGACCCAGAGATGACACTGTGCTCTTTGGAAATCTATATATACTAAGTGGCACAGTGCATGAAATTCATGCACGAAGGGGGCAGGGGTTCCCTTAGCCCAGTCTGCACCCTCTCCAATTGGGGACGCCTTGGGGGATGTCCGACTGCTGGTTTAGGTGCTGCTGGCCAGGCCTGGAGAGAGAGAGGCAAGGGCTGATCAACAGCTGCCACGGAGGCTATGAATCCGACCCTGCTTCTCTTTCCAGGCCTCTCTCCAGGCTTGATCCACAGCCCCAGTGACCAGAACGGTGGAACAACCAGAATGACCAGTGGCTATGATGTGTACTGCAGCAGCTAACCAGTCTGTTCTGGGCCTCGATCACTCCCCCCGCCACCCCGCTAGCCTGGCCCTGGATCAGCCCCAAACACCCCAATTGGGGGCAGTGCCAGCTGGCCAACCATCAGCAGTCCCTCCCCCTGGCAAGCCCCACCTTTGATCAGCCCCCAACACCCCGATGGGGGTGGGGTTGGCAGCCAACCATCAGTGGCCCCTCCCCCAGCTGGCCCTGCCCCTGATCAGCCCCCAAAACCCCAATCAGGGGTGGGGCTAGCCGTTCAACTTCCCGTGGCCCCTCCCCTTGACGGCCCAGCCTGATGGGGCCCCATTGGGGCAGGCCAGCTGGACCCCACCTGTGCACAAATTCATGCACCGGGCCTCTAGTATATGTAAAACAAAGAATGAGGACAGCAATCCCTGTTCACCATTCTTCCTATTGGGTAAACATCAAATGTCCTTGAATCATGGGAGGTGGGGGAAGGGAACTGGTCTGCTAAGTTTTACATAAGTAGAATAGTTATTATTAACATTTATAGTCTACTGTTGATTCTAACATCTCTGCATTTATTTTTTAAGGTGTTTGAATATATTTGTATTGATTTCAGAGAGGAAGAGAGAGAGAGAGAAGCATCAATAATAAGAGAGAATCATTGATAGGCTTCCTCCTGCATGCTCCTTACTGGGGATCGAGCCCACAACCTAGGCATGTGCCCTGACCAGGAACTGAACCTTGATCTCCTGGTTCATATATGTTGGTGCTTAACCTCAGCACACCTATTGGGCCCTACATTTTTAAAAGTGTCTAGACATACAAGTGCTTTAAGTATATCTATTTGGAAGAGATTAATGAATTCACTACTCAATGCCTTTTATAACTTAGACATGATGATTTATTATGATCTTGGACAAGAACTTAACTGACTACTCTAATCATGAGACATTAGGGTTTTTGAGCTAAAAAAGAAAGCTACAACGCAAACACTTCTCAGCATTTCCTTAGAATCAAAATCAGTAGAGATTATCCACAAGGCACAGACTACCTAGAAATTTGGCTCAAATGTTTATCCAAATATTATCTTAAACCTTGGTTTCACAGAACTTGGAAAGGGGGTTGATCACTTCTGAATACAGCTGTAAATATCCCTTTGCATAAGCACATTAATGACCAAATATTAGGTTACCCTTTTGTGACATTTTCTGAGCTTTAATTTGTATTTAATTGAAAGTATGTTAGAACTGCTGTAACATTTAGAAGCATGGCTCTGGGAAGGCTCTGTGCTCTGTCTCCATAAGCACATATTTATCCAGCAGGCTAACATTTTGAGACAAATCTGCCAGCTGTTAACAAGATTTTATGCTTTCATATTGATGCATGCAAATTATAACTTATGCTTTATTGTTTAATGACACAGGTGATGACTAGCAAGACAGAAAACAAACAAATTGTGTTTTTTCAATTAAAAAGATGTACCACAGCATACAATTTAACCAGATATTTTCTTTTTTTCTCTCTCTTTTTTATTGATTAAGGTACTACATGTGTCCATATCCCCCTCTTACCCCCCCATCCCACTCCCACACATGCCCTCACCCCCCAGTGTCTTGCATCCATTGGTTATGCTTATATGCATGCATACAAGTCCTTCGTAATCAGGTATTTTCTGATACCATATGATCTTCCATTTTTGGAATTACAGATATAGTTTCTAATACTTTACTCATAACTGGTCATGATATTTTAAAAATTACACTCACTAGCTAAAATGCAGTTCACTAACATTTATGTATTTCTGTAACATTTAGGGGATGTTCTAAGTACTTTAGCTCTTTCACAAATACTTGAGGTATCAATATCCCCACTTGAAATAGGAGAAAACCATGCTTATATAAGTCATCATCTAATTTATTACAGATCTAGGATTGATCCCAGATTCTCTATGTCCAAGTCCAGTGCTTTTCCACTGTACCCACTCATGTATCTTTTAATACTAAGAGGGTGTCTTAGTCTGTTTGGGCTGTTATAACTAACATACCATAACATACCAATGACTGTGTGGCTTTAAACAAAAGAGATTTATTTCTCACCATTTTGGATGCTAGGAATTCCAAGATCAAGTTGCAGGGAGATTCGTGTCTAATGAGGGTCTGCTTCCTAGTTCACAGGCAGCCCCTTTCTCACTATAACCTCTTAGGGCAAAAGGGATGAAGATGCTCTCTGGGACCTCTTTTATAAGGGCACTAATCTCATTCATGAGGGCTTCATCCTCATGATTTAATGACATCCCAAAGGGGATTGGGCCTAAACCGGCAGTCGGACATCCCTCTCACAATCCTGGACCGCTGGCTCCTAATCGCTCACCTGCCTGCCTGCTTGGTTGCCCCTAACTGCACCCCCCTGCTGGCCTGATCACCCCTCACTGTCTCTGCGTGCCGGCCTGATCATCCCTAACTGCCTCCCGCACCGGCCAGGTTGCCCCAACTGCCCCTTCTCTGCCGGCCTGGTCACTCCTAACTGCCCCTCCCGCTGGCCTGGTCACCCCTTACTGCTCCCCCTGCCGAATGGTCACCCCCAACTGCCCCCTCCCTGCCAGCCTGGTTGCCCCCAACAGCCCCCTCCCTGCCAGCCTGGTCGCCCCTAACTGCCCCCCTTGCTGACCTGGTCACCCCCCAACAGCCCCACCTACCAGCCTAGTCACCCCTCACTGCCCCCCTGCCAGCCTAATTGCCCCCAACTTCCCCCCTGCAAGCCTGGTTGCCCCCACTGCACCACCCCACTGTCCTGGTTGCCCTTGACACCCCCGTTGGCCTAGTTGCCCCCAACTGCACCCCCTGATGGCCTGGTCTCCTCCAACTGCCTCCCCCCCTGCCAGCCTGGTTGCCCCATGCAGCCTGCTGTTCAGTCGTTTGGTCATCCCTCACTAATCCCCCTGCCAGCCTGGTCACCCACACAGCCTGCTTGTTCAGTCGTTTGGTCATCCCTCACTAACTCCCCTGCTGGCCTGGTTGCCTCACGCAGACTGCTTATTCAGTTCAGTCGTTGGTCATCCCTCACTAACCCCCCTGCTGGCCTGGTCCTAGGGAGCCATATTGTGATGGTGTGAGGGATAATTTGCATATTACCTCTTTATTATATAGGATACTCCCTAACTGGTTTCTCTTCTTTATGTATTCTGCTCCAACCCCAGAATCCAGAACAGTGCTGGGTACCAGGTTAACACGCAAGAGCTATTTGTTGGTTTGTTGCATAAAAGGAGGATAACAAATTAGTCTTGCATTAAGAAGCACTACAGACTTTGACTAGGAAATTGCCTTTTTCTGTCTCTGAAATATTGCCAATGAACATTTTGTAGCACCATCACCAATTTTCATTTCATAAAACTTCAAGGTATAGGTCAGAATTGCTTTTCTTTCATTTCCTCTCATCCTCAAATATCTTGAAGAAAACACTGTCAAAGGCAGTTCAGAAGGAGGGGGGAAATAGCTTGGTGAGGGTGCGAATAAAATTTTCCTCATTCATGTGATCTCTTTTTATTAAAAAGACCTCCCAAGCTTGGACCCCTGAGCAAGGCTTAATGAAAGTTATTTGCTTTTAGGTGAGAATGTGAATTGTCCCTTCTCATTCTCAGGTGAATCTACCACTGACACCAGGCATTGAAATGTGGGGCTCTTTCTTCTATAGATTTTGTCCCTTTGCCCTCAAATGAATTGCTTTAATTAAAATAACTGAGTAGCCTTTGTCTTGCTCTCTTTTGGCTACAAGAATTTTCTCCAAGCCTCAGATTTGCCCTTGGATAGTTAGAAAATATTGCACTGAGAAATTCCTTTTACTTACTCTAGAAATATTTTTTGTAATTTTTTACTTTTATTATGACAATATTTTAGTGGATGTCTTCGATTGATAAATACTGGAGCAGGAAAAAGCAGGTTTACAATCCTAGCCAGTTTTACTCAATGGATAGAGCTTTGGCCCATAGACTGAGGGGTCCTGGGTTCCATTCCAGTCAAGGGCATGTACCTTGGTTGCAGGTTAGATCCTTCGTCCTGGTTGGGGAGTGTTCAGGAGGCAACAATGTGTCTCCCTGACATCGATGTTACTCTCTCTCTATCTCCCTCCCTTCTACTCTCTCTAAAAGTCAATGAAAAAATATCCTAGGGTAAGCTTTAACAAAAAGGATACAAAAAACTGATTTACCTGAAACAGAGTTTATTCTTGTATTATTTGTTAATTATTGTATTATTTATTTGTATTGTTTGCCTTACTATGTTTATTTTTATTATTTCATATCCTTACTTATGTTTATCTTTTAGGAATGATGGCTCATAATTTAACCTACTTTTGCCCACTTCTGTATTTACACCTCAAACTCATTTAATAATCTTCAAGCCATGCTAATAGCAATGTTCTTCAACTTTGGGGCCTAACACAATGCTTTGAGACTTAGAAGTACTCAAAACAAACTTAGTGAAGAAAGAAACAATGAATTATATGCTCAATTATTTACAAGAAGTTTGAGAATGATTTTAAATCATTACAATGTGGTATAACTACTTTAAAAACAGACCATTTAAATAAAAGTGTCTTGTGATAAGAGGGATCATGGTTGCTCAAAATAAGAACAAGATAGCTAGATTGCAGTAGGACTTATTCATTCATTATATAAAAAATAGTTATTGGACCATATAATATGCAGGCTAATATGTTTGGTGTGCAATGGAAGAGTGAACAAACAGACTCAGTCTTTCTCTTTAGCAATTATATATTCTCATGAGAGAAGTATATCTTAATTTGAAAATCACACATATTATAAATTATATTTATGTCAAGCTGTATGAAAGAAATAAAAAGAGTTTTATAACGGGAAGCCGAACTAAACAGAAAGTGTGGGGCGAGGGTGGGGGAGGTAGAGGGGAAAAGCTCCACAGGGAAGAAGCATTTAATCTGAAGAAGAGAAAGCAGCTGTGTTCCAGGCAGAGGAAACAGCAGGTGTGAAATACCTGGGAGGTGGTCCATTTGAAGAATGATGAGTGGCAATAAGAACAGCAGAAACTGGGAAGGTAGATGATATGGACCAGACAGTATGGGTTGGTGAAGCCATGTGAAATATTCTGAATTTTGCTATAAAACCAATGGCAAAGCATTAGTGGATTCTGTTTTAATTTTAAGATAAAAAGGATACAGAAGTCTGGGTGGTAAAAATAACTAATAGTTGAAAAACTCAGCATTGAGAGACTGCATCTCCCTTTCATTTCTTTCTTATAAATATGTTCTAATTAACATCAAAGTCTTATTCTGTAAAATCTTCCATTCTTCCCCCCTCTTCCTATACTTTACCTTTCTACTACAAATGAGAAGAAATGAGAATATTTCAAAATAATTTATGTATATTAGGGAACAGCCCCAGGTAGCACAACTTAAATGACACTGGTCAGTCACATACATACGGGTACACTTCTGACTAATTTTTCTCAATACTTGATTTTTTAAGATAATTAAGACACATTTTGCAACTTCTCAGCTTGACAAGTTTACTATCCAATTCATATGTCTGGATTGAGGGACTGAATATGGGATTGGTTGTCCAATATTACTGAAGGAATTTATAGTACTTTCTAATATAAGGAATGCCTTTCATTTTCTGTCTATAGTTGAAGTACTCCAACAAAATAAAGCATTGATAGAGTTAAAATTCATAAAATATTATACTCAGGCTTTCCCAGAAGAAAGTTAAGCTCACATTGTTTAGTATGAAAAAAACCATTGTTTGCATATATTAATTTTTTTCTATCTAAATAAAATATATACACATATATTTATTATACACACACAGACACACACACACACACTTTGAGCCATATATGTTGTGGGAGGCTGCCCTATTCACAATAGACTGTCAACCATCACCCCTGGCTTTTACCCACTAGATACCAGTTGTACCACTTCCCCAGTTATGATAACCAAAAATATCTCCAGACATTCGCAAAGGTCTCCTGGGAGGCAAAGGTACCCCAGGTTGTGATCCATGCTCTATAACAGGGCCTATGCCTAGGTTTCAGGCTTGATCCCCAGTAGGAGGTGAGCAGGTTACAGATCAATGGTTCTCACTCATCCATGTTTCTCTCCCTCCCTTCTCAAATGGTTTTTCAGAGTCCTACTGACTGAGTGTGTTTATTTAAATGCAATAATATCTGGCCCCTCTCACAACTAATTGAATCAGATTCTCTAGGGAGAAGGTCCTGGGAATCTTTGTTTTTGACAAGCATGCTTGATGATACTGAGGAAATTATAAGTGTAATTTGCAAATGCATGGTGAGATGATCACCAAATAAAGCTCGAGGAAGTGTGAAGACTGGGATCCTGTGAGGTTAGCATGTATTTTTGTGATTTAATGATGCACATAGTGAAAAATATTGACAACTGGAAGTCATGTTTTATTAGATTTGCAATAGATAAGTAATATGGTACTCCATGAGAATTGGACTGCTACTTAAAATGCCAATATTCTGTCTGTCATATCACTAAGTATTTCTGCAGTTCTGGGCAAACCTTAGTGACTAACACAGAGTTAGTGAGCAGTAAATGTCTGCTCTCTCTCTCTCTTTTACTTTCCATCATTTTTAAGTAATCTCATTTCAAAACAAAAACAAAAAAGGAAAGAGAAACCTACCTGTCAATTTCGCAAGAAAACCAATCAAAGGGAGCATGTGATAATGCTTTGATAAAAGTGGATGTTACTTATGTGAATGTGCCACTATTATTATACATAATTATGAGTGTGGGGTTTTTTAGTAACAAATTCCTGTTTTTCCTCTTTCCTTGTGTGCTATCTTCACACATAGTCCAGCTGTGACATATGGTCAATTCTTGATTATCTGTAAATGGATTAGCTGTCTCGTAGATTATCCACATGCACTGGGGGCTTACTCATTATCTAGCTGAACAGCTGCCAACACATCTGTCCTCTCCCACTCACAATAGGATTCCGAGACAGGCTTTCCCCTTTACCAACCAACTCATGCAACTCCACTCATTTGTGTCTCCCCTGGAATAACCCAGCCTGATGGAGTCTCCAGTCTACTTAAAGAATTTGAAAGAATGTCTCCAAATTCTTCTCTTTTTCATGTAGAGGCCCATAGAGATTGGCCTCCCTCCTACTACATAAGTAATTTTTGTTAGATGAATCCTGTTAGCCCCATCAGCATACATATGCTGTAGTAGTGTCTCCTGTAGTATAAAGAATTAGACTGAGAAATAGAAGAAGGAAGACAGTCATAGGGATTTCAGAAATGTGTCTAAAAGAAAAAGTTGTATTTTATATAATCCACTGTGATAACATTAAAAAATTATCTATTAAGTCTCTTATCTTCCCTCCCCCCCACTTCATCAAAAATGGAGACCTATAACCCTTTCCTTTGATTCTGGCTAACCTAGTGAATAGTTGAGTAGATCAGTATGTGACTTCCAAGTGTAGGTCATAAAAGTGGTGCAGCTTCTGCTTGATTTTCTGGAAGATTTGAATTGGAGAACCAGACTAGTGTGGAATCAGCCTAACTGCTCAGAGTCCACAATAATGTGAGGAAGACCAGACTGGCCCATGCTGGGATATCACAGGGAGAATACCTGAGGCAACACAGAGAGACAGAGATGACCCACCATCCCACAACTGCTTACTCATCTGCCTCCAGCCCCCATCCAAGGGCAACTATATGAGTGACCTCAAGCTGTAACTGCCCACTATCTTTCCCCAAATTCTGGAAATTGTGAAAGAAAACTTGATTGTTGTTACAAACCATTGAGTTTTGGGGTAACTTGTGCAGTGATAGGCAGCTGATACATCCTTTAATACCTCAACTTACAATGTCTCCCTGTTGTTCTTTAAGAATAAGATTCTGCTTAGTTGGTTGAGCGTCATGCTATGTTTAAGAGTCCATGTTTTAGCTGAATTTGAACTTTCACTCATACATAGTTGATCTTGTGAGTTTTAAATTTATGCCTATTAGAATAAATTTCACTTTTATCATTCCCATTAACACTATTAATGATAATTTGCTTCTATAAACTTTGTAACCTGTATAGGACTAAGAGACATTTTAGATAATAGTTAATGACACACACACTGAAATCAAGAATGCATGGAAACTAAACCTTTCATGTGCCTATATGATCATGTGAGCATTTTAAAGCTCTTTGTGCCTAAATGTCATCTCCTATAAAGCTGGATTAGGAAGGAATGTCCTCTGCCTCATATTAAACTAAAATTACTCAGCAGTGTATTGCATATATTAAACACAATAAAATATTACCATAAAATTATAGTGATTTTAATTTATTTACTACAGAGACAGCTCTTTCAAGGTAGGTAACTTAATCACACTCATTTTATAGAAGATGAAAGTTGAGACATATTATTTGCCTATAACCAATGGTAAATTGAATAGTTAATATTCAACTGCCAATGTTCTCATTCCATACCCAGATATAATTTTATAATTCCTGAGATTTATTATTTTTCTGAAGATTTCACATCATCCTCATTTAGTGCTATGACTAAAAATAATTTATGAATAATTTATTCTTCCTTTCTTTCATTCCACTCATCCATGAAACAAAGCCCATCAGCTCTACTTCCAAAACATATTCTCATCTATCCACTAATCTAATCTATACAACTGGACATCACCTCATCTAAGACATTATCATATCATAACAGTAAATCAGCAAGAATTAACTCACCAGTCTCATGTTGGTACCCTTTTTCTACTTCCCCAAGTGTAACACAATACAAATCCCTTTCTGTGGCTTAGAAAGGGTGACACAACATTGCTCTGCATACTCCTCCTCTGCATCCCTCAGTACCCCATCCCCTTTGCACATTTGTTTTTCTAGTGCCAGTTTAATGGATGTCCCTGCCTTCCCAGATTGTCCTTTCCTTATATCCCAGCTCCTCCATGATTGGATCCTACCTGAAATTCAGGAATAAATGCAAAGTTATCTCTAGTGTGAGGCTATTCTCATCCCTGACCACACAATCCAAAATATACGACTCTATAAAATTATCTGGTTTGATCATGAATTGTTTATTTTTTCTGTTTTCCTCCCCTATACTCTAAGTTCTAGAAAACTCATCTACCTTAATCATTACTGAATCCCCAACATGTAGAATAATATGAGACAGAGAGTAGGCCTCCCATCAGTACTTGTGTAAATAATAAACTAAGTATCCTCCCTGAAGCTTTTATGAGCGTAAGAATACACTTAAGACCATACATTCCTGCAAAGTTGGTATTTTAAGGAACAAGATATCTATTTGAGTGTCTCTCATAGTAGACACAGGTCAATAGAGTAAAAAGAAATTAGCATGCCGATATTGTTAAATGTTATTGTGTGTAATAACAGTAGTGATAACAACTATACATTGAATGTTAAGAAATTACTCAATGTGGTTTAAGGAACATTTAAATATGTTCTATCAATTAATCCTACAACAAAGCTTAAAGCATATGTTAATGTGCCCATTCTACAGACAAAACAGGCTGAGATGAGCTGTGTCCAAAAGTCACCCTACCACTATGTGACAATATTTTTGCCCATGTTTACCCAGCTCCGAAGACACTTTGTTTATAAAATCTTGATTGTGAAGCAACCTGCTTTTTTCTCAATGCCTGTGTGTTATTTTCGGTGATAAACAATCTTGCTAATTCGATGGGAAGGATGAAAAACTGTGGCACTAACCAATGACCATATATCTGCTTTTGAAAACTAGTAGAAAGGGTTCTCTCTGGATCAAAACACACCACCCAAGTCTTTGTTATCCTTACAGTTTTAAAGTCCAGCACAGTCACAGAAAGATTTAGGTTCTGTTTTGCTATAAGGCCTCATCTTAAGGCACACAAAGATGCACTGGGAGCAAATGTGACCACCTGTCACATGGAAACTCCTATGGGACAGAGGGAGTTGAGTGTCTGGTGAGGGAGGGGCGTGGTGAGGGGATTCTGCCTGTGTCTCTCACTGAGCAGGATGAATGAAAGTGGTCTTACAAGGTTGTATACCCATAATTGGGGTCAGAACACTTATTACTATTTCCCATTTATTGCAAGGCCCTCTCCTATGATTTCATTTCATTTCCAGCTCTTGTATTTTAAACATTGAGTGAAATGCAAATGAGACATTTAAACTTTCAAAGGTACATGGAAAATGAGCAGCTCTGTGTGGAGAGTATTTGGTATGGCTGGGTGGGGTAGTGAGGAGAGAAAAGGCTATTACATCCGAAGGAAATTTAACTGGTGGGGAAAAAAGGAGAAAAAAATCAGATAAAGATTCTCACATAAATGGGAAAACAGAATGACTAGAGGAGGGTATGGAATATGAATGTGTTCGCTCCTCATGTTGTTTGAAAAACTGAGATGCTAAGGAAATCTAAGAATTTTATCCTAGCAAGGGAAACAGAGCTGGACTTTATTCCCGGGTTAATAGATGAGATGGAGGTTTGTGGGAGACAGCTTTCTTCTTCCCTCCTCCACTCCCTATAGTTCTGCTCTGCCCCTGACCTCCCGTATTCCCCACTTGCTCATCATTGCTATGGATTTGAAGTTTGTAAGTCATTTGGAGGAGATCAACTTCTCTAGCATAAAGACTCTCTGGTGCTAAACAAGTCTGCTGTGCATAAGGCACAGAAAGGATTTACATCTTTGACTATCTTCCAGCAGATATTACTTATCTTAAACTGATAGCAGAGTCTCCTTGGCGTGTAGTGTGTGACAGTGAAGAATGGCTTTCTGCTGCCTTGCCTGGCATGCATGGGTAGAAGAAAGCAGAGTCATTGTTTGATGGAATGAATATTCAGGAGCATGCCTGGGAAATCTTGGCAAGGGGGTCGAGGTATAAGACCTCAACTTAAAGGACAGGAAAATGGCCCCTGATTCACTGAACTCTTGCAAAGATTTTGTGGAGATCTGACAAGGAAGCAAAACAACACAAAACAAAACCAAGATACATAGATTATGTAAACTTCCTGAAGAACTCAGTATGCCAAATAATTCCCAGTAAAGCTGTCCTTATAGTACATAACATCTGAGAAAAATGTGCTTATAACTTGGTCCTTTAAAACTTGGAATCAGCCCTGGCCGGTTTGGCTCAGTGGAGTTGGCCTGTGGACTGAAGGGTCCCAGGTTTGATTCTGGACAAGGGCATGTATCTAGGTTGAGGGCACATCCCCAGTAGGAGGTGTGCAGGAGACATCTGATCGATGTTTCTCTCCCATCGATGTTTCTAACTCTCTATCCCTCTCCCTTCCTCTCTGTAAAAAAATCAATAAAATATATTAAAAAAAACGAACAAACTTGGAATCAATTCCAATTGTATGTTGCAAACAAAAACTGTGATGGGTGGTCATTGCAGACGGTGGCTGGATATAGATGGCAGGTGTCTCAGTAGTGCCTATATACATCAGTCAAAAATTGTAATTCATATTAACCATATGCCTGTAACAGGTATACATATCTATTGTTTATTTTTTTTCTCCACACCATGGCACAATCTAAGTGTTAGAGAAAAGGCATGCATTTTATAGTCCATCTGAGGTGAATAAAATCTAGTTTTAAAATTTATTGTCACAGTCCTTAACAACAGAGTAGAAAATATCAGTTAATGGACCTATTTTTTCAAACAGATTCACAAGGGCCTACTTAGAAATGCTCAGAGTTAACAATTAAAATTGCTAAATGTGCAAGAGGTCTGGTTGATTTAATAGAAGTGGTTGAATCAAAGTAAGATATAATTTTCTTTATAATTTTGATACAATGTTTAAAATAAGGTTCTCTCAGTTTATTGCCATATTTGCCTATCAGCAAAAGGACATGTTTTCAAATTGTACAACAGGGCCCTTTATACCAATGCTAGTTTAATACCATTGGATCATGTGCAAAATAGATTATATTGTACTTTTTGTTTTAATGGCATGACTGACCTCTGAATTCTGACTTATTTAAGCTTAAAATCTCTTGAGAATGGACATATGGTGGAACTGAACTTAGAATTCAATCCTAGTAATGAACATTAGTTCAAAACTCTACTTTGACATATATAAAAAATATGTTAAAAATAAAACATTTGATAAGCACAAACATATTTTTTTCAACATAAGCATAGTATCAAGCACTAACATAGTATAAACTATTTTGAGGGTTTTAGTCATGGCACATATGTACATTGTTCCCCCCTTCTACTCCACAGAAAATGCTCGCAGCATAAGATCCACTTCAGAATAATCCAAGGGAATGTGGGCATACCACTCATTGTGACATATATTCTTAAATGTTCAACACAATGCATACCACATGTTATTTTCCATTCTAAGTGTACATGGGAAGCTCGTGCAAGTGGTTTTATCCTGAGGTCAACCCCTCATGTGTGGCAACAATGGATGCCAGAGTTCCAGACCTCACAGTGGTAAAGTCTCCATGCAAGAGATGGAGGATTTCTGTGAGAAAGCAGGGAAAGTTATTCTCAGCAGCACTACAGGGCATTTTCCATATTAGGTAGGCATCCATACATGAACTTCTAGACAAGCTGCAGGGCTGAGGGGAGGGTTGGCCCCTTAAAAGAAAGATAGGTGGTATTGGTGAAAGAAGAGGGGGCCAGATAAATGGCAGAGAAGTCAACATTTCCCCTCCACAGCTACCATATCTGAATCTCTAGCAGTCTGGCCAGGGTACCTATATTTTTAACAAATCTGCCAGGTGATTCTTACTGGCATTAAACTTGGAGAATCATTCTTTGTGTAAATTATCTGTACCTCTACAAGCACCTTGAACATTGCCTGGAAGAGAGAGGAAACTATCCAATATTTGATGACCTGCTGCACTGATTAATATTACAAGGTGCTGGAAAGGGAAGGAGGAGAGTAGTCACATGTCTCTACTCATAGTGTGTTCCAGAGCCCTATGTGTTCCAAAGACACTTAGGGCAGGGGTTGACTGAGCCACCACAGTCTGTCCTTCAAACTCCATTGAGTGGGTGAGTCAAGTGCGGAGGCAGACTCACCCTGAGTTCCCTGTGCTTCCCTGGGTCACTGAGTTGTTCAGACTGACTGCCTTCTACAGAGAATGGCACTAGGATTGGGCCTAAGCCGGCAAGCAGACATCCCTCTTGCAGACCAGAACCCCTCAGGGGATGTAGCAGTGTGCCAAGCAGCAGACGGCCAGGGAGGAGCCCAAATTGGGGCCGGGCGCTAAGCTGCTTGTGCTCATCACGGCCCGCTGCAACTGCTGCTGCTGCTCAGTAGCGCTGCCACAGAGTCAGGAGAGGCTCTTGCTGGGGCAACTGTGCTCACCAGCTGTGAGCCCAGCTCCTGTGTTGAGCGTCTTCACCCTGGTGATCAGTGCGCATCATAGCGATTAGTCATTCTGATCGTTCCTCCGTAATGGTCACTTAGGCTTTTATATATATAGACTAGAGGCCCGGTGCATGAAATTTGTGCACAGGGTGGTGTCCCTCAGCCCAGCCTGCACCCTCTTCAATCTGGGACCCCTTGAGAACAGTCAGATATTCCTCTCACAATCCAGGACTGCTGGCTCCCAACTGCTCGCCTGCCTGCCTTCCTGATTGCCCCTAACCACTTCTGCCTGCCAGCCTGATCACCCCTAACCACTCCCCTGCAAGCCTGATTGATGCCTAACTGCTCCCCTGCCAGCCTTTTTGCCCCTAACTGCCTTCCCCTGCAGGCCTGGTCCCCCCAACTCCTCTCCCATGCAGGCCTGGGTCCCCCCCAACTGCCCTTCACTGCACGCCCAGTCACCCCCAACTTTCCTCCTCTGCCAGCCAGGTCACCCCCAACTGCCTGCCCTTGCAGGCCTGGTACCTCCCAACAGCCTACCCTGCTGACCATCTTGTGGTGGTCATCTTGTGTCCACATGGGGGCAGCCATCTTTGACCACATGGGGCAGCCATCTTGTGTGTTGGAGTGATGGACAATTTGCATATTACTCTTTTATTAGACAGGATAGAGGCCTGGTGCATGGGTGGGGGCAAGCTGGTTTGCCCTGAAGGGTGTCCCGGATCAGGGTGGGGGTTCCCTTGGAGTTTGGGGCAGCCTGGGCGAGGGGCCTGTGGTGGTTTGCAGGCTGGCCACGCCCCCCGGTGACCCAAGCAGAGGCCCTGGGATCTGGGATTTATTTATCTTCTACAATTGAAACTTTGTAGCCTGGAGTGGAGCCAAGCCTTCTGCTCACTCCGTGGCAGCAGACATTTCTGTTGGGATTTAAGTATCTTCTATAATTGAAATTTTGTAGCCTTAAGCAAAGGCCAAAGCAGGCCAGGGCTGCAGAAGCTTGGCTTCCTCCATCACTGCGGACAACCCTAGCCTCCTGCTCTCTCCAGCTCCGTGGCCACCGCCATTTTTGTTGGGCTTTATCTTCTATAACTGAAACTTTATAGCATTCAGTGGAGGCCTGGGCTGGCAAGGGCAGTCGGAAAGCTTGGCTTCCTCCATTGCCAGGGAAACCCAAGCCTCCCTCCTGCTCTCTGTGGCTGCAGCCATCTTGGTTGGGTTTATTTGCATATTCCCTCCTGATTGGCTGGTGGACGTGGCTGGTGGGCATGGCTTGTGGGAATAGTAGAGGTACAGTCAATTTACATATTACTCTTTTATTAGATAGGATTGTCTCTGATTGTTCACTTTTAATTAACTGATTTCATCCAAAGAAAAAAGTTCTGTTGTTTTTTCTTTTCTCATAATCTCTTTAAAATGCCAGTTGCAGCTGTAAGATTCTGTTCTCTATATCTCCTTAACCCAAGTTCTCTGCATATGTGTTTGCTCATCTAGATCCTTCCTCTGATGCAGCTACTACTCGCTGCTGCATTTTCTGTGCCTTGATGTGTTTACTGTGTTTGCCTTTGGCAGGAAAGAAAGAGGATTTCAAATGACTTTGGACAAGAAAATGTCCAATTGCTTTGGAAACATTCGTAAAAACTGATTCTCTAATGAATATTGGTCATGTGTAACTCTGGATATACTCTTGAACACCCTCTAGAAAAGATAACATGGAACTAACTCAGAGCATTAACTTTTCATTAAGCTATATTCCATCATGTGCATTCTTCTTTCTTTAAAATGTTCTCTCTTATTCTATATCCCTCTATATACACCATTTCTTTAGTGCTTGAAATATTCCTGGAGCAGCACAGGTCCTGGGATTGTAAACTGGATTAGTAGGGTAGGTCCACTTTCCCAGTCCATTACAGTGGCCAGTATTATGACTAGTAACAGATAAGTCCACAGGCTACCATGGTGTTACAGAGGAAGGATACACAATTCCTGGGAGACTTGAGAACTATTTCACAGAGAAGGAAGACATTTACAGAAAAAGTATGAATTTACAAGCATAAAAGTAAAGGAAACTACACACTGATGAAACAGTATATGTTGAGGCAAAGAGATAGGGAAATGTATGATATTTATTGTCAAGTATATGTTGCTTGCACATTTCCTTAGAGAAAGGCAAGTAATATAGAGAAGGTGGAAATAAAAATGAATGTACAATAGACCCATATAAGAACCGTAAATATTTATTGGAAAATTTAGGCAGGGGTGATATCAGATATGTAATTTTTAGGAACATAATGCTAACATCAAATGACAGATGAAAGGAGTTAACACAGAGGGAAAATAGAAGACTAAATATAATAATTGCTCAACAATTCAAGCAGTTTTGGTGAGACTGAAAAAAAAAAGTGCTGGCAGGAGGGCTGTCATGAGAGTTTGAATCAATGAGATAAGATGTTTAGGGCTTTGTAGCTGATTGAATGGATTGGTGAAGGAGGGGTGAGGACATGGGGATGGCTCAAATATAAGTGATCTAAGAGAACATAAAAATCCAAGAAAGCATATTTAATCTTTTAATTTGTATGGACTGGTCATATGAGAAATAATTAATGGCCACAGATTCACAGGGTAGTGAATGCCACGCAGACTAGGCTCCCTTACCAATGGACAATTTTGAATATTTCCTGAAATACTACCACTTTTCTCTGACAATGAAAGTTCTCTGAAGCACATCATAGAAGTTCTTCTACCTTATACATAGGTTTCTCAGCAGGCTCCTTCTGAATCAATTATCTGTGTCATCTCAATGACCCAAGAAGTTTACATTCAGTGGCCACAACCACATACTTGCTGAAGAGATATCTTCTGGACAGCTGTGCATCCAAGGCCAAATACACAACCGGGGTTCGCTCAGCTTTTATATTAAGGAAATGCTACAGATAGTACTATATTTTGATTGATTTTTTTTTATTATTGATTATGGAAATTGGGAAAAGTCTAATCGCATCAGCTTCAGACTGATTCTTTTAAGGTCTTTTGGTTTCTAGGTTTGGTATTGTCTGACCTGGTAATGCACATCACATTTAACCCCACTTTCTTAGCACTACAATTTTATAGTGAGATAGAGGTTTGTCAGAGCAGCATTTTTAATCCCTCTCTTTTAGAGATAAGGGATAAGAAGCCTCGGAGATAAACTGAACTTCCCAGGGTCATCTAAAGGAGAATTTTAAATAAATAAACAGAATAACTGAACAGTTTAAATTTGGGTCTATGAATTTGGCTTGCTAGATCTGTGACAAAAAAGTAGGAGCAATAATTAGAGAGTTTACATCTGAGATATTAAGCTTCAGCCATGGAGTACATGCCCATTGGAAAAGTTCAGAAAAGATAGGTTTTAAAGACCAGGAAAGGAATCACTATCATAATAACTTTTCAGCAGAAACAAGTAAAGTATATCTGTGACATAAGGCTCACAAATTGATTCTAGATGACCAGTACAGATTTTGCATGTGAGCTAGTCTGAGAAAGTGATGTAAGGCGAGAGTGGACCAAAGGAAGAATCCTATCTAATAAAGAGGAAATATGCTAATTGACCCTCATGCTGTAACAAAGATGGCAGCACCCACAGCCAATAAGGAGGGAATATGCTAATTGACTGCCCCGCCCTCAAAGATGGCAGCACCCACAACCACAAGATGGCGGCACCCAGTCCCCTCCACCCTGCTGGGGTGGCAGGCACATGGAGCTTGCTGCGTGTCTGCCTCTGAAGTCCCCCAGTCCCCTCAGGGCTGGCCCAAGGTACAGGAAAACCTTGGATGGCAGCTGCCCACCCATCCAGGGCTGGCCCATGACACAGGCGAGCCTCAGATTGCAGCTACCCAGCTGCCCAGGGCCAGCCCAAGGCACAGGAGAGCCTTGGATGGCGGCTGCCCACTTATCCAGGGCCACCCAAGGCTCAGGTAACCAGGGCCGGCCTAGACTTGTGCTGCCGGCAGTGGCAGCAGCAGAGGTGTCATGGGGGTGTCGCCTTCACCTGATCACTGGGTCGCCTCCCACCCTTGAGGGTTCCCAGACTGTGAGAGGGGCAGGCTGGGCGACCCCCCCTCCAGTGCATAAATTTTCATGCACCGGGCCTCTAGTCTATACATAAGAAGGTTGGCTCAAAAGAAAATTCAAGGCCCAGGCATGGTGGAACTTAGCCCCATACACTGAAAGGTCGTGGGTTCAATTCCCAGTCAGGGCACATACCCAGGTTGTGGGTTTGATCCTTTGTTGCAGTGCGTACAGAGGTAACCGATCAATGTTTCTCTCACTCATTGATGTTCCTCTCTCTCCGTTTCCCTTCCTCTTTCTCTAAAGTCATTTCTAAAAAAGAATCCTCAGATAAGGATTAAATATATAAATAAAGTCAAGACTGATAAAATACTGGATATCTCAAACATGCCTCTATTTTTGGAGTGATCCCATTAGTATATTGAGGTCCTGAATTTTGTGGGCAGACAGACTGGTGAGACCCAACTGTAGTCATAGCAATTGCTGCTTAGTCCTAGTTTGCTGAGAACTTCTCTAAATATCATCTTACTTCTAAATAATGGAATAGGGGGTGGAGAATGGAAAAACATATGATTCAGTTGTGTATTGATGTCTTCATCCCCTCTTTTTTTCTACCTCCCCAAATAATAGTATCATTCAATCTCTGTATTTTCTGTATCCAGTTATCTACATCAAAAATAATTCTCCAAGAAAGAGCATCTCAAAATACCTGGACACAAATTGTCAGGGTCATTAAAATATCCTGGAACCTGCCGAAACCGGTTTGGCTCAGTGGATGGAGCGTCGGCCTGCGGACTGAAGGGTCCCGGGTTCGATTCCGGTCAAGGGCATGTACCTTGGTTGCGGGCACATCCCCAGTGGGAGGTGTGCAGGAGGCAGCTGATGGATGTTTCTCTCTCATCGATGTTTCTAGCTCTCTATCCCTCTCCCTTCCTCTCTGTAAAATATCAATAAAAAATATATTTAAAAAAAAATATCCTGGAACCATGTACCCCTTTCAACAAATCATGTGTGTGTGTTGTGTGTGTCATGTGTTATGTGTGTGTCATGTGTGTTGTGTGCCCTGTGTCATGTGTGTTTGTGTTTTTCATGTGTGTGTATCTAGAGCATGGTCTCCGACTATAGCTCAGAACTTACATTAAAGATAGTGATAGCCCTAACCGGTTTGGCTCAGTGAATAGAGCATCGGCCTGCGGACTAAAAGGTCTCAGGTTCGATTCTGGTCAAGGGCATGTACCTTGGTTGTGGGCACATCCCCAGTAGGGGCTGTACAGGAGGCAGCTGATGGATGTTTCTCTCTCATAGATGTTTCTAACTCTATCCCTCTCCCTTCCTCTCTAAAAAATCAATAAAATATATTTTTTAAAAAAAAAAAGATAGGATAAAGTGGCTTGTTTCTTCAGCTTCTGTGGTTGTGGAGGATAAGGCCACTTTAAGACTTCAAGGTATTGTATAAATGAGTTTCCAGGTTGCTAGCCCCTGGAAACTAATTGAAATCATGTGCTTTTCCCACTCAGCAATTCGTTCTGACAGTGCTTCTGAGAATGAAAAGCGGGAAGTAGTACTTGATGCGTTTTGGTGTTCCACAGCTTAGCTACGGACTACAAAGTGATCTCTTATGATAGCATGTTTATGAATAACAAATCTTATAAAAAGACAAAGTTCCAAATAGCTTTTGGCTTGGCTGCCTCGAATTACACAGAGTAACTAGGGTGTTTCCTCATTTAATTTTGGCATTGGCGTTACAGATGAGATTGCAGGGACCCGTCTGACTCAGAAAGCCACATGAACACTTTGCACTCACCCAGGAGTTCCCTGATACTCTGCGAGCTTGCCAACTTCCCCTTTGGGTGTATTAACAAGCCAGGAAAGCATGACATCAAAAAGCTTAAATTTGAAATCACGGCCCTGTGGTGAAATCCCCCAGTGTCAGCAACACCTACATTGACTATTTTCAAGTTGAAAGGGTGAACATCATCCCCGCTTCCCAACCCCACATACAATCATCTCCTGGCATAATGTTTCCCTCAGCATGCACCAAGATTAATCCAGAAAGATTTCAATAGTTAGTGCTATTTTATCAAAATGATTTTTAGGCAGTTTTACCAACTTTAACAACAACAAATCTTAATTTTAAAAGTGTCAGCATATACATACAAACACAAATGTACACACATAGAAAAGCAGGACACTGCAGGACATGTGAAAATACCCTGTGGCTTTTGTCTATTTCTTCAGAAAGTTCAGTATTTTTCACTAAGAATTTTAAGTCTTCACATTGAATCTCTTATTGAGCCCAGCAATAAATAAGGACAAGCTAGACTCTAGAGGTGCATTTACACCTTAGGGCTCCTCTCTAGGCCTCCAATTTCCTATCTACAACACAATATTTAAGATTTAGATATTTCTAAGGTAATTTATTCTTAGCTCTAAAAACTTATTGTGGCATTTCATTGAGTAACTTGAGCTCAGAGATAAACTTTAGAAGCCATCTTCATCAGTCCACAGTTATTCAGTGGCTTTCAAAATATTCATTGAGAGGTTGTAATCAACTTACCCAACACTATTTTCCATCAGTTCTCAATAAATTCTTCCACTGATGATTGGTCAGCTTGCTCTTCAAAAATATACTCTGCTAGCTCTAATCTCTGCCTCCTCCAGGACCTGGGTAGCCTCGTCACTGACTGATCAGACAGATCTGAGTTCTGATTCTGTTTCAACCACCTGCGAGCTCTGTGGTCTTGGTAAATTACCATCTTAATCCAGTTTTCCTATTTACAAAATGAGGTGATTTGCATGGTTGCTGCTCAAAGTATGGTCATCAGTCCAATAGCATTAGCATCACATTAAGAGCCTGTAAGAGCCCTGGCCAGAATGGCTCAGGTGGTTGAGTGCCATCCCATGCACCAAGAGGTTGCTGGTTTGATTCCCGGTCAAAGCATATGCTCAGGCTGTGAGCTCCATCACCAGTAGGAGGGTGTAAGAAGCAGCCAATAGATGTTTCTCTCCCTCTCTCTCTCCCTCTCTTTGTCTTCCTTCTTCTCTCTCAAAAGTCAATAATTTTTTTTAAATAAAAGAGCTTGTAAGAAATACAAACTCTCTAGCTTAATCCTAGACCTTCAAATCAGAATCTGCATTTTACCAAGATTTCCTCTTGATTCCCAGCCTCATGATAGTTGCAAATGCATTGATAGTAATATAACTACCTCTAACAATAAAAGGGAATAACTTACCATGGTTCCTAATAAATAGTAAACACTCATCAAATCCCATTATGCCAGTTAACTCAGGAAATATTAACCTGTCATCATTCAAAAAATCAAGGTGGATAAGGAATTGAATATTCTGGATAATAATAGCTATAGTTTACACCATAATTTAAAGGTCTCTCTCAAAAAAAGCAAAACAACAAAGGCAAGTTTCAATGAATAACTGACCTTTGAGTAAAGAGCCCTCAAATGGAGTGGAAAGAGTTAATATGTGCTACTATTTTAGAGAAGAGAACACTGAAGTCTGATGACATTGCATGTTCATTAAAGTAGCAAATGATACAACACAGTCTTCCTGTGAATATACATCTTTCTCCCACAAAATTTAGTGTTCCAAAATGAAATTCAAAGTAAATGCTGTTCCTTCTAAATATTCTTTCATGGTTCATTAAGTGCAACAGATGAAGCCCAAACTTTTTAGTGCTCACTTGTTTAGTCTCATCTTCTGATATCCTCCCCTATGTTTTCCTATATGCCTCCTACACTCCCGCAAGGCATCGTTGTGGTTCATGGTTCTATCGTTTTACACAGAATATTTGCATCTTCTCAAATGCTTTTCCCCATCAAGTGGAAATATCCTACTTTTTCTTCTTCAATTCCCTTATTGCATATCACCTTCTCTGTGAAGAAATCCATGTTTCCAAAGACAGCTTAATTTTTCCATGACTCTAATACAATGTAATTTATACCCTCTCTCCAGATGCTGATATCACTAGGCTGGAATCCTCTGCTTATCTGCCAGTTTCATCCAGCAAACTGGGCATTCAATTGGGGAAGGGGAGTGTTCATTTCCACCATTTCATTAATTTAAATCCCCAAAATATTATTTGGAACTAGCAGCGAATCTCAGACTTTAGTGATCACCAGAAGCTAGCAGAGGCTTATTAAAGCACAGGTTGCTGCTCCACGATCACAGAGTTTCTGATTTAGAAGGTCTGGTGTAGGTTTACTTAGATGCATTTCTAACAAACCCCTAGTGACACTGATGCAGGTGTTAAGGGCATTTTGAGAGCCACTTACATTAGGAACTCAGCAAACTTTTGTTGAAAAGATGAATTGATAAGGACAAGCTTATGATCCCTGCACCTAATGTCAGATAGGTCTGAGATCAAACCCCTGAACTTTCATGCACTGATTCTATACATTTTATTTTAATGTTGTTTTTGTTGCTCTTCAGAGCATTTGTTTTCTATCACTGCTCAATAAAACTGCCACAGACATGGTGACTTAAAGCACATTTATAACAAGTTGGGAGTTCCTCCTAAAAATGGTAAGCAAAGAATTCCCATATAACCCAGCGATTCTAGTCCTAGTCACATACTCAGAATTGAAAACACTCAAATACATGTACACACATATTTATAGTGCACTACTTACAATAGCCAGAAGATGGAAACAACTCAAATGGACATTGATGGATGAATGGATAAACACAATGCTATATATATATATCCATACAATGCAGTATTATTTGGTGACAGAAAGGAATGAACTACTGATACATGCTACAACATAGATGAGTCCTGAAAACATGCTAAGCAAAAGAGGCTAGACACAAATGTCACATGTTGCATGTTTCCATTTATATGAAACTAGAGGCCCGGTGCATGAAATTCATGCATGGGGGTAGGGGTTGGGGGAGGCGGAGAGTGTGCCACAGCCCAGCCTGCACCCTCTCCAATCTGGGACCCCTTGAGGGATGTCCGACTGCCCGTTTAGGCCCGATCCCAATAGGATTGGGCCTAAACGGGCAGTCGGACATCCCTCTCACAATCCAGGACAGCTGGCTCCCAACTGCTCTCCTGCCTGCCTTCCTGATTGCCCCTAACCGCTTCTGCCTGCCAGCCTGATCACCCCCTAACCACAGCCTGACTGATGCCTAACTGCTCCCCTGCCAGCCTGTTTGCCCCTAACTGCCCTCCCCTGCAGGACTGGTATCCCCCAACTGCTCTCCCCTCAGTCCTGGGTCCCCCCCAACTGCCCTTCCCTGCAGGCCCGGTCGCCCCCAACTTCCCTCCTCTGCTGGCCTAGTCACCCCCAACTGCCCTCCCTTGCAGGCCTGGTGCCTCCCAACTGCCCTCCCCTGCTGGCCATCTTGTGGTGGTCATCTTGTGTCCACATGGGGGCAGCCATCTTTGACCACATGGGGACAGCCATCTTTGACCACATGGGGACAGCCATTTTGTGTGTTGGAGTGATGGTCAATTTGCATATTACTCTTTTATTAGATAGGATAGAGGTCTGGTGCACAGGTGAGGGCCAGCTGGTTTGCCCTGAAGGGTGTCCCGGATCAGGGTGGGGGTTCCCTTGGGGCATCGGGTGGCATGGTTGAGGGTCCTGTGGTGGTTTGCAGGCCGACAACACCCCCCAGCGACCCAAGCAGAGGCCCTGGTATCTGGGATTTATTTATCTTCTATAATTGAAACTTTGTAGCTTTGAGTGGAGGCCTAGGCTGGCCGGGGTGTGCGGAAAGCTTGGCTTCCTTCATTACCAGGGAAACCCAAGCCTCCTGCTGGCTCCATGACTGCAGCCATCTTGGTTGGGTTAATTTGCATACTCGCTCCTGATTGGCTGGTGGGTGTGGTTTGTGGGTGTAGCAGAGTGGTGGTTAATTTGCATATTACTCTTAGATAGGATATCCAGTAATAGTTGAATATATAGGGACACACAGAGTAGTGGTTGCTAAGGACTGAGATAAGAGGGATGTGAAATGACTGTTTACTGGGTACTGGGTTTCCTTTTGGGGTGAGAAAAATGTTGGGAAACAGAAAGTGGTAATGATTGCACAAAATGATGAATGTGCTAAACACCACTGAATTGTATACTTTAAAATGGTTATTTTTACATTATGTAAAATTTACCTAAATTAAAAGATGATTTAATAAAATAACCCACACGTTTATTTTCTGAGTTTCCATGAGTCAGGAGGCTGGGCATATTTTAGCTGGGTCCTCTACTCAGTCTCGCAAGCCAGCAATTAAGGTGTTGGTCGGGCTGCATTCTGATCAGAACTAGACTGGGAAAATGTCCATTTTCACTCTCCCTTATAGTGCTGGCAGATTTCACATCCTCAAGCTCTAGGAAATGGCACCTTGCTGCTTTAGGCCAAGAAAGAGAGTCTCTAATTCCTCTGACTCAATCCTAGAACCTAAATGCATTGCAGTGTACTTGTGAGGTTCTACACATGACTCAAGACCCTCATTTGGGCTCCACCCAGAGCATGTGTATGCATCCTTCAGTACTGACATTCCCATGCAGGTCGTGCTCACAAGACCAGTCCCCATGTCTGCTTAAGTACTGCACATCACACGACGTTATAATTATTTGCTTAGAATCTGTCTAAGATGCTAAGTTTTTATAAAGAAGATACCATGTGTTCTTCAGATGCTGAACAATGGCACTTTTTATAGGACACACTTGATTAGATCAGACCACCCAGGATGATTTCTCTTTTGATTAAATCAAAATAAATATTTTAAGGCCTTAATTCCATCTGAAAATTTTCCTTCATCTTTGGCAAGTCACAGGTTCTGCCTGTCCTCAAGAAGGTGGGATTATATACATCAGTGACTGACTGGAGTCACCTCAGAGTATGTATGCTTGCTATAGACTGTGTTTCTCAAAATTCATATGTTGAAACCTAATCTACAATCTTAAGATACTTGGCAGTGGGCTCTTTTGCAGGTGATTAGGTCATGAGGGTGAGCCTTCATGAATGAGATTAGTGTCCTTGTACTGAAGAATCCCAGAATGCTCCCTGGCCCCTTCTATCATGTGAGAACACAGCAGAAGACTGTCATCTATGAACCAGGGAGCAAGCCCTCCCCTGGTCCCCATCCTCCATAACTATAAGAAATAGATGTCTGTTGTCTAGAACAGTGGTCACCAACCAGTGGTCTATGGACCACTATAGGTCCATGAGGCCCGAATGGTTGGTGACTGCTGGTTTAAGGAAACCTTTGGAGCAGTGGTTGCCAACCAGTGGTCTGCGGACCACTGGTGGTCCGTGAGGTCCAAAAGGTTGGCAAACGCTGGTCTAGAAACCTCCAAGTCAATGGTTTTCTCTTATAGCATCCTGAAGGGACCCAGACAATGCAATACTAACTTTCCAATTTGTTAAGTGAGAAAGTAATAATACTATTAAGATATGTCATAGACATTCAATGAAGACAAAGCCGGCACAATGCTGGTATACAGTAAAGTCTCAATAAACATTAGCACCCAAAACACTTATTTACCTCATTTATCATATATCAGTTATCATTGGTGAAATTTCCTAATATTTATATGTTATACCTCCAATAAAGTAATTGAGAGCAGAAAGAAATACTAATCATGATTATTAGATTTTGCAGCTGAAGAACTAAAGACCAATCACATCTGGCACATGCTTCAACACATACTTCGAGGGGAAAAATAACATCTTAGTCCCCATAAGGAAATGACAGGTGGGCTGATAAAGAGATGTGTGGGAGTTTTCTAAGCATGTCCACAGTAACCCGTGCACCTTAGAGGGGGCTTTCGTGGAGCCATTTTTCACCTGAATAATGGTGGCAATCAAATCAATGTACCCTTGGATGCAGCTTCCTGAGGGGTAAATCCCTTGAGGGCCTAGAAAAGTATCCCCAGATTACCATTACAGAGTCTTGTGCTATTATTCAGAGAGGGTTGCTTCTGAATAATTGCAGCATTTCTTCACTGCCGACATAGGCATATTCTGGATCTCCATGTAACAGTGCTGGGAGCAAACAAGCAGGCCATTTTTAATTTGTTTGTATTTCTGTTGTTGAGTTGTACAAGTTCTTTATATATTTTGGAAATTAAGCCCTTATCAGATGTATCTTGACAAATATTTTCTCCCATACAGTGGGTTCCCTTTCCGTTTTGTTTATGGTTTCCTTTGCTGTGCAGAACTTTTTTATTTTGATGTACTCCCATTTGTTTATTTTTTCCTTTGTTTCCCTTGCCCTGGAAGATATATCAGCAGAAATATTCCTATGAGATATGTCTGACATTTTACTTCATGTGTTTTCTTCTAGGATTTTTATGGTTCCACAACTTACATTTAAGTCTTTTATCTATTTTCAGTTTATTCTTGCATATGGTGTGAAAATAGTCATTTTTAAGCTTTAGTATTGATTAAAGCACTGTGTTCTATAAAACATGGTTAATTTCCGGTACCCATTTTTGTTGTTATAGCTATTGCTGTTGTTATTAAGATACTTAAATGCTGAGCCTGATTTATGGTGCAGGGTCAATAGTAATCCCCATTTATACAAATACTTTTATATTCTAATCTTAGAATAAGCACAGAGACTAGATAACATTAGTTGCCCTGGACAGTAGAGTCAAACTACATGGACCCAGGTCCCTATTAATACTTGTCTGGCCTGAATCCTGCCGCAAACTACTGATGCCTGATGTGTCATCTGAAATATGATTTTAAGTCATAGGGCCACCATGAGCATTAAAGGTAAGCTGATAGCTTTCTTACCCAATGCCCAGTACATAAAGTGCTAAGTGGAGGTGAGTTGATTAGAGAGGAGTAATAGAAAAAAGTTTTTAAATCATTCCTCTGTCTCTATAACCCCAAATATTAGCCATTTAATTTCATGTAGTATACTTTTGATGCTCTATATCATTCCTTCAGCTCCTCCTATGTGGTCCACCCAGAAAATTTTTATTCACCCCTTAAAACTGATGTTTATTGTGCAAATGGTG
This sequence comes from Plecotus auritus, assembly GCF_963455305.1. Taxonomy (NCBI): domain Eukaryota; kingdom Metazoa; phylum Chordata; class Mammalia; order Chiroptera; family Vespertilionidae; genus Plecotus; species Plecotus auritus. The sequence continues at coordinate 50,534,028 of NC_137785.1, read as the reverse complement.
GCTCATTTGTCTGCTCCCAGGGCAACAAATCGTGACCTCACCTTAAGTATTAGATGTCATATTGAATGTATTTGGTTGAATCTGCCTTCCCATCCAAAATGCTAAATTCTGATAAACATGATTACCTGTCTTCTTCATATGCTGAATAGCTAACAGATCTAGACTAGTAGTAGGTGCTTAATTAATGTATATTGTGAAAAGACTAATGGAATAAATGAACAAAAATAAATGAATGACCCCTACTATTATTTTGCAAAGTCATCTTTGCCACATAAACATACCTAGTAAATAAAAAGTGTAATTTGCACGTAGCAGAATACTTTAAAATTATCTGAGTGATGGCCTGTAAAAACAAGATTTCGTGCCCTCAATTATGTCTGTAGAACTCTATTTGAACAGATAAATTTACCATAAACAGTCTCACAAAATTCTCTTCACAGCTTTGTTTCCAATCAACCCAAATACATTAAACAATAAAACAAAAACCAAGACTGTGGGAAAAAACCCCCAAAGTATTTCCTAAGTTATTTTCCCACTCTATTTATATATGCATTCATTTATTATTTAATTAGTTACTTTATTTTCAATAATTGTAATTTCTGTTACAGACTTATCATTATTTAAAAATAAACAAGCTCCCTACTCTGTTTCCATTCTCCCCAGAACTTTCCAAAACAGATTATCCTTTTATGACATCTACAATGGCACCTGATAGACTGAAAATAAGGAGGCATCCAGTGGGACTTAAAAAACAGGGGGACTTTGTGGATAATCTTGGGGCATAGAAGGAAGGAACTGGATAAATGTCTTTGGTTCATAGATTGGAATCCAAACTAATAGATGGCAGTTTAAATGAGTGGACTCTGATGTTGATAGGGAATTAGGTAGGTCACCAAGGAGGACAAGGAAGAGAAAAGGAAGGAGTAAACATGTAAAAACAAGTCTCTGAGAAGTAAAATTGAGAAGTATTGTTAGAAAGCATGATATATGAAACATCATTCTAGTCTTTAAATATTTAATGTGCACAAATGAGAGTCCAAATAGCATCACTCCATTTGCCACTACCTCCAAATATATATCCCATAAGAGGCAACTCCTCCCAAACTGCTAACTAAAACAAACGTGGTATGTGTTTTTTCCTGCTACTTTATTTCACTTGCTTTTACTCCCCCTCTGCTTTGACTGATATTCTCTGTCCTCCTTTCTTTATTCTTCCCTCAGCCATGTTTCTTCATACTCCTGAACAAGAGTATCAAGGCTTCTAGAAAATCTTGCCTGTCTATTAGGCCCCATTCCCAGTGTCTCACCATGTATCTTTATGCTTCCCTAATAACCTGTGGGTCTGTTTTGTTCCATTTACTTGTTTATGTCTGTCTTTCCAATCACTAACAAATCAATAACATAAAAGGTGAATGGATGTTCTCATTTAACCCTCATAGAAAACCTGTATAAGAGGTGCTTCCTCCAGACCTTACACACAATAAATAAATTGTCAAATACTCAGAGCACCAGAATCAGCTGCGGGATTCAAAGCCACATCTATCATGCTTACATCCAGGTTTTTGCCACTCAGCAATGTTATAATAGTTTAATTAAAATATAACCTCACAAATAGGAAACTGCTTATTACCTGAGAAAGATAGTGACACCAGAAAACAATAAGGACCTGACCAAAAAAATAAAAATAAAAAATAAGGATAACTTCTGCATTCTTCATGAGAAAAAGAAAAAGAAAAAAAGGACATAAACTTTCCTGATTAATCTGAGAAATGAAAATACATTCCATGCAATGAAATCTGTTTTATTCATATATGCCAGTATGATATGTCAGAAAAAAATGCATAATCCGTCCAAAGTGTTATAAAGCCTTTCTTGTGCTCCTATTAATAGAACTCTTACAGGGAAGAAAAAGAGCAATGATCTTGGATTTAGGCAAAATAAATCCATCTGTCAGACCTGATGAGCATAGCAAAACTGCTGGTTTTTACAGTGTGGCCTTAGGCGTGTACCTTAGACCCCCGAGGCATCATTTTTGCATCTGGAAGTGGGCTATCGTGATATCAGGTCCTAGAGCCATTGTAAATTAGGCAATTCATATAAAACACCCATCCTAATATCAGCCACACACAAAATACTTAGTAAGAGATAAGGAGAATGGTCATGACGACCCCAAAGTCAGGCTATCTTTACCCCCTGATCTGCAAAGGCCATCCAGAATATGTTTTGCATAATCAAAGGATTGTAGGGAAGATCCTAAATGAGGAGGAATTAATATTAAGGCAGGATATGCATATACAGGATGATGAAATTCTTAATGTTCAGCACTCAGGATTATAGTGACTTTCTGTTTTTGTGAAGAAAGCCAGTGGGAAAGGACCAGGAAGGCTTCACTTTTATCTTGGCCTATCAACATCTTCTTACTATAAAAAGAGAGGTGCAAGCATGAAGGACAAAACCAAAGGGAAACTGTTTTATTGTCATTATCAGATAAGCTTGTTCTCCAAACTCTAGTACAATACTCTGCAAGTGAGCAGCTGGCCTAATTTTAATGCTAAAAAGAAAGGAATTCTCCCTCTTTCTACTCCCACATCATACTATCAAATGACTTCTTAAAATCTCAGAGAGAAATCTTGTATATTTCAATATAAGATTAGAGGGAAAGAAATGCCAGCTTTCCTTGACATTTTATCCATTTGTTTACCTTATTATTGATCTTCCTACCATATTTTCCAAAGATTGTATTATCTGGGAAGCTAATGCTGAGTGACAGTTAGGAGTGAACGGGACTTATTGGGGAGTCATCCTATGATAAGAAATGGAAGGAAGCGTGACTTAGGGGAGGAGACTGTAAGACTGCAAGGCAGACCTGACAATGTCCCTGGCAACCCAATGAAGAAGTCCGGATCAAAAATTACCCATCAGAGGAATCTCATATTAAATGGGAATGGTCAGGCTTTTTACCATTGCCTCACTCAAAAATTGGATAGAGGCCACAGGAGAGGGTGTGATGGAGGTTAGAGAGTTGCTGAAACAGACCTGGAACTTGCTACCAAGTGAAGTATCTCAGATACCACACTCCACGAAGATGGACAGCCAGTCTTTTCCTGAAGAGGAATCTGAGTGATCCATCTAAATATCTTCAATACAAAGAACACCCAGTGTACTGCTAACAGAACATAGTCAGATATGGGGCATTATTTAAACCTCAGAATTGATACTGGCTCTCCTGGTAGAAAAACTAGACAACTGAGGAACAGAAACTTTATTTTTTTTCTTCCCTTCTTATGATAATGACCACGATGATGATGGTGATCAGTCAATTCCAAATCATTCTCATTTATTTTAAATTGTGTGCTTCTGCCAGAAGACCTTGTTATAGATTTACATTTATTTTATTTTATTTTTAAAGTATAGTTTACATTTAACATTATTTTGTATTAGTTTCAGATATATAACATAGTGATTAGATAATCATGTACTTTACAAAATGTTCCCCCTGATATTTCCAGTACCCAATCAAAAATTATATGAACCCCTATATTCCTATATAATTTTAGGATAGAATAAACTTAGTAATAGGATAGAATCAATTTTTTAAAAATTAAATTGTTCTATGTTGAGAAGATGAAAATTAATAAGGAGCATAAATATAGTATTAATTCCACTGAATCTTTGAGATCATTTTTGGGATATTTCCTCCATGGCTTAGTAAGTATGAGAGACTGAATAAAAAGCTATACTACACTAGGTAATTTGGAATAAAAAATTCAAATATTCAGTGAATACAAACTATCCCAATTAAGTTGTACATTTAATCATCTGCATATATTCTTGATATAAAATATTAAGCCTTTTTCCTCCAAAAAAGGGCAATTTTTCTCAGAAACCTACTGAAGCCTGTACTGAAATATGAGGAGGCCACTCAGTCATGAATTCTGCCAGACAGAGAGACAAATAGTACATTTAATTAACTAAGCCCATTGGAGAAATGAGGGGTTGGGGTACTAAGTCATATTGGAGATTAAATGTCTGCAGAGTTAATGGCCTATTTGGAGAGAGTGCCATCGGGACAGGATTACATTTAAACTTGTATCTGGGTTAATTAACTTAAAAAATTAATTTAGCATATTCCATTCTACCCAAGCGCACATTGGAATGATCAATTCATTGATCAACTTTTTATTGAGCATCTATGATATAATCAAGTAGAATGCCTGTCCTGGGGGATCAATTGGAGGTATTAATAAATTAAAATAATTAAATGCTAAGACATGACTCACACGATCCACTGATGGAGTTCATTAAGGCTGACTCAATCCTGTTGTCTATAAGCTTTCCAAAAAAATGCCCATGAAAATAAGAGTGGCTCAAATTTACAGCAATAATAAGAAGTATGCAAATTGTTCAAATATCTTGGAGGGAATAACCCTGAGTTACAGTGTGAAGAGACTCAATTGAGAAGAAATCATAGGTTGAAGAGATTTGTGGTCCACCAACCAGAAAGGCTATCATCATCCCTTTCACCTAGCCAATACACATACTTCTGTTTCTTTATAGAAATTATAAAGCTAAATTCTAGGCATAAACAGGGAGTAAAGGTTGGGTGCGTCATCATGAAATATGCAGTCAGATAGCTTTTGCAGATAGAAAGGAAAAAATGGGTAATGGAAAAGATGTGGGGATTGTGTTTCCTCATATAATTCATTTAGGTAGTAGGAAAAAACCATAGACATTTTCAAATTCTAATGGAAAAGAATCCCCTCTATTCATTCAGGAGTTCTGTCAGGCAGAGTTATCAACAGGCACACACAGTTACTGCCACCAAAACATCACTGTTGAGGGACCAAAGCAAATTCTTGCAGAAGCCCAAAAGAGCCTCGCCTACTTTTGCATAGAAAACCTACAAAAGATACTCTGTAACTAAACATCTGAAAAGTACATTGTGAAGACCCAGATGTTCACAAGTGAAGCACCAAAAGAAGAAACACAATCCTAACTCAAACGGTGAACAAACAATTGTTTCACACACACACACATACACAAAACTTGTTCCACTTATGAAAAGAGGTTTAGCTTGAAAGACAATATTTTACAAAAGCAAAAAGTTTGAACTTATCTCTGTGAAGCCATTCCTCACAGAACAGAAATTTGGGATCTTGAAGGATGAGTATATATACTTGTTAAAGAGATAAAGGGATGAAAATACATGTATACCAAGAACAAAAAACATAATCTGGAAAGAAATTGAATCATGAACAAACAAACAAACAAAATAAACACAGGTTATAATGCCTGGAGTTAGGGCTGTGTGGTGATTGTGGTAAGAAATGAAGAGGGCAGAAAATATGACGAGCAGGAGCCAATTCAGAACCTTGGGATTCATGTTGCAAAGTTTAGGTCTTATCTTGCAAGCCCTGGGGAACCAGTGCAGTTCTGGGCATTGTGTTCTTGGAGCTCTGGGCACAGGGGTCTCATTGGAATATTGCTAAAGCCACCTATACACAGGACTGGAGGTCAAGGAGACTGTAATGGGATGAACTCAGAACCATTTTAGTTACTGATTTTATTGCCAAGGGAAAATCCAATCACACAGTGCTGCATTCTTAAAAAGAACAGTTTTTGCCTTCAAAAGCATCTGAAAGTGTGCAAACTCTGTGTTTTTTTAATATATATATTTTACTAGAGGCATGGTGCATGAAATTTGTGCCAGGGGGCTGGGGTGAGGGTCCCTCATCCTGGCCCGTGCCCTCTTGGCATGCAACAGTGACCATACTTTTCACACAGGTTAAAGGCATCTTGCTGTTGTATGGGAAGCTACAATTTTTGCCCTGATTATAAAAAGTAGTACATAACATGATCCTTCTGAGGCAGTAGTACCATTTTCCCCATCTTATGGGTAGAAAAACTGAAGCAGAGAGAAGTTAAGTAATTGGCTTTGTCACACAGTTGTAAGTCTCAGAATCAGGGCTGACCACAAAATATGCAAGCCAGAGTCCATGCATGCCATTGCTGCATCATCCTGTTTTTTCACTGTTAGAGTAGCCTTGCCAGGTTTTAATTTTTAAATCTAAGAGACTGTTCCCAATATATAGGGCAGGATCCCTAGGCCTGGCCGGTGATCAGGGCCAATCTGTGGGGCAACTGGCAGGCGGGGCAATCGGGTGGCCACCTGCCGGCCAGCCCTGCCACCCTCCCCCCGGTTGCCACTGCCAGTAGCCTCCCTCTCAGTCAGTGCACCCCCCTGGTGGTCAGTGTGCCTCATAGCGACTAGTTGTTCCACCATTCGGTCAATTTGCATATTAGGGTTTTATTATATAGGATGAAAATGTATTTTCCTGTTGTTTTTCTTTCTCAATCTTTTCCCATCTATCCTTTTAAAGGATACTCTGCAAAAAAATGTTTTAAATAAAAATAAAAATTGGAACAAGCATCTGGTCATTTGTATCAATTATTGAGTACTTTGGATATTTTCTACGAACAACACTCAGAATGGTTTGTTCTCTAAAGGTTTTGTAGTTATATTACCTATCAATACTGAGTCCCTCACACATGCTCACTATGAAAAAACAAGGATTAAAGATGTGAATTGGGCTAGAGTCCAACCTAGAGAAGTGGTAGCCAAGTGGCATAGACTTGACATTGATAAACCTGAGATTGAAATAGGTTCCTGCAACTCACTGACAGTGAGAAATTGGGTTTTGATATGTGTCCAGCTTGCTCAACTAAACAGCACCGCAGAGGCAGATTCCCCAGCTCTTTCCCTGGGGTTTATATGTATATAATAAAAACTACATAATATAGGCCCAGCCAGTGTGGCTCAGTGGTTGAGCATCAGCCCATGAACCAGGAGGTCACAGTCCGATTCCTGGTCAGGGCACATGCCCAGTTTTGGGCTTGATTCTCAGTGGGGGGTGTACAAGAAGCAGCATATCAATGTTTCTCTCAGATCAATGTTTCTATCCCTCTCTCTTCCTCGCTCTAAAATCAATAAAAATATATATTTTAAAAAAGTCCATAATATAGAAGACTGGTTCAGAATCAGACCTTTCCCATAGGAAGGATGGAAACAGTGCATGGCGCATAACGTGTTACATGATATGGAACAAGGTAGGTGGTCAGTAAATGTTTATTCCCATTCCTTACCATTACTCTGCTGCCCCTTTTACTCTTAAACTGTAAGCTCATTGTAGGCAGGGCATTCATTTTTATATGTGTGCTCATCGCTTAGCATCTTATCATTGCAACACTGGAAATTCTCAATAACTGCTTCTCTATATACCCGCTTACTCTGCCTCAATTCTCTCTGTGAAATCACACTGGAAAACATTCTTCCTGGACTTGAATTGAGGGTTCTATATAATAGCTGTTAGGCATGTGAAACTCGCACAGTAAACATTCAGGAAATATTAACCATTATACCCTCATATAGGGACAGTATAATGCCAGTGTTAAGCACAAGATCCTAGGAGCTAGACTTTTAAACACTAGTTGTGTGCCTTTGGACAATTATTTTAATGTTTTGTGCCTCCATTTCTCACCCGAATGGGGGAGTTGATCATAGTACCAATTTAACAGGATCATTGGGCTATTAAAATAGTTACATAAGCAAAGCACTTAGAACAATGCCTGACTATGGTAAGCACTATTTAATGTCTGCTGTTTTATTATAATAATCCTCCTTTCTGAGATAAATAAATGAAATATGAAAAGACACACCCACTCTTGTCATGCCTATTGTTTCAGACCTTACAGTAGAGGGGCAGAGGGGTATTTCTTTAGGGCTGGCTGCTTCCACCAGCAGCTGTTACTCTGTTAGAAAGATCTCCGGTGCAACCAGTTATAAACACTTGATAACCCCAGAAGATGTATGCCTTCTGCTACCCTGGGCTTTTGCAACTGTTCAGATCTCACCTCTGTCTTCCCTTCCTCTCTTCCTTGTCAGCTGTCGCCTTTGGGTTCCAGGCTGAAGCCAACATCAATCACTTTAGCAAACTCGAGTGCTGCTGTGGGCTGTTCCTTGAACCCCTTCCAGCAGGCCCATGGTGTTCATCTGTGCGGAGAAGGAACTATCAAAGAATTCTCAGCACTTGAGGGCTTCCAAGCATTGCCCTTATGTCTTTGTACATCTAGATTTCAAACCCCAATGTCAGAAAGTTCACATTGTCTGCACTGGGAGTAAAATGTTATGTTTGGTGTGGCCTGTTTCTTTAAGGGTAAAGTATTCTAAATCTCGGTATGGAGTGTTCTGTCTCAGTGTACCAAGGCAGATTGAATCCTGTGTGTGTGTGTGTGTGTGCGTGCGTGTGTGTGTGTGTGGAGTGTGTGTGTGTGTGTGCGTGTGTGTGTGTGTGTGTGTCTGTGTTGTTTTGTTTTTGTAAGATATCTGCTATCTTTGTTTGAGATATGTTTTAGGGTGTTTCATCTCTTCAGAGATATCTACTTTTAGGTCCAGGTTTCACTACTTTTTTTGGCTATGGACTAGCTATTTTAAAATGTATTAATTCATAAATTCAACAAACACTTATTCAATGCCGAATATGAGTCAGATACTTTGGTTTTGAACATCCCTGCATCCCCAGTGCTGACAGATAATGACTGTGCTTTTCTGGTTTTAGTGGACCCAGATAAACACAAATTAACAAGGTGACAAATCTGTGTGAAAGTATCAATTGAGATATATTAATAGACTAAAGGAAAAGCAGAGAAAAAGCCTCCCTAAATATGAGGATGGTAGAGAACACACTTCGAAGTAGTTACATTCAAGCAGAAATGCAGAAGCTGAGTATGAACTCACGATAGGAGGGAGAAGAGCCACAGGGAGAGGAGATAGATGTACAAATGTGTAAAGACACAATAGCTGGAAGAAGTGTGGTTTGTCTCAGCATCTAAAAGGTCAAGAAAGAGAACCAAAAATGCATCTATGGAATTGAGCATTATAGAGTCAAGTCTGAAGCAAGGAACACTTGCCTTGCCTTCTCTAATCTAGATTAATAAAATTACTATTCAATTCCTATTCAACTGACAGCTCCTGTCGTGAATTCTTTAGCAATAAAGCATTGGTGGGAGAACTGAGTTTTTCTTAACACCATCTAAACCCTCCAACATTGTTGTCCTCTGTGCCTCCAACTCTCTCACCTACCATGCCCACTCTACAATAAACTGCTACTAATTCAGTATTCCTAAAAGATATGTTCCTATTTTCTGGATGAATAGATTCTGTTTGTATTGTTTTAGTTAAGCAAAATTATTTCCACTCTGGCCCCAATCAACCTTCATTTTTCTCTTGTGGTGGGAGTAAGAGAACTTTTTCTGAAGTAGATATCTTCTGCTCCCTAAATTATTCCATTTGCTAGTGATCCATGGATCTTTTTTATTTTTTTAAAATATATTTTATTGATTTTTTACAGAGAGGAAGGAAGAGGGACAGAGAGTTAGAAACATCGATGAGAGAGAAACATCGATCAGCTGCCTCCTGCACACCTCCCACTGGGGATGTGCCCGCAACCAAGTCACATGCCCTTGACCAGAATCGAACCTGGGACCCCTCAGTCCACAGGCTGACACTCTATCCACTGAGCCAAACCGGTTTTGGCTGATCCATGGATCTTAACCACTTGATGAATTCTCCATGCTTATTTCAGTCCCCATGATACCATGGTCCAACTTAACCCATATCACTCCAGGAATAATTGCAGAGTCATTGGACATTCCTCTGACTAGCTTCAATATTTGATTTTACATTCATACTATTTTGTCTCTATTAAATAAAAATTCTTCAAATACAAAAGTCATATGTTGCATTTTGTATTGGCCACAGTTTTTTTCTCTTAGGAAATGAGTAAGATAGCTAAAGGTGGGGAAGATGAGGAAGTTTAAAAGATCCTTAAAATACATAAAATCGAGAAAATATACTTGAGAAAGTATTACTAAGAGATTATAAATGACTTAAGACTCTCTATACAGTGTGCTATCAGAAATTTAGTCCCTAAACTCAGTTACTAAACCTCATACACTAAAAATCATAATCTTTGGGGATTATGAGCTTTCCTAGTATTCTTAAGTTTCATACCCTTGTCAGGCTTGGTCAAGGTACAGTCCTTGAAGTATCTAACAACAAATTCAACACAGGTTTTTAGAGATTCCACAGGAAGAAAAAAAATATCTCATGAGTAGAAATTTCTCATCCCAATTATCTTAAGCCAACCCAATGGACATATGAATAAAGTACTTTAGACTTGCAGACCCTAAGAAGCAGCCACTTATATTTGGACATTAGTGATCAAACCAGAAGGTAAGCTATCCCTTTTCATTCGCCATGTTTCAGTCATGGATCAGGGTATTTCCTATAGCTGGCATTACCCTTAAATAATGTTGTTGTTTTTTTTGAAGTATAGAATATCATGAGTACCAGCAGCAGCTTTCTCTGAAGTAATCCTGACTACTTCCAAGTCCCCCAGTATCTTATTGAAGATCCCCATCAAGTCAAATATCTAGTCTGTCACAGTCAAGAGGCATCCAATAAAAAAAATATTTGCCAATTCACTTGAATATGTTCACAGCTCTGCTAACTCTCCTTAAACATGGGCAGAGAGAAAGGTAGCTTGGCTGCCCATAGACTGATGGCTTGAAGAACAGAAATGTATTTTCTCACAGTTTTGGAGGCCATAAGTCCAATATCAAGGGGCCTGCATTATCAATTTGTGGTGAGGACTCTCTTTCTGGCTTGTAGACAGCACCTTCTTGCTGTACCCTCACATGGCAGGGAGAGAGGTGGGGAGCAAGTTCTCTGGTCTCTCTTCCATAAGTTCACTAATACAATCATGAGGGATCTACCCTCGTGATCTCATCAAGAAAGAATTATTTCCCCCAAACCTCATATCCAAATACTATAACATCTAAAACTAGGACTTCAACATGTAAACCTTTCAGGACACAATTCAGTTCATTACAAGTTGAATTAGGTCAGGTTTTGTGGTTGTTTTTTTTGGTTTTTTTTTTTTTTAATTTCAGTAGATTGAACAACAATTGAAGGACGGTTAGCTTATTATAAGAAACTCCATGGAACTTTATCCCCATAATGTTTTCAGGTCTATTCAGAAAACCTCTTTGACTCTGTGTTGATGCCCAGAGAACTGTCAGTACACTGGGTCTCTAGCCTACTACATTTGCTCAGCCCAAGCCAAATGGATACCTGCTTCCTTTCTCCTGAATTTCACCAGAAACAAGTCTTCTAGGTTTTTATTATATTTATCATAACTATACATGTGAACACATTTCCCTAAAATAGTTTTACATATAGATTATTTGCTAAAAGTTATACTTGCATTGCCTAATACATACTTATATCTAGTCCACCTTAAAAATTTTAGTTTGTAAAAAAGTACCAAATATAGGGTATACAAAAATCATCAATAGACATATCTAGGTAGGTGAGCATTTTCAAGATCCAATATCATTTCATCCTAGGACACTTGCCCTCAGCAGGAGCTCGGTGCATGTTTGCTGATGGATGGATGTCATATGACAACACCAGAGCTGATGGAAAACTGGTTCATTCTCAACACAGCAGGAGACTATAGCAGGGTGTGGGGTGGAGGGACTGTGACTTCACTTTCAATATGCTACATTTTAAGGTGATTTTCTCCCTCACTGAATTGCCTGCTTCTTCAAATGAATTCACTAATCTCTTAAATGGGGTGGTAGAGATCATATTCTAAAACAGCGTTGAGAAACTTAATAAATATTGGTAGAAAATGCATAAATAAACCCAACACCTTATCCCACCTCCTACAATCCCCACAGTAAAGACAACAATTATATTAGCATTTTTTCCTTTTTTCTGAGAAACAGACTCAGGATATGTTTTCTCTTGCTATAACATGGCATTGGATATTTGTGTTTAGGGAAGAGAAGAATTCAACAACATTATACACTAATATTTTATTTAAATATTTACTTAAAAGCTGAACCTTTGCCTGGTGAAAATAATAGCCTGTGACTTCAATTGCTTATGTAAATTAACAAATTAGCCTGCTCCTGCTTATGTATTCCACTAACATTTAATGAGTTTCTGGTTTGATTTGAACTCTATGCTTGACTCTGATATTTAAAAGATGAATAACTTACAGGCCTTGCCCTCAAGATACTCATAATCTAGTTGGGGAGATAAATTATGAAACATATAAATGATAATACATGCTTTTGTAATCAATAGTATCTATATTTACAAAAAAAGAAGAAGTGGTCTATGAATGCAACGAAGCAAGCAACAGTAAACTGGTATGACCAACCATGGATACCAAGGTTCCAATCTAAATGACGGAAGGAGATGGTGAGGTGTCCCTCTCACAAATATTTACATTTAAAGTCTTTAGTGTTTGTATCCACTAAGTTCAATGTACAATTTTCTAGACCAATAGTTTTAAAAAGTATAGATTTTCTACATAGCCTTCATCCAGCTTCCTCTAATATAAACACCTTACAAAGTCATAGTTTAATTATTAAAATCAGAAGGTTAGCATCGATATATTATATTAACTAATAAATGGAATTTACTAGGAATTTGTATAGGACACATGATCCAGGTTGAAATTCTCAGTTGAATCCTTCCTCTCACTATAGCAATTATTTTAGACATAGATGAATGCCTTGTAACAGGCCAAGGAAACTCAAATCAGGTGTTTACTAGTAAATAGAATTTACTGGAAAATGGAAGATTATTTTGCACTGGCATTTCTAGGAAGAAGATGAGAATCTTGGAATTACTAGGGGAGGAGTGTTTCAACTTCAGAAAGGGCAAGAGAATTATACAGTTTCTTAATGATATCACCATGTTATAGCTGTACCCCCAAATGTTGTTATATGATTAAACACATTGCCTTTTCTTAAAACACTTTGAGTTTGATTTTTCTGTCACATGCTAAAGAAACTATGTATTACATACATATAAATTATATATATATGTATATATATATATATATATATATATAAATAATTGAGAGATGTACACAAGTGACTTCTTTCAGATAAGAACACTTTAAGTCATGTGTATATATGTAATTATTTACATAATATCCATTGGAAACAAAGCTATGCATAAGTTATAGGAGATGAAGCTCTGAGTATGCTAACTAACTTGTCATAACCTAAGTTTTCTTATATGAGGAAAATCAAATCTATCTTATTGATGAATGAGACAGTGTGTCTCAAGCTCCCAGCACAGAAGTATAGATTATGTGCTAGAGACCGTGCCAGGACATTAATAAATGAATATGCTCCTTTCTATCACAGAATTCAAGGGGCATTCACATTGCTTTTACCAAAGATCATTCACCGAGAAGACACAAGAGAGGCAGATAAAGTTGTATTCTGACACTTTATGAAATCCTGAATTGTACTACTCACTCTCTCCTCTGGTAGAAAAGGTGACTTGTGGCATGCTGCGGGGATTGAAATTCTCCCATTATACTCAGAATTCAGACAAGAATTCTGATATGAAAACTGCCATGATTATTTTCCAGTTCTCATCTTTGAAAGTCGCAGCCAGGCTGGGAGCATGCTTGCCAAGTTTCCTGCCTGGAGGAAAATTGTGTGACTGAGTTATAAATACATTGATGGATCCAGCTGGAACTGTCTCTTGTAATTTAATATGCAAAGAAATAATCTGAGTCATAGATAGACACAAGCAGCTCCTTTCAGATAAGAGCACTCTAAGTTGGACTCCACAGAAGACTTTCAAGAGCTTTCTTCCAGAGAAGAACAAGAGATGATCATAGGGCAAGTGGGGTCAAACTTTGTCCTTCAAGCCAGCATTCAATTGCCTGTCCTGGTCTTTGTTCCCAACATCAACAAAAGGGCTTATGCCACCTGAATTCTTCCTTAGTAGACTTAAAATCAAAAGATGGTCTATAAAATGTTTGCCAATATTGGAAAGAAAATAGACTTGAATTTCTGCGAAGTGCATGTTTTCTACATTCCTGTAAGCTAAATAATGTGTATGTGTACCTACTATAAATGAGATAACATGCTAAATAGTGGAGGCAAAGGGAGGCTAAGAAATATGATTGCAATTGGATCCTGGCCTCAATATAATGTTGAAATCAAAATTCAATCCATATGTAGCTGAAATAGCTCTTAAAACATAACGATACCTTAAATTATTTTGAGTTTATAATATAACTAGTGACCCGGCACATGAAATCGCATGGCCTGGACCACTCATGCATGCCCCACCCACCTGCTTGCCACCCCGCCTTGACACCCTAACCTCTCCACCCAGAGCTCAAGTGTGCCTGGCCCCGCCTCAGACCCCTCTGGGCTTCTCTGTTCATTCAAGCCCTGCCCCCGGTCCTGCAAGTCACCTCAGGGTGCTCCCACCTTCTCCGGGCACCTCCCCACTTCTGCCCTATATCCAAAGCAACATGGCGTCTCCGCCCCATCATGGCTCTGGAGGAGAGCATGGAAGCCTCCCGCCTGCTGCACTGTGCTCCTCCCCCTGGCAGGTGGGCAGCGGGGAGCTCTGAGTGCAAGTGGTGGGTGGTGAAGGACTGGTGAGGGGGGTGCTATGGGCTCTCACCCCTGCCCTCCCTGCCACAGGATGGTCCCGCTTCCTCTTGGTGCCTCCCCGCTTCCACCCTGTCTCCAGAGCAACTTGGTGGCTCTACCCGATCACGCATGTGCATGCAGCCTCCTGCTGATTGGTCATTATGCTGTGAGGGCATCACGACCATTAGCATATTAGCTCTTTATTTATAGGATTATGTCAATAGTAGCATTAATAATTTAATTGATAATAATTCTTTTATTTGTGTTTTATTAATAAGAAGTCACACCATTGGGTAGCATGTGGACTGTTTTCATGAACTATCCTATCTAATAAAGACAGAATATGCAAATTGACTGTCCCTCTGCAACAAAGATGACAGTGCCCACGGCCAATAAGGAGGGAATATGCAAATTGACACAAAGATGGTGGCAGCCTGGCTGGGACGCTTGCGTCATCACCATGGTGACGATGCAGGCATTCCTCCCCGCCCCGGCTGCTCCAGGTCTCTGGGCAGCATGTGCGTGAAGACAAGGAGCAGCTGGGGCAGGGCAGGATGCCTGCTCTGGGGGGTGCGGGGGGGTGGAGGGAGCTACAGTAGGGTGGTAAGGTTGGAGCAAAGGTGGAAGGCGGCTCCTGCCAGAGCGAAGGAGGTAGGTGGTGGCCAGAGCGAAGGCCCGGGTCCCAGGTGCCGGAAGGAAGGAAGGCCTATTTTTGCATGAATCTTTGTGCATCGGGCCTCTAGTTGTTTTATAATTAATCACCTCAAAACTTAGAAAGTTATTATTTATCTTATTTATGTGGAGTGTGTGGAAGATTCTCCATTGGTTTCGCCTGGATTCATTTTTGTATTGCATTTATCTGGAGGGTTGGGTGTTCTGGAAGGTTCAAGATCTTCTTTTGCATTTTTGGTCCTTTGTGCTGCTGCTGAGGCATCTCCATTCTCCTCTATGTGACCTCTAAGCAGTAAATGGCGGAATAAGAATTCAAACACATAGGTACCCCTTGGGCCAAAAGTGTTTTGACACACTGTATTTTAACTCTGTTAAGTACTTTCACCTACCTCAAATGTTTTTACTTCTATCATTCCTATGACATTGTTGACCTGGGTGTTTTATCAATAAGGAATAGAGGTTCAGAAAAATTTGTGATTTGCCAGAGGCAAATTGGTAGGAGTTCATACAGAGTATTGAACCTCACTCTCCGCTTATGTCCACTCATATTTCAATGATGCCATTCATTCATTCATTAATTCATTCTGATTGCTCTGTGGATTTTGCATTGTCAGGGCATCAGACTAACCCTAGGTTGGCAATTTGAAGGTTATTGTGGGAGAATTATGATGGCACAGACTAGAGGCTAGAAATGTAGAGAGGTGAGGTACTCTAAGATAACAATTTGAAATGAATTTATGTGAGAGACCAGGACTTGTTTGTCCTTAGATCTATTCCTCAAACTTACCCTGCTCTGCATTTTACTGTGAGGATGGAGCTATGGCTTTCCCAGCAGGCTTTATTTCTGAGGCTTCCCTGTCATTGAGATTCTTAACCAATGGGAGGTACAGCTAAGGAAGAGATTTGAAAGGAAAGAAACAGGAAGCAGGTGGAGTTTCACGTGATCCCACTCTGCCTTTCAGCTCCATTCTCTGAGGTAGCTGTGCATTTTTCATGTCCTCAGCCCCTGCTGGACAATCCCAACTCTTTTCCCACCAGTCTAAGCATAGTAGTATCTTCCTGTGTTCCTCCTTTGCTAACATAATCTTTTCTTTGGCTTCTTGCTTATCTATCACCATTGTAACCAAGTCCTGGTTAAATCCCTCTTTCTTCCTAAGCATGGAGGTTTTTCTCTTCCTATTTGTATCCTGGACTGCTAGTGACTCTGTGATGGGTTTCATGAAGGGAGTGAGGAACACAGGATTCACTATTTCAGGTAACTGGGTGGTTATATGTTCCTCTACTTAAAATTCAGAAAACTTGCATGTGTGTGAGGTGCATGTTTTAAGACTTGGCTTTACTAACAACCCTCAAAAATCTTTTGCCTTGGAAGGAGAAACCAAGATGGCGGCATAGGTAAACACCTGAAATTGCTGCCTTGCACAACCACTTCAAAACTACAACTAAAAGACAAAACGGACATCATCCAAAATCACAGAAAGGCTAGCTGAGTGGAAATTCTACAACCAGAAGGAAAGAGAAAAGCACAATGAGACTCAGAGGAGCTGCGGAAGTAAAGTGCAGAGGCAGAGAGGTGAGCATGCGCGGAAAGGGCTGGCAACTGAGCACGCGGTTGTCTTTCTCAATTGGGAGAAAGACACGAGCTCCCGACTGCTCTGAATTCTAGTTCCAGGAGAGACTCTGGGGACCCAGACTCATACGGGGAGAAACTGGACTGTCTGGCATCGGGCAGAACTCGAGGGCGGCTTTCTCTCAGAGGTGCTTGCAGCAATTACCACGGGACACTGAGACCCGGGGGGGCCACTTAGGGCAGGGCCTAGGGTCAGCCATTGCTGTTTGCTCCACCCTGAGGCCCCACCCCACCCAAGCTGTGAGCAGAGGTTTTTGCATATAAATGGCCTGGTCCAGGGGTCCTCAAACTTTTTAAACAGGGGGCCAGTTCACTGTCCCTCAGACCGTTGGAGGGCCAGACTATAGTTTTAAAAAAAACAACTATGAACAAATTCCTATGCGCACTGCGGGCCCAGGACAAGTTGGCTGCTAAACAGGACAGGCAGCGGCATCCGGCGGGCCGGATAAATGTCCTTGGTGGGCCGCATGTGGCCCGCTGGCCGTAGTTTGAGGACCCCTGGCCTGGTCTTTTGAAATCTAAAATTACCTAATAAACAGCAGCTGAGTCAGTAAGAACCAGAACATCCAAAAAGAGGCCCAAGGCCCCACAGCAGCTTGCATGGCTTCACAGCTGGGCCTCATCTGGGCACCTCCAAAACCCAAACAAAGAAGAGGAATCTGCAGATCTCTCCATAGCTCCTGCTGGGTGGCTTCAGGCAGAGGCTAAATTAGCACCTCCTTGGAGATCCAAGAGCCAGGGTACCCAGGGGTCAGAGTAGGACCATCCAGATTACAATTCCTCAGATCCATAAGAGACACACTCAGGGGGCAGACTCAATGAGCACCAAAGCCCCACTGAAGCAAGTCTTGTCTCATAAGGGTGTCTCCAGCACAGAAGTTCTCCCATCGTAGACACAGCTGATCCTCACAGTCAATTGGCCTGGAGGTCAATTCCTCCCAGTGATACCAAAAACAATCAAGGCTTAACTACAACAAGACTGTGCACACAGCCCACAAAGGGGTGCACCAAAAGTGTCCACCTCAGGTAACTGGGGAGGCTGAGCCACTAGGCTCTATAGGACACCTAGCACACAAAGCCACTCTATCAACACAGGGAAGCAGCCAAAATACAGATACAAAGAAACAGTCACAAATAAAAGAAATGGAGGAAAGCAAACTACCGGATACAGAGTTCAAAACTACGGTTATAAGGTTTTTCAAGAATTTTCTAGAAACTGCTGATAAATTTAGTGAGACCATCGAGGATATAAAAAAGGACCGACTAGAAATTAAGCATACACTGACTGAAATAAAGAATAATTTACAGAGATCTAACAGCAGACCAGAGGATCTCAAGAATCAAGTTAAAGACTTGAAATACAAAGAAGCAAAAAACACCCAACCAGAAAAGCAAAAAGCAAAAAGAGTAAAAAAATATGAAGATAGTGTAAGGAGCCTCTGGAATAACTTCAAGCGTACCAACATCAGAATTATGGGGGTGCCAGAAGAAGAGAGAGAGCAAGATACTGAAAACCTATTTGAAGAAATAATGACTGAAAACTTCCCCCACCTGGTGAAAGAAATAGACTTACAAGTCCAGGAAGCGCAGAGAACCCCAAACAAAAGGAATCCAAAGAAGACCACACCAAGACACATCATAATTACAATGCCAAGAGCAAAAGACAAAGAGAGAATATTAAAAGCAGCAAGAGAAAAACCGTTAGTTACCTACAAGGGAGTACCCATACGATTGTCAGCTAATTTCTCAATAGAAACTATGCAGGCCAGATGGGAGTGGCAAGAAATATTCAAAGTGATGAATAGCAAGAACCTACAACCAAGATTACTCTACCCAGCAAAGCTATCGTTCAGAATTGAAGGTCAGATAAAGAGCTTCACAGATAAGAAAAAGCTAAAGGAATTCATCACCACCAAACCAGTATTATATGAAATGCTGAAAGGTATTCTTTAAGAAGAGGAAGAAGAAGAAAAAGGTAAAGATAAAAATTATGAACAACAGATGCATGTCTATCAACAAGTGAATCTAAACATCAAGTGAATAAAAAATCTGATGAACAAAATAAACTGGTAAATATATAGAATCAGGGGCATGGAAAGGGAGTGGACTGACAATTCTCGGGGGGAAAGGGGTGCAGGAAGAGACTGGACATGATCGTACACCTATGGATGAGGACAGTGGGAGGGGGGTTAAGGGCAGAGGGTGGGGTGGGAACTGGGTGGAGGGGAGCTATGGGGGGAAAAAAGAGGAACAACTGTAATAATCTGAACAATAATGATTTATTTAAAAAAAATCTTTTACCTTGAACTTTCTATGTGAAATAGATCTTCCAGCTTGGTCTCTTTTTTTGTTTTGTTTTGTTTTGTTTTTGTTTGGTTGGGTTTTTTTGTTTTGTTTTGTTTTGTTTTGTTTTATCTTTTAACATTCTGCATAAAAATTCAAGCTCCATATGGTGATTCCATGCCCCTCTATTATATTCCAAGTGTACCAGACATACTAAATGATAAATTAGTGTTTGTAGAAGATATGAGAGAGAAGAAGGGGAGGAAGATAAGGAGAGAGGAAGCATGGAGAAAGACAGGCACGTTGCTCTAATTCCCTCCAATCATGTCTATCTCTACTGTCGATATACAAACCCTATGTAACCAAGACTCCCTGGCATCATGACAAATATGAGCCGAGTCCTCCTGCCTCCTGAAAATATTACAGATGTCAAGGACTAGCCTGCATTTTTCACTGCAGGATATTACAATTCCCTGGATATTGTTTCCTCCACCCTCAGGAGCCACCTTTACCATTATGTTAAGTCTCAGATGGCAATATATTTCCTATGGATGAGCTTTCCCGTGTATCTGTCATTGCACCACCTAGATTCTTGTTTTGTGTGTGTGTGTGTATGTGCCTGTCTAAACAACTTTAAAAGTCCAACACTAGTATTCTTCCCAATATAGACAACTCTAATTAGAAGGCAGACCCCATCCTAAACAATGCACCTCCACCCAAATGCAAATAACCATCTCATAGTCAGCCTTGTTCTTAGGGGGAATGCTTTGAAAGCAACATGGTACAGAAAAAGGTGTATTGACTTGGGAATTAATCACAGCCAGGTTCATCCAACCTCTGCAAGTCACTCCTTTGTTACTCCAATAAATCTCTTCCCTTCTCTGAGAATAAATGTTCACATTTAAAAGTAAAAGACAATTATCCAACGATGACTACTGTATCTGAAATCCAAGGTACATTAAATAAATATTCATCGAAGAAAAGAATGACAGCCTATCCCTGTTGCTATGAGATTTATGTGATTTTACACAAAATAATAACCCACTGCCTTTCCACCAAGGTACTCATAAAATGTCATCTCCCCAAACCTCCAACTCATGATTAATATTAAATTGCTAAACCACAAATCATGCTTATTCTGTTGAGTCATTAGGATCATCATTAATGCCTGTGGAAATCCCAGAAGAATGCCTCCCTCATGTCTTCACTTGGTTGAAGTAATTATCAGGGTCTTACAATGGCTTCCTAGACCCCTGTCCACATAATTGACCCCATGGGACTCTCATCTCCACATTTCTGAACTTCATTCCATCTCTCACCACAAAGCACCTTATTTCCTTCTAAATTCTTGAATTTTCAGGTTATGAGTCACATTACAGACATGGATTCATCACCCTCTGACCATGTCCAGTTGATTTTTCTCACAGAAATACCTAATCATGTTATTTCCCCACCCCCATCTTCACTACCTATGTCTTAACTTAGTCCACATTGGATTACTCCCCAGTTCCTTTCTATTTAAGTAGCCTGCTCATCAGATCACTTGAGGACCCTCATTTCCTGTATATTTCACTGTATATGTTGCTATGCTATTCCAGTGACTTTCCTTTTAAAACATCACATAAAGAGATGGAAAAAAAGATGAAAAATGAAAATCCTATCTAGTCATTATCTTTCTCAGTTTCCTTATCTGGGTCCTCATAGGAGAAGCCCAACCTTCTAACTATAATATATTCCTGTAATCCAGATCCTCCCTACTTCCCTTTACCCACACACACACTAACATTAACACACATACAAACACACACTACACACACATACAAAAACCCTCCTCACATTCCACACCAGCATGGTACCTTTGTTACAGTGAGCAACCCAACCCTAACATGTCATTATCAACCGAAGTTCATAGTTTACATTATGGCTCATTCTTTGTGTGGTGTATTCTATGAGTTTGATAAATACATATTGATATGGACATGTATCCACCTTATAGTATCAACAGTACAGTTTCACTGCCCTAAAAATCCCCCGTAGTCCAGCTATCCATTATTCCCTTCCCCCAAGACACTGATCATTTTACTGTCTCCATAGTTTAGCCTTCGGCAGAATACTCTGTAATTGGAATTATGCAGTGTTTCAGATTAGTTTCTTTCAGTAGGTAA
This sequence comes from Plecotus auritus, assembly GCF_963455305.1. Classification (NCBI taxonomy): domain Eukaryota; kingdom Metazoa; phylum Chordata; class Mammalia; order Chiroptera; family Vespertilionidae; genus Plecotus; species Plecotus auritus. The sequence continues at coordinate 50,512,734 of NC_137785.1, read as the reverse complement.
TATAATGTAAGGTTTCGTCCATGTATTTTTATGGCTTGATAGCTCATTTCTTTTTGGTTTTGTCTATTATTATGATAACTCTTTAGGGAGAAATTCATGCTATATAATGAGGGTCACATCATTTCATTTCCATTGAACCTGATGATAAAGGACTTTGAAAGTACTGATCTACTGAACTCTGAATAAACATACAAAACTCTCAAAATTAAAAATGTTTTCTTTTTTTAAAAAAATGCACAACAGAAAAGATTGTTGAACAGGGAACAAAAATAAAACTTAGCAGAGGATGAAAAATATAATATACCACCAAACACATGGGTTCAGCAATCATACCCACAGTATCACTGTCCTTGGCATTTTACTTCCCCACCAACAGCCTCTAAGAATAAACAATAAGAAGGAACAGCTTGTTCATCTCTTCATATGCTGTCCCAAACATATGTTATCAAAACTTTCCCTTTATAAAAATGTCATTACAAGAATTAAAGTTAAATCAGGCCTTTGTGGGTTTAATTATTCAGTACATTGTGTTTTAATTATTTATTAATATTCTGTATTTGACAAATATTTCCAGAGAATTGGGGAGGTTATAGCAAAAAAGATTAACTGACTCTATTAATATTCTGGAATGCGCCTAGTCTATGCATCAAGTGGGCAAAGCACATTCATCTTCCTCTAGGAGACCCCAAGACTAGCTTTACAACCTTGGGGAAACTATATGACATCTTTAAGCATTAAATTCCTTATCAGTAAAATAGACATAGAAATAATGTCTTTTGGATGAGATTCTTAAAAGGATTAATGTAAAGAGGTAGCATAATACTTAAAACATAAAATGAAGTGCTTAACAAATATTTTCCATTATTGAATATTATTTTCAGTAACAAACACAGGTAATATATATTTTATACTGATGGGAGGGGTTAGGGAATGCTCTGGGAAGGTGATGCTTTTGAACTGAGATTTAAAAAAAAAAAAAAAAAAAAGACTTTCTAATTGATTTTTAGAAAGAGAGAGCCAGAGAGAGGGAGAAAGAGAAACATTGATCTGAGAGGGAAACATCGATCAGCTGCTTTCTGTAGGCTCAAGCCCGCAACCTAGGGGAATCAAACCAGCAACCTTTAGGTGCATAGGACAATCCCAACTAGGTGAGCCACACCAGCCAGGGCTTAACTGAGTCTTAAAAGATGATACAATGATTTCTGAGTGGACAAAACACTCCAAGAAGTAGGAATACCATCAGCACAAAACTGTATTTAAATCCTACATCCTCTTCCTGTCACTGACTTACCATTGGGCATCACACAAAACTCTATTCTACATTAGTTGATTGGGCAAATTCTAAGCAACAATTAGAATACAGGAGATGCTGCTGGAATTTACTACCAGGATGTAAAAATCTAACTGTCCTTGCAGGAGATATTACATACATTTTTAGTCATAACTGCAAAACATATCATCAAGAAGTCATCTCAAATGTGATCTTGTTACAAAATCTTAGAAGAAAACAGAAAGAATAAGAATGTCTGCCACCCAACTTAAGCCTTTGTTATATTTTAATTTAGAAGGGAGAAATCTCTAAAATAGGATGCTTTATCAACAACAATAGTGTCTGTTGTGGCTCTTTTTGTTGTTGATGGTCTAGCGTCTGTCAGTTTCCCCAGAGCCTACTAAGAGAAGACCAATGCTCCACAGATAAAGGGAAATACGTAAATAGCTTTTGCAAAATGTTTATTTTTATAAGTACTGCACAGAGGACTTTATATGCATTATCTTATTTAAGCCTCACAACAGGCCTGTGAAGATGATAGTACAAAAGTAAAATATACAATAAGAAAGTGAGGTGCAAGGAATTGGTCAGTTACATAAAGGGCGCAGTATTAATTGTTTTCTAAAACCCAAACAGTTCAGGTGAAAATTCATATCCTTAACCATTCCGCTTTGACACCATTATAATCTTTGTACATAGATTGAATTTTAACTCACCTATGCCAGTTAATTACAGAATTTTATTTTGGCAGATGATTTGCACATGAGATTTCAAGTCAGAATAAATAAGGTTGGCATTTTGGTTCTGTTTCTAACAAGACTTAGTCATTTAGGAGAGAATACTTTCTTTGTATTAACCTCAGTCCCCTTGTGGGGAAACGGGAACATTAAATGGATCAACCATATAGAATGATTGTGCTTCCCACACCACCACCAGCTTGAAAAATATTTAGCATGTTTCCAGAGCATCATAAATACTCATGTTAACTATGGGTATCAGCATCATCACTGTCATCATTATCCTCATGATCACTTTGTGATTATTTATTACTTTATTCACTTCCAGTGATTCCAATAATCAAGGAAAGATCATCAGCCTTGCTGGTGTTGCTCAGGGGTTGAGCGTTGACCCATGAACCTGGAGGTCACAGTTCTATTCCCAGTCAGGGCACATACCTTGATTTCAGGCTGGATCCACAGTAGGGGGCATGCAGAAGGCAGCTGATCAATAAAATTATCTTTCATCATTGATGCTTCTATTGCTCTCTCCCTTCCTCTCTCTTAAATAAATGAAAACATGTAGTTGAAAAAAAAGTTTAAATTATATATTTTTAAAAAAGAAAATATCATTAATATAAAAACAGTATGACAGGAGGTATAGAAAAAGTCAGTTCTTGGAAAGAAACCTTACATTTGCATTTATAAATTCTTCTTATTAAAAGGAACCAAAGTTGCTTTCCTGATTGAGCCAAGGAGAAGGAGGATCACTTCAAAGAAAACGATGCACCATCTACAACTCAGTTTTCTTGTATAATGAGCTCTTATTTGCTGTTTAATACTTTAGTTTCCTTGAGATTTTTAAACATCTAATAATAATCCAAACTGTATGTATCAAGTTAATGACAACAATTAAAATTAGTCTTTAGATGATTACTGACCCACCAAATTCGGATTTGATTAATGTGAGTGACCCACACAGGGCAGATTCTCTTATGTTGTGATGGTTGGTTCTAGGGTTAATGGCAGAAACTTTCTTTTTTCTTCCTTTTCACATTTTACCTTGAAGTTCAACTTTTACATATCTTTTAATATCCCTATAAGAGAATAAAAATAAATCCTTCATAGACAAAAAGCCCTAGATTATTGACATTTATGTGATTTTTATTTTTCTTTCATTATCTTCAAGTAGCTGCCATATTTTGATTCTTCTTTCTCTGTAACATCTACAGAGCCTTACTCCTCCTCTGCTTTGCTTTCCTTCCTTTAGCCTGGCATACCTGAGTACATTTTGAGACAGAAACTTGGTAACTGATTCCTGGAAATAGCCTGATTCATACTCATGTAAAATAATAAATGCACGAAGTTGACAACAATTATTGATTTCTTTTTTTTTTTGTGCAAGTGTGCTCCCTTAGTCCATGTAGACAACCAGGTTAATCAAACCTGGGTGAGTGATTTGATCACTCTGTGGGCCTTTTATTTTTTTAACTTTATAAAAAAATTATTATCTTATTTTAAATTTCCATCCTACACTGCTGGTTATTTTGAAACTTTTAAAAAATCTTCTATTTTTATTTTTCAATTCGGGTGACATACAATATTACGTTAGTTTCAGGTGCACACTCAGTGATTAGACATTGTATATCTTATTAAGTGGTCATCCTGAGAAAGGTGAAGGGATTAAGCAGTACAAACTGATAGTCACAGAACAGTCATGGGGATGTAAAGTACATAGAGCATAGGGAATCTAGTCAATAATACTCTAATAACTGTGCATGGTGTCAGATGGGTAGGAGATTTATCGCGATGATCATGTAATGCTTTTCTTTTAACTCTGCTTTTCTATAGTTCAAATGGGAAGGAGAGTGACATGTAAATTGCAAGGAGCTGTATCCCCTTGATTATTTACTTTACCAGGAAAATGTGAGCACAGAGATTAACAAGACAACGGTTTTATTTGGTTTGCTACTCATTGGACTGTTTCCCTTGGATATTTTTAAAGGATTTTAGTTAGCCATGAAACAGCTTGTCTAGAATCGTTCTTGTGTCAAAAGAGGGAAATGAACAATTCTTAAGTAGAAAGGGATTTTCGCTAACTCAGCTCTCTAGAAGAATCGATACCGTATCGTAACTTTTTCCCCCCTGCTGAAATAGTGTGGTTTAAAATATAAAGATTCTATTCTTCCTTGGGAAAAAGCAATGTTTAAATTTTCCACCTGACATGTTATAGTGTTATATTTCATGTCAGGTTGTTTCAGCCATGGCAAATGATAGGAAGCCTCAGTGATACTACGCTACCAATTCTGCAGCTCACATTGAGTTATCTTAGTGAGACATATCAGCTTGGAAACATACATGGGAAAGATGTACATTTCTGAAAACTGGAGATAATGCCCCCGGGGCCTAGAGATAGTGATGTTCATCATTTATTTCTGATGCAGGGACAAGGTAACAAAGTAAGATAGTAACATTACTTATCCACCTTAATAAAATTGAAACAACAGAAAGATTTGTTTTAACTCATGGATAAACATAAAAATAGCCAAGTAGAACCAGTTGAGTATAAATAAATACATCTAAAAATGACAAGAAAGAGGGCTAATACTCATTTCATGCCTACTGTGTGTCAAATGTTTTCTGAAAATTAATTTGATTTAATAATCCCAATTGTCTTTATGAAGGTAATATTATTTATAATCTTGAATTTTCATTAAACATAAAGAAAAGATAATTTATAAAGTAAAATTGAAGCTCACCATGTTTAATTAAGTTGCTTTTTGTCATTTTTCTTTCAAGTTGTCTAAGCAACACAGAATTTCTTCCAACTTATTTCTTTGCCTGACTTTGAGTTAAGAGCCAGATAATGTCAGTTTTTCTGTTGTCAGAAAATTATCCCATTTCAGGCCTTCATTACCTCAGGCTTAAAGTTTTATGGAGATTTTTTAAACTGATTTCCTCAAATTCAGTCCCCCTTTAAAGCTTAGCATACATGGCAGCCAAGTTTTTATTATCTTTAAGTATAGTACCAATCATTCATTCCTTTCCACAAAAAGCTTCATTGGAATCATTTCCAGTTTTAAACAGCATCTGAGCAACCAAGAGTTGCTAGCTCAGCCACTCCAATTTTCCTACAGAAATAATTAGAAAGCCATAAAATTCCCAAACCTCTTTTCTAGGCAAAAAAAAAAAAAAAAAAAAAAAAAAAAAAACACCACAAAACCTCTGGTTAGGTTCTGAAAAATAAGTAGCTATATATGCAACCCTTGTCTAAAAGGCCTCACAGCATCCATGGATGAAGGTCAGTTCAAAAAACCAAAGAGATTCTCTCATAAACATCAATGTCAAAGTGATTTAAACAGAGAAAAACACAGATACAAAGAAAAGGGCCTTCAGCCAGTCCCTAAAATAAGGGCATGTTTCATGGCACGGTTGAAGAGGCAGCTAAAAATAGAGGAAGATTCAGACACGAAAGAATCCCTGCAATATCCATATATAAAAGTTGGCTGCATGAATTATAGCTAAGATATAATCAAATTGGCAAGAAAAAAAATCAAAACTATATTGAACATTGGGCTCACTTATTGCCAGAAAATGTCAGGACTGGAACAAACAAGAACTGGAACCCCACTGAGAAATGGGCAGCTCACATTTGACATGCAATGAATCACAGAAATCCACCAGTTATGCTAGCGTATCCCTTCATCTCTTTATTGATTCGTCTTACCTCTGGTCAGAAATGATATATGTATCAACTCTGCAATCATCCTTCTACTAGGGTCTATGCTTTTCAGCTGAGACTGCCTGAGGGCTCTTCCTTTCTTATCCACATCAAGATCTCAACTGCAAATTTTACTCCTGATCTAGAACATCCGGAAAATAGCTGTCTGATAAATTGCAGCTACAGGGACAGGCTGTAGCTACAGGGGTGTCTGAAAGGCTCCTGGTAGGGCATGCATGGGGGAGATTGTTGCTGTCAGGTATTCCTTCCATCTGCCAGCTTGTCTGCAGGCCTGACATTCAGGCTGTCTTTCTTCAGTCTAGGTCTACAGTAGATCAGAACAGGCACTGTCCTGGGAGGTAGGCTGTTTTCTCTTGGGCATTCCACATAACAGATGGCTGGCAAACTCCAGCTGCTAGGCCTCTCCTTATTCAGGTGACTGATTGAAAATGACAGTAGAATAAATCTACCTATCTTTAGAAAATTATTGTAGAACAATGGAAAGATACAGTATTCTGACACCAAAGCATAACTGCTATCAGTTTTATTTAAACATTGTTCAGAACATTCTGTTTTTATATACCAGTTAAGAGAACAAGTCAGTTAAAAAACAAGTACACAAAAGCACATGCAGTATGATACTAACTCTATTGAAGTCAAAATGTGTGTTGGGGATTATATATTCATCTCTAACTGGAAGGAAACGCATGAATTATATAATTAAGATCTCTGAGTAATGGACTCTGGATGACTCATGTGCTCTTACATATTTTTCTCTGGTTTCAAATGTTCTATCATTGTCACATATGTTCTTTGTAATAAAAATATTATATTTAAAAATAAATAAATATAACAGCATGCAGCAAGCTTCTCATGAGCTGCTCAATAATGCTCTGCTTCTAAATAGGATTCAAGGACTTCCATATTTTTATTCTAATGGTTACTTCAGTCTTCAATACTCTACTACAAACATACAAAACTGATTTTCCCATTATAAAAAAGAGAAAGCCTCTATCCAGGCACAATAGACAAACAAAAAGAAGAAAATACATATTAACAAGTTTATGTTACTATTATAGTCAGACGATTGATATTCAGTATTTTAACTCGGAAAGGCTCTATTTCCTTATATCTGACTTAACATCCCCATCTCATTATCAAAAGGTTTACTTTTTTCCACAGCTTTTTTTGAAATATGCTTTTATTGATTTCAGAGAGGGAGGGAGAGAGAAAGAGAGATAGAAACATCAATGATGAGAGAGAATCATTGATTGGCTTCCTCCTACATGCCCCCTAAAAACCCAGGCATGTGTCCTGTCCGGGAATCCAACCATGACATCCTGGTTCAATGCTCAACCACTGAGCCACACCAAGCTCAAAATGTTTACTTTTATTTAAATGTTTCATGTTAAGGGAAAAGATAATCTCAGAATCATTTGGTGATTTATCTTCATCCATATCTATATAGAATTTCCTTTTTCCCCACCATATATTCCAGACCTCATGATCCATTAACCAGAGTGCATGCATATATCACCCATGGCTTCTTCACACCTTGGTTTCACTTGGTCTCTCCCTTTGATATCACTTTCAGATACGCCAAGGTTATGGATTTGGTCTCTTGTCAGGGCACATACAAGGAGCAACCAAAGAATGCATAAGTAAGTGGGACAACAAATCAATGTTTCTATCCTCCCCTTCTCTCTCTCTCTCTAAAATCAAGAAACAAATTTTTTAATAATGAGGGTCTGGCAAGGAGGGGACTAGGCTGTGAAAATCTGGGAAACATATCCAGTAGGATAAAGACAGGAAAGAGCCTGGGTAGTTTGAAAGAAAACCTGCTCTTTTCTAAAACCCAAGGAAAGATATACAAAGTGAACAAAGGCCTATCTCAGTCAGTCGCTCGGCTAGAGCCCAGCACCCACTGCAGCCCAGGTGCCATCAAGCTTCCTCATGGGGAAATGAGGCACAGAAAGGTTAAGTAGTTTGCCCACAGTCACACAGTTAAGAACTTTAATGCCAGCCAGGAGCAGAAACTGAAATGGGCTAGTGGAGTCTCGGATGCTGGGGGTGATGGCATTGCAGCTCTGGGCCCTAACCATCCAGGACCTGGTGGGTACAAGTATGGGCCAACAGTTCCCAGAAGCTGCACTTCTTTTGCAGCGAGACAGAGCTGAACTACACAGCCATAAATAAGGCATTGGGCATGGCATACCTGGGGGCAGTGAACATGTTCTACCAGCTGAGAACCAGTGAAGTGCCTCATGGAGGGCATCTGTGTTCTGCATATCTCCTTGGAGCATGTCCATGCCCTTCTTCCAGGCATGTACTTTTTGCCTTCTTTTCTCCTAAACTTTTAGGGTCCCTAGGAGACCTGCAACTAAGGGAGCAGTGAGTAAAGGCAGAGGACTCTCCTTTTGCCTCTGTCCACACAGCTGCTACGATAGCCTCCCAGCTCTCTGCCTCTCTAAGGGCTTACTATCTCTTTTCTGTCTGATAAATATTGCCACTATCGCTTAAAAATCTCCTATATCTGTGTCCCTGAAAATTCTTTCCTGTGATACCACAGAAGAACCTCCAGCAACAGTACCTTCTCTTGGGGTTCTTCTGACAACAAAATAATATTAGTGCATAAAATGACTCAGTCACTGGCTATTTTTCTCCTCCCTCAAAGAAATCAAGGATGATAATAAACAACAAAATGACAATATGCTGATTTGTTGAAATAGTCATGCAATCCCATCAAAGAGGTGAATACATGCAGAAGTCTACAAATGTCATTCTTTTATTGCCAGAATGTTGGGTGGAAGGATGGATTAATGCATGGATTAATCACAACCAAAACAAAGGGAAAAGATACATATACTTAACATATTTAAAAGGTTAAGTAGTTGGTAATTCTCAGTGTTTCTACCCCTATGTTGCAACTTTTATAGACACTATATTTCACAGAATAAAAAATCTTTACAAAACATAAGAATTGTTTTTAGTTTTGACAAAAGTACAATTCAAATGAGAAGAAAAATATATTCTATGGCAATGAATTAATTTGAGTATTATCCTGAAAAGTTATCTCTTGAATTTTTACTCATGACCTTCCCAATGTTCATTGTATGTGAATAATGTTAATATTTATTTGAATATCAAATTTATCAAAAAGACATTTGGACTGGAAAACTACATTTATGCCATAAAAGAGGGAGATACAGTTTAAAACAAACAAACAAAAAAACAAACAAACATTTTTCTCTTACTATGCACTTAGATAAGACTTGAAATTGCATATTATTAAATGCTATACTCAGAAGAAAGAGATTCTAGATTTAAATCCACAGAATGAATAATCAAAAGTGTAACCATGTAACCATTTTCTTATTATAAGCCATTAAATTTGGACATAGTGAAAGAAAAAAAGTTAACATTTAGTAACCATCATTTTATGCAATCTTAGAGGTCTTTTGGAAAAGTTTTCTTATTTATGTTTTTTAAAAATCCTATATAATAAAGGCCTAATATGCTAAGTATCCGGTCATCTGTTCAACCAATCAAAGCATAATATGCTAATGATATGCTAAGGCCACTCAACCACTCACTATGATGTGCACTGACCACCAGGGGGCAGACAGTTGACTGGTTGACTAGTCACTATGATGTGCACTGACCACCAGGGGGCAGACCCTCTGATCAGTAGGTTAGCTTGCTGCTGGATTCTGGCTGATTGGGACTGAGCAAAACGGGCCAGACACACCCTGGGGCCCTCCCACCGTCCCTCCCCAGCTCCTCACCCTCTCACAATCCTGGACCCCTCAGGGGATGTCAGAGAGCCAGTTCAGCCTAATCCCACAGGCCAGGCCAAGTGACCCCACTGGTACACAAATTCGTGTATCAGGACTCTAGAATATTTATATTGAATTCAGAGAGAAGGAAAGGGAGAAGAGATAGAAATATCAATGATGAGAGAGAAGCATTGATTGGCTGCCTCCTGCACTCCCCACAATGGGGATCCAGCCTGTAACCCGGGCATATGCCCGAACTGGGAATCAAACCATGACCTCCTGATTCATAGATCAAAGCTTAACCACTGAGCCATGCCAGATGAGTTTATTTATGTTTTTAATGTTGGTCCAGTGTCATAAAGTAAGTGGCAGAACAAGTATTCTTACTCCATCTGTTCTCGAAGTATATGTAGCCCCACTCTGATGCAGGTTATATGTCTCTGAAAATATATATGACCATACAATATTTTTAAAAATATATATTAAATACTAGAGGCCTGGTGCATGAAATTCGTGCACGGGGGAGGGGGGTTCCCTCAGCCCAGCCTGCACCCTCTCCAATCTGGAACCCCTTGAGGGATGTCCGACTGCCCGTTTAAGCCCGATCCCAGTGGGATTGCACCTAAACGGGCAGTCGGACATCCCTCTCACAATCCAGGACTGCTGGCTCCCAACTGCTCACCTGCCTGCCTTCCTGATTGCCCCTAATCACTTCTGCCTGCCAGCCTGATCATTCCCTACCCACTCCCCTGCCAGCCTGATTGATGCCTAACTGCTCCCCTGCAGGCCTGGTCACCCCTAACTGCCCTCCCCTGCAGGCTTGATTGCCCCCAACTGCCCTCCCTTGCAGGCCTGGTGCCTCCCAACTGCTCTCCCCTGCTGGCCTGATCACCCACAACTGCACTCCCATGCAGGCCTGGTCCCTCCCAACTGCCCTCTGTTGCTGGCCATCTTGTGGTGGCTATCTTGTGTCCACATGGGGGAAGGATCTTTGACCACATGGGGGCAGCCATCTTGTGTGTTGGAGTGATGGTCAATCTGCATATTACTCTTTTATTAGATAGGATAGAGGCCTGGCGCACGGGTGGGGGCCAGCTGGTTTGCCCTGAAGGGTGTCCCGGATCAGGGTGGGGGTTCCCTTGGGCCGTGAGGTGGCCTGGGCGATGGGCCTGTGGTGGTTTGCAGGCCGGCCACGCCCCCTGGCGACCCAAGCAGAGGCCCTGGTATCTGGGGTTTATTTATCTTCTACAATTGAAACTTTGTAGCCTGGAGCGGAGCCAAGCCTTCTGCTTGCTCCGTAGCGGCAGCCATTTTTTGGGGGGATTTATTCATCTTCTATAATTGAAACTTTGTAGCCTTAAGCAGAGGCCTGGGCCAGCCAGGGTGTGCGGAAAGCTTGGCTTCCTCCATCACCAGGGGCAACCCTAGCCTCCTGCTCTTTCCAGCTCCATGGCTGCTGCCATTTCTGTTTGGATTTATGTATCTTCTATCATTGAAACTTTGTAGCCTTGAGTGGAGGTCTAGGCCGGCAAGGGCAGGCAGAAAGCTTGGCTTCCTCCATTGCCAGGGAAACCCAAGCCTCCCTTCTGCTCTCTGTGGCTGTAGCCATCATGGTTGGGTTTATTTGCATATTTGCTCCTGATTGGTTGGTGGGCGTGGCTTGTGGGTATAGCGGAGTGATGGTTAATTTGCATATTACTCTTTTATTATATAGGATAAGCTATTATACTTTGGACATGCACAGAGGAATGGTTTCAATTCAGACAGAAACTGCCACAATTTATACTTGTTCTGTGATTACAGTTATATTCTTTAAGAATCTTGATGGTCCTAAGTAGAGTGAGGATTTTCTTTTGATGAATTAAAGTTTTTGAGGGGCTAGTTTATTTTGGGGCTAGTTTATTTTGGGGATTAAAATTGTTAACTTTTATTCCTGACATAATCCTATCTAATAAAGAGGGAATATGCTAATTGACCATCACTCCATCACAAAGATTGCTGCACCCACAGCTGAAGCCAACTTCCCATAAGGAGCCTTAAGGAGCAATCAGCAGGGACCTGAGGCTATGCCCTCCCCCGCCCCCTTAGAGCTTGACAGGGGCCCTCAGGCCGCGCCACGAGCCCCGGCGCCAGGCCAGGGGACCTGAGGCCATGGCCCCCACCTGGCAGGGCTTGATGGGAGACCTCAAGGTGCACTTCCTGTCCTGGTGCTGGGCTAGGGGACCTCAGGCTGCTCCCCCTGCCCCAGCAACAGGCCACAGGACCTCAGGCCATGCCCCCCACCAGGTGGGGCTTGACAGGGGACTTCAGGCTGCGCCCCCCACCCCGGCACCAGGCCGGGGGACCTCAGACCCCCCGCCCAGTGGAGTTTGATGGGGGACCTCAGGCTGTGCCCCCCGCCCTAGCCCAGGGCCAGGGGACCTGAGGCTGCACCCCTCTGCCTAGCTGAGCTTGACAGGTGACCTCAGGCTGTGCCCCCCACCCAGCGGGGCTGGACCTCAAGGTGCACCCCCAGTGCTGGGTCGGGGGAACTCAGGGCACACCCTCCACCCCAGCACCAGGCCGGGGGAACCTCAGACCACACATCCTGCCTGGCTGGGCTTGACAGGAGACCTCAGGCTGTGCCCCCCACCCAGCGGGGCTTGACAGGGGACCTCAAGGTGCATCCCCAGTGCTGGGTCGGGGGAACACAAGCCACAACCCTCACCCCAGCACCAGGCCCGGGAACCTCAGACCGCAATCCCTGCCCAGCGGGGCTTGACAGGGACCTCAGGCCTCGCCTTCTGCCCCAGCGCCAGGCCAGGGGACCTGAGGCCATGCCCCCCACCCGGCAGGGCTTGATGGAGGACCTCAAGGTGAACTTCCCGTCCTTGTGCTGGGCTAGGGGACCTCAGGATGCTCCCCCCGCCCCAGTGCCAGGCCAGGGGACCTCAGGCCATGCCCCCACCAGGTGGGGCTTCACAGGGGACTTCAATTCACGCCCCCCACCCTGGCACCAGGCCAGGGGACCTCAGGCCGCACCCCCCGCCCCAGCACTGGGCCAAGGGACCTAAGGCTGCACCCCCCCTGCCTGGCAGGGCTTGATAGGGGACCTCACCGTGCTCCCCACCCAGTGGGGCTTGATGGGGGACCTCAAGGTGCACCCCCAGTGCTGGGTCAGGGGAACTCAGGCCATGCCCCCTGGCCAGCGGGGCTTGACGGGGGGCTTGACGGGGTCCTGAGGCACACCCCTCTGCTGGTGGGCTTGATGGGGGACCTGAGGCTGTGCCCCCCTCCCAGTGCCAGGCCAGGGGACCTGAGGCTGCGCGCCCCCCACCTGGCGAGGCTTGACAGGGGACCTCAGGCCATGCCCCCCACCCAATGGGGCTTGACAGGGGATCTCAGGCCATGTCCCCCACCTGGCAGGGCTTGACGGGGGACCTCAAGGCATGCCCCCACATCCTGGTGCCGGGCCAGGGGACCTGAGGCTATGTCCCCTGTTGGGTGGGGCTTGACAAGGGTGGGACTGGCCAGAACTGGATCTAGCCCAATGGGGGAAGGGGCCAGCCAGGTCTGGGTCTCACACGATTTTGAGGCGCATGTGGATGGGCGGGGACTTGACTCTGGGTCCCATGGTGTGCCCCAGACTCTGACAGGAGGAAGGTTTTCATATACATTTTACTAATTTTCTTTCACCTCTGACACTTCTATTATAGAGAAAGGGCAAATAGCAATATTAAATTATTTTCTCTAATTAATCCCCTTTTAATGTGCACGAATTTCGTGCACTGGGCCACTAGTTTTTAATAATACAAATGACTTATTAGCTCTAAGTCAATAGTTAGGAAACCTAAATATCAGTGGGAAAAAAATTCAGCTCTAGGAGGAGAAACCAAGATGGCGGCATAGGTAAGCACCGAAACTGCTGCCTCACACAACAATTTCAAAACTACAACTAAAAGACAGAATGAACACCATCCAGAACCACAGGAAAGCTGGCTGAGTGAAAATTCTACAACTAGAAGGAAAGAGAAAAGCTCACAGAGAATTGGAGGTACTGCAAAGGGTCTTTGTGCGCGCAGAGAGGAAGGGCGGCTGAGAGCCTGGCTGACTTTCTCTGGTGGAAGGGGGAAGGAAGCCCCCGACCGCACTGAACCCCAGTTCTGACTGCACTGAACCCCAGTTCCAGGCAAGCCCCTGGGGACCCACACTCTTACGGGGGGAATCTGGACTCTCGGGCGGAGACTCGGGAGCCGAGGAAGGCAGAGGTCTGAAGGCGTGCGCGTGCGCGCAAGGGCAAGGCTCAGGGGAAGCCAAGACTGTCTGCTCCGCCCTGAGACTCCACCCCATCCAAGCTGAGCACAGAGGCTATTGCAATTTGGCAAGTCTAATCCTATAAGGCTGTCTCCAGCAGCGAACTTCTCCCAGCGTAGACACAGCTGATCCTTACAGCCAACTGGCCTGGAGGTCAATTCCTCCCAGTGATACCAACAACAATCAAGACTTAATTACAACAAGGCTGTACACACAGTCCACAAAGGGGTGCACCAAGAGTGTCCACCTCAGGTTAACTGGGGAGGCCGACCCACTGGGCCATATAGGAAACCTAGCACACAAATCTACCCTACCAACTCAGGGAAGCAGTGAAAATGCGGCGTCAAAGAAACAGATCACAAACGAAAGAAATGGAGGAAAACAAACGACTGGATATAGAATTCAAAACCACGGTTATAAGGCTTTTCAAGAATATCCTAGAAAAGGCCAATAAATATAACGAGACCCTCGAAGATATGAAAAAGGACCAACTAGAAATTAAATATACACTGACTGAAATAAAAAATATTATACAGAGACCCAACAACAGACTAGAGGAACACAAGAATCAAGTCAAAGAATTGAAATACAAAGAAGCAAAAAACACTCAACCGAAAAAGCAAAAAGCAAAAAAAAAATCCAAAAAGTTGAAGATAGTGTAAGAAGACTCTGGACAACTTCAAGCGTACCAACATCAGAATTATGGGGGTGCCAGAAGAAGAGAGAGAGTAAGATACTGAAAACCTATTGGAAGAAATAATGACAGAAAATTTCCCCCACCTGGTGAAAGAAATAGACTTACAAGTCCAGGAAGCGCACAGAACCCCAAACAAAAGGAACCCAAAGAGGACCACACCAAGACACATCATAATTAAAATGCAAAGAGCAAAAGACAAAGAGAGAATATTAAAAGCAGCAAGAGAAAAACAGTTAATTACCTACAAGGGAGCACCCATACGACTATCAGCTGATTTCTCAACAGAAACTATGCAGGCCAGACGGGAGTGGCAAGAAATTTTCAATGTGATGAATAGCAAGAACCTACAACCAAGATTACTCTACCCAGCAAAGCTATCATTCAGAATTGAAGGGCAGATAAAGAGCTTCACAGATAAGAAAAGGCTAAAGGAGTTCATCACCACCAAACCAGTATTATATGAAATGCTGAAAGGTATTCTTAAAGAAGAGGAAGAAGAAAAAAGTAAAGATAAAAATTATGAACAACAAATACATATCTATCAACAAGTGAACCTAAAAATCAAGTGAATTAAAAACCTGAGGAACAGAATAATCTGGTGAATCTAATAGAATCAGGGGCATAGAAAGGGAGTGGACTGATAATTCTCAGGGGGAAAGGGGTATGGGGGGTTCAGGAAGAGACTGGACAAAAATCATACACCTATGGATGAGGACAGAGGGGGGAGGTAAGGGCAGAAGGTGGGGTGGGAACCAGGTGGAGGGGAGCTATGGGGGGAGAAAGGAGAAACAATTGTAATAATCTGAATAAAGATTTATTTTAAAAAAATGCAGCTCTAGATGTTGTCCATCATGTAACATTTCTAAAACTAGAATAATTAAACTATTCTTTTTTAAAAATAGGTTTTTATTGCTTTTAGAGAGAGCAAGGAAGAGGGAGGGGGAGAAATACCTATAAGAGAGAAACATGGATGGACTGCCTCCTGCATGCCCCCTACTGGGGATCGAGGCTCCAAACCTGGCATGTGCCCTAACTGGGAATGGAACCAGTGATCTCTTGGTGCATGGGAGGATGATCAACCAACTAAGCCACATCAAGCAGAGTTAAACTGTTCTTTACAGAAGAAAATAATCATATATCCTCTGAGTTTATTTAAAACACTACAAAGTTATTTAAATACATGCAAACATTATTTTAGGTATAAAATCCTTATAGTCACTATAAAACTTTAAAACTGAAACGGAATCATAGATTAAAATAAATAAATTCTAAAATAAAATTAATTTAATGTGATAGTTTAGGGTGTGTATAGTACATGAACTAGTGAACTAGTGATTAATATTGAGTATTGTAGTGGAGGTTTCCTTTGAATTCATCCTGCGTAAAACTGAACAACTCTCCATGTCTCTCTTCCCCATAGCCCCTGGCAATTTCCATTCTACTTTTTGCATCTCTGAATTTGACCATTTTAGATACATTGTGTAAGTGTAATCATATAGTATTTGTCTTTCTGTAACTGATTTATTTTACTTAACATAATATCCTCAAGGTTCATCCATGATGCTGCATATTGTAGGATTTTGTTCTGTTTTAAGGCTGAATAATATTTGATTGTGTGTGTATATACCATTTTCTTTTTCCAGTCATCAATGATCAACGGGAATATGAAAAGATTCTCAACAACACTAATGAAATGTAAATAAAAACCACAATGAGCTACCACCTCATGCCTATTAGCATGGCATAAATATAAATATAAATTTTATATATATATATGTGTGTGTGTGTGTGTGTGTGTGTGTGTGTGTGTGTGTGTGTGTGTGTATTAGAGCTGTTGAGGACGTGAAGAAATTGGAACCCTTGTACACTCTTGGCAGGAAAGTAAAATGATGCAAATGCTCTGCAAAACATTATGGGGTTCCTCAGAGACTAAAAACTACCATATAATCCAGAAATACCACTTCTGGATATTTATCTGAAAAAAATGAAATCAGGATCTCAAAACCCTAGGTCCTCTTCTGAGTACTTACCATTGCATTGATTTCATCTTTGTTGAGAGGTTCGGCACACACACACACACACACACACACACACACACACACAGGAGCAGAGAATTGACTCCTCTCTAATTTATTTCCCTCTCTATACAATTTCCTGCTTCTTTGAGGGTGGGGAACAGAAAATTTAATGTACAGGAAAAGGAAAAAATTGTGCTGTTAAGGACACAAATCAGATTCCACTTCTCTCCCAATTTACTGCATTGTAAGTGGTATTATATTCCATTTCCCTGCAGGTATTTCACACTCAGAACCTAAAAACAGAGGCCAGATGAGTTAGGAGAACGGATTCATTCATCAAGCTATTAAATAGGAGGAAATGTTTTACCAACGCCTTAAACACACTCACTTCACTTGTGTTTCCAGGTCTCATAAGCCTACTTTTAGAGCTTTTGTACTAACTCTCGCCCTTAAATCTCCTTTCATGTAAAGTAGGTTTTCCAGATGGTACATAAAGACTCAAATAACAAACAAGTTCCAAAATCAAGGCAAGGTTTCCTACTGCTAACCTGTCAGGATGAGAGTCTTTTTTCTTTTTCTTTTTAAAATCTCTAAAGGCTCAACAGACTTATTACAACTGTCAGACTTCCGTTAGACAAATTGGCCATAATGTAAATAAATAGTCTCGCACCTTTGAAATGCTAACACGCAGCAGAAAGATAAACCTCAAAAGCCACTAAAGGAAAAGCTGCCCAGAATTAAGGATGAGGTCTTCCAACAAAAAATAAAATCATGTTTAGATGTAGACTACTTCCTCAGTGAGCATTCAGATGAAGTGAGAATTAAGGTTGAAAACCCAAAATATTCAAGATCCTTAGGAGCACTTGACTCAGTTGTTTTTATATGCTACTCTTCAGAGTTCTTGGGATTCTAGAGGAAGCTATAGGGTACACCTATTTATTCCAAGTTGCCAAAAGGTATTAACCATTGAAATTGGAAATTGGAATTCCCAGAAATTCTAATGAATTTCTGAAAGCAAAAATAATTCTGCATTTTCATAGCACTTTTAAAATAATAACAAATAGCTAAAAATAAACAGTGGAGTTTTAATGATAGGATCATACTAAATATTTCAGGAGGGACTTTGTAAAAAAAATTGATATAAAAGTGTTTATTACCATAAGCAAGTATGTTATGACAAGATTATACATTTAAATAGTATGCAAAATAAAGTCTGCCTAATGAGATATTTGATAATAGAAACATTAAAGAAGGGGAACATTACTACTAATGAATGCCAATTAAAATAACAAAATTAACATATAATAGCAAAGGTATTTAATATTCAAAAGTTACTATCCTTAAAAATGAAAGCCTAAAACACTCAAAGCTGAATTGCTCTATCCCATAGACCCGTGGTCGGCAAACTGCGGCTCGCGAGCCACATGCGGCTATTTGGCACCTTGAGTGTGGCTCTTCCACAAAATACCACGGCCTGGGTGAGTCTATTTTGAAGAAGTGGCGTTAGAAGAAGTTTAAGTTTAAAAAATTTGGATCTCAAAAGAAATTTCAATTGTTGTACGGTTGATATTTGGCTCTGTTGACTAATGAGTTTGCCGACCACTGCCATAGACCAAATGTAAAGGAATTTATTTTATTTTGCATTGATGGCTACATAGTTATGAGTTCATTCAAAATTATCTGCAATTTGATCTATAATATATGACATATATGATGTTTCCTATAAGGTCATTTTTTATAACAAACACATTTTGACTACTTATCCTAATTTTTATTTTGCCATTGAAATCTTTGTATCTTTTTCCACTTCTGATTTTAGATCACTTTATAATTCTATGTTGAAGTATTCCACAGAAACATTAATATATTCTCTATGCATTTCTTCTTTCAAATGTCAATAGTATATAGTGAGTATCCAAACAATGGGAAACCCCAGTGAGCATTACTGAGTAGTATTTCATTAATATAACATGCAGAACTGCTAGGAAAACTAATAGCATTTCACATACTTCTGCAGTAAAATTGTCAATTTAAACATTCACCTCCAAAAGTTATGTCTTGGAATACCACTCAAAGAACTTGTCTCAAGTACACCATATGTCTAAAGTTATTAATATTCACTATTTTGGGGAAGAATGACACACCTTGGGCAATATCACGTAGCACGGAGAACATTTACTTATAAAATGGATGGAGCCATCAGGAAGATTAAATTATCATATGATTATTGTTTATTTCCTACATAGTTCTATCCTGGCTGAGAGAAATGTCTACTTTATTATTTAATTCTACATGTCAGTGTTTTCTCTTGTTTTGTTTCTACTTGATATTAGTTGATTCCTCTCATCCAGTAAATATCAATGTTAACTGTGAAATTTTATTTTTAAAGTATATATTTCTTCTTTTCCCCAAATAAACAGCCTCTCATGAACCAGAAGGTTAATAACAAATGATAAAATATTTTTGTGTTCAAAATCCCAGAAAAAAAACACAATAAAAAATGATGCCAGAAAAAGAGAATTGAACCTATTTCTAATAATAAATATTATTTACATATAAATATATTTTATATATACATAAATATTCATATATATGTGAATATATACACAAATATATATTCAAACAGACACACACACACACACACCAAAGGAGATCAGTAAAATGTAAACAAAATAAATCCCCCCCCCAAAAAAAAATTCATTACTTGAAACATTCATACTGCTGAAAACTAATGACAATGAAAAAAATCATAGAAAAGCAGCACATGATTAGGGAACAATAGCTCCATAGATTACCAACTTCTCATCAAAACCTTGGGAATGAAAAAAAGTGGCACAATATTTTATAGAGCTAAAAGGGGAAGAAGTCAACCCAGAAGTCTCTATCCGGCCAAATTATACTTCAGGAATGAAGCTGAAACAGGACATTTTCAGATGAAGTAAAACTGACAGAATTTGTTGACAAATCTGTTGCTTTAAAATAATCACTAAGTGGGACGAGGTGGTCAAGTGGCTAAAGCAACAGACTGCTAAAATAATCAGTAAATTCTTCTGACAAAAAGAAATATTAGAAGAAAACTGGAAATATTGGAAATAAAGTAAAAAAATAGTTATTATCTTGATAAAATATAAAAGGCTATTCTTTAAAATGTTTGGCAGTTGAAAACAAAAACTTACAATATTGCTTAATAAGGTTTTCAATGTATTTAACTTAAATTTTTAAGAAACTATTGTAATGTAAAGAAGATAAAGGAATTATGTGATGGTGAGGTGATAAAATGTTAATACTAATTAAAGTGTAAAAATGTTAAGAATCTATATTGTGATATCTGTAGTAATTCATAAAAAAGTTGCAGTCAGATATAAAATAGATAAATTAAATAGGAATACTAAAAATGTTCCAAATACATCAAAAAAAAAAAAGATAGGAAATTAGAAACAAATTAAACCAAGGGGCAAAACAAAACAGTAATACACTTATACCATTAATCCATTAATTACCTTAAGTGCAAAGTATCTAAATATACAAGTATAAATAGAGATTATGAGAATGTATTAAAAATATATGGCCCAACCATAAGTTGTCTACAAGAAATTCACTTCAAATATAATGATATAAGTACGCCAAAGGTAAAAATTTGAGGAAAAAAGACATACTACATAAAGGCTAATCAAAATAAATCTGGGGTGGCCATATTAATATCAGGCAAAATAGATTTCCAGTCAAAGAAAATGACTAGGGATAAAGAGAGGCATTACAAAATAATAAAATGGTGAATTCATTGAGAAAACTTAATCTTAAATGTGTATATACCTTACTATAGAGCTTTTAAATGCATAAGGCAAAACCGAGAGAAATGAAAGAAAAAAAGATAACTTCACAATAATCATGGAATATTTCCACACACTCAGTAAAAATCAAGATTAATATGAATTAATACTCACACAATGAAAAAGGAAGTAGAAAGACTGAACAACACCATTATTCAACCAGATCTAACTGGAATTTAGAAAGCATTACGTTGAACAACAGCAGAATATGTATTCAAGTGTACACGGAACATATACCAAGATAGATCATAAAACAAAACTCAACACATTAAAAAAATTAGAAACCATATAAATTTTGCTTTCTGGTCACAACGAAATTAAACTAAAAACCAGTAACACTTACCTTGTTGAAGTCTTTGTATCAACTCTTGTTTTTAAAACTCCACTTCTGAAAAGCAGGTTTTCCATGTAATACATCAAAACTTGAAAATCCCCAACATAATATTACCAAATAAGATTCAACATAATATGGAAAGGATAATAAACCATGTGGTTTATTATAAAAATGCAAGGCTTGTGTAATATTTGAAAACAAATATATTCCACCATAGTCACAGTTTAAAGAAGAAAATTTACTGCAATATACAGAACTTGTATCTTAGTAATGTGTGCTTGAACCCTATATAATCTTACTAACATATTACTCCAATAAATTTAAATTTAAAAAATTTGAAAAAAATACAGGATAAAAGTTATAAGACCATATTGATTTATGACAAAAATGCATTTGACAAAATTCAACATCCACTGCTAATAAAAATGCTCTAAAAACTGGAGATAGATGAGAACTTACTCAACTTGACAAAGGGTATCTACCAACAAAACAAAATAAGCAAAAAGAAACCCCACACCTAACTTCACCCTTAATGGTGGAAGGCTAAATGTTTTCCCTCTATATTTATGAATAAGGCTAGTGTGTCAGCTCAAACAATCCTATTAAACACCATTCCTTGCCCTTTCAGCAAGGTAAATGCACACTCAAAGAAAACAGATTTAAGGTAAAACTGTCAAAGCAAAAGCCAAAAGAAAAAAAAAAAAAAAAAGAAAGAAAGAAAGAAACAGGCTATCATCTTTTTCAATATGCTACATCAGTTATATGCTTGTGCTTGCGCCCAAATGAACATATAGCTTTCTTATGTTTTTCTTCACCTTGTAATTTGCTTAGTTTGGGAGGGAGGTGGGCAATAAATAATTTTACAACTTGTTAAATAAATAAATAAACACACCATTCCTATCAAACAGGAAGCCCTAGTGGGTGCAAGATGACAAGATAATGAAATAAAAGGCAAACAGATTTGAAATGAAGAAATATGCATTACTATCCTTACTTGAAGATGACAGGATCCGCTAAGTAGAAAACCCCAAGGCTCCTACACAACAAAACAAAACAAAACATAAATAGCCGAAACCGGTTTGGCTCAATGGATAGAGCGTCGGCCTGCGGACTGAAAGGTCCCGGGTTCGATTCCGGTCAAGGGCATGTACCTTGGCTGCGGGCACATCCTCAGTGGGAGGTGTGCAGGAGGCAGCTGATCGATGTTTCTCTCTCATCGATGTTTCTAGCTTTCTATCCCTCTCCCTTCCTTTCTGTGAAAAATCAATAAAATATATTAAAAAAAAAAAAAAACATAAATAAAACCTCCCAAACTACTAAGGGAATTTATCAAGGTTGTAAGATGCAAGGTCAACACAGAAAAACCTACTGTATGCTATGTACTAGAAATGCAAAGCAATTATAAATTAAAATTTAAGAACAACATTATAAATATTTTTAAAATGCTATTTAAAATAGCTCCAAGAAAACACACACACACACACACACACACACACACACACACACTGACTCAACAGCTGATAACTCAATTGCTGTGTCTTCTCAATTGCTGTGTCTTTCATTACAGATTTAACCCAATAATGGTATATTCAACGTGTGCATACATATTTTGGGGACATGTTGTATATCTATGCATATACAAATATGTCTTCTGAAAACTGCCACACAATGATTAAAGAATAAAGGAAGATCTTAAAAAAACGGAGGTGCATACTGTGTTTATAGATTTGAAGACTCAACCAAATAAATACATTATTTCTCCCAATTATTTTTACAGATTTAATTTGTAGCTATAGCAAAGCTTGTTCTCAAACTCATTTGGAAGTGGGCAGGAGTGACATGACCAAGATGGAGGAAGAGGACCCAAAAGGACTGCTCTCAGTCACCCTGCAATAACAGCCACCACGGAGGTATCTGCAAGTGAAAATAGCTCTGGGCGAACTGGGGAGTCCACTGAAGAAGGCTCAGCAACACAGTGGAGCAAAAACCCTGATAATACTGTCACCCCACGCTAAGTTGCAAAAAAAAGATTACTACATTCTCCATTAACTATGTTGCTAGTATATTTTCTAGGGAAAACCTGGACTTGGGGATAACCATCTTCAGAAACTTCAGAGAGGGCTTTTTGGGGATCCAGGCCAAACCAGTTAAGGCAGCAATTTGGAACTTAAAACTGACCAAGAGCTCGTTATTGTAGTGAAATCCCGGCCTCTGGGCCTAGCTGAAAGCCGTTTTCCAAACATGCGATGTATGAAGAAGCACCACTTGCTGCTGGGTCCCTGCCAACCCAACGCCACCCCTTACGTGCTACACATGCTATGACAGAAGTTTCCACCGTAAATATGTATTCATTTGAAAGGATAAAAGCTCAGAGGATCCCAGTTCAGGGAGACACCGCTTTGGAAATCATTTTCCATAACACTCCTTATTTGCAGAAAAAAAAATCTTGCTTTGTGGGGTGACTTCCCTTGGTGTGTCACGTAGTTTTTTATTCACAAGAAGCGAACCCCAGCTCGGTTCGTGGTTCCTATCAATAAGGCACAAAAAGGGTAGGAAGGATATTCCATTTGCCTGCCTCATCCCCTTCCCCAGACTGGCTCTGCCTGGCGCCACGGGAGGTCCCAGGACCAGAGAGCGTTCTCCTCGCTGAGAAAAGGAGGGGGAGCCCCGAGAGAGCTCCCCAGACTGTCCAGGCCCCGCATGAGGACCTGCTTAGGTTTCGCGCCTCGCACAGACTGGCATGGCTGATTCTAGAGAAATCTAGCAACAGGCAGAAAGCGGAGCCAACTGCTATCAGCCGCGTCGCAGGAGTGGTAACTGTGACCACAGCTCAGAATTCCAGCAGCCCCTGAGGACCTCACAGCCCCTGCAGACTGCGTGGACACCCCCAGCTTTCATCTCTGGGGAATCTGTGCACCCAGAGGGACTGCTCTGCAGAGAACACCAGCAGTTTCCATCACTGAGGAAACCGATGGCGGGCACAGCCAGCATGGGACCCTGCAGATTTTGCCACTGAGGGCCCCGAAGGTTTTCGTGTGCCCTTGCAGGCCAACTGCCTGAGTCCCCTACCTGCTCGGGTCTTCCTCCTCCTCAGCTGCTCCAGGACCGAATCTGGCAGGATTATTCTGGAAGCAGCCCCCACCACCCATGCGCATGCTGGCTTCTGGCACCTGCAGGCTTGCAAGTCACGTGCCAATAGTCATCCCTGTAGATGCTCAAGTACCCGGATCTGGTGGGATTCCATCCACAGCCTCCTCCACCACCAGTGCGCATGCTCGCTTCTAGCACCTGCAGGCTTGCAAGTCACGTGCCAATTGCCAGCCGCATAGATGCTCAAGTACCCGGATCTGGCGGGATTCCATCATGAGCTTCTACCACCAGTGCGCATGCTCGCTTCCTGCACCTGCAGCCTCGTGAGTCACGTGTCAGCAGCCAGCCCCACAGAAGCTCAGGTACCCGGATCTGGCGGGATTCCATCACAGCCTCACCACCACGGCGATGCCCCTGGCTAGCCCTTACCGCTTCAGGAGTTTCTGCCAACAGTCAAGGCCCCCGCGGCTGCTCCCGCAGCTGGATCCAACCGCTGTTCCTTGCAGGTTTGCAAAGGAATCTTTGTCACGAAAGACACAAGGAGAGCCTGGATAAAGCGGTGGACCACTCCGGAGTGGTAGGTGGCGGCTTTAATAAGCAAGGGAACGTATATGGGAGGCTTCACTGGGGCGGCCACAAGACAAGTAGCTCTCTGCACCGGCCTGCAGAATCTTAAATAGTTTATTTACCTAGAGGCCTGACAGGGTTCATTCACGTCACATATTCAGTGCAGGTGATCCCAATAACATTACTCTCTCAAAACTATGTCTTCACAGTGGGCTGCGGCCCCGGGGATGCTGTGTGGAACATGCATTCCAAGGACGGGGGAGGGGTGAGGAGCCTTTGATTTCCCGGGTCCAGCTCAGGGGTCTGCAGTGGTCACATCCTCTCCATGACCTCATGACTGGCACTTACAATCTTATCTGACCCCCTCGTCTGCGTTTGCCCTCAGTAGTCAGCAGGGGTTTCACTAGCTTGGACGTGTCTCATTTAGTGCCTGTTTGCACCAAGGCAGTGGGATGTCCCATTGCAAATTCCACTAGCTACACATTGAAATAGAGCGAAAAAGATAGTTTATATTTTTATCTATTTCGTCTACAGCAATTAGCATAGATTATGTACTCAGAAAGGTGGTAGGTCCTGGGAAGTAAATACACACGCACACGACAGGCATATTTGCCCTCAAAGGGCTCGTTCATGGGAAAAAGAGCCCTTCCTTCTCTGTTAAGGTGATTATATTACACTGCGGTCTGGGTTAGGCAAAATTATGCACAGAATTCTGTGGAAACACAGAGAAGAGGCCCCCAAATATAGCCTCAAAATGTTTTTGAGTCCTGGGAGATGAGTAGGAGTGACTTAACTCGTACGCCACAGGAAAGAACAGCTATGCGAGAAACAGGAAACACTCAGAGTTTTGAAAGTGTGGCACATTCCAGGATCTGCAAGGAATGCTGTGTAGGTGGCTACTTGGAGAAGTGGGGAGAGACAGACCTGACAAGATGTCTGGAGTGAGTTGATAATAGAACTTATGTTCCATGTCAGGGAGACTAAATCTGATGCTTTGAATGTCTTTGATTTGTTCTGAAACACAATAAAAAATGTTCTTATTTTCTTTAGAAACTCAGTAAGCAAAACCAGATTAAAACTGCAGCTTTCTAGTTTGTGTGTGTGTGTGTGTGTGTGTGTGTGTGTGTGTGTGTGTGTGTAGGTGGTGGGGGGGTGTGCAGGGAGATTAGCAAAATTAAATATCTTTTTCCAACCAGTTTTCTGGCTGGTATTCCCTGAGGATTCTCTCAAGGTAAAAATGGAAAAACATTGCAGTGATAGTTGATTTCCACAACAAGCTTGGTAAGATCATATTTACAATAATTACAATCTGGAGAGAAAAATATACATAATACCTGTCAATATTCACAGAAAGGGACCTCTGGGAAGAATAAAAATTAAAAGAACCCTCTTTGATGAAAGTGATCACCCAAGTATACCATTGTTATACGTGGTAGGCATGCAGCTGTAACAAAATGAGACCTTTCATTTTTAGGTGAAGTATGCAATGCTTAAGGGAAGTTTTCCCATTGTCTTGGTCATAGCATAGCAATGGAAAAGAAAGTTGAACTAACGCTATTGTTGAGAATGTACTTTATCAGAACATGTTGACCAAAACAAGTTGTTTAATGAATAAAAAACTTCAAAAGTTTCCTTAGAAGGAGAAATGAGCTATTTCAAACATCCCTAGATCAGAGGTTCTCTGTGTTCTGCAGGAATATGCATGGATAGCAAGTTCCCCAAAGTTATTGCATCTTAGAGTTTGATGACTTCTGTGTCTAGGCTGTCACCTGGGTCTTATACTTTCAAACATTGGGTTCACCTCTTATAGCACTTCTATCATTTGAGCTCTCTAGAGAAGTCAAGTTCATAGAGACAAAAAGAAGAGTGGTGTTTGTAGGAGATAGAGAGACGAGTTAGGAGTTATTGTTTAGTGATAATAGAGTTTCAGTTTTGTAAGATAAAAAAATGTTCTGGAAATGAATGGTGATAATGGCTGCACAGCAGTGTGAGTATATTTAAAACCACCAAACCGTACACTTAAAGATAATTAAGATGCTAGATCATCAAGATTTAGGGGAATGCCTATAAATTTGAATATTACTGGTAAGGGAAATGAGACAGAGAGAACTGATGAGTCTTGTCCACCGTCACATGGTCCTTCACAGGCCTCCTGAAAATCAAACTAGGTTACTTTACTTGAAACAATAACCAAGGTATCCTATCTAATAAAAGAATAATATGCAAATTGACCGTCACTCCAACACACAAGATGGCCACCCCCATGTGGTCAAAGATGGCTGCCCCCATGTAGACACAAGATGGCCACCACAAGATGGCCTGCAGGGGAGGGCAGTTGTGGGTGATCAGGCCAGCAGGGGAGCGCAGTTGGGAGGGACCAGGCCTGCAAGGGAGGGCAGTTGGGGGGAACCAGGCCTGCAGGGGAGGGTAGTTGTGGGGGGACCAGGCCTGCAAGGGAGGGCAGTTGGGGGTGATCAGGCCAGCAGGGGAGGGCAGATAGGGGTGACCAGGCCTGCAGGGGAGGGCAGTTGGGGGGGACCAGACCTACAGGGGAGGGCAGTTGTGGGAAACCAGGCCTGCAGGGGAGGGCAGTTGGGGGCAACCAGGCCTGCAGAGGAGGGCAGTTGGGGATGACCAGGTCAGCAGGGGAGGACAGTTAGGGGCAATCAGGCTGTCAGGGGAGGGCAGTTAGGGGCAATCAGGCCAGCAGGGGAGCATTTAGGTGTTGATCAGGCTGGCAGGGGAGTGGTTAGGGGGTGATCAGGCTGGCAAGCAGAAATGGTTAGGGGCAGTCAGACAGGCAGGCAGGTGAGTGGTTGGGAGCTAGCAGTCCTGGATTGTGAGAGGGATGTCTGACTGCCCATTTAGGCCCACTGAGATCTGGCCTAAACCGGCAGTCAGACATCCCTCAAGAGGTCCCAGATTGGAGAGAGTGCAGGCTGGGCTGAGGGACACACACCACCCCCGTGCACAAATTTCGTGCACTGGGCCTCTAGTTCACTAATAATCTTGTTTCACCCCACAACCATGGCCCCTTCTAGAATCCCAACTGGGCATTTCATGTCTTTCATGGAGATGATTGCTACTTAGGGAGAGATCACTTTTAACAAGTCACAAATAGTGAGTGCAGGTGTTCAATTCAATTGACTGTTTTAGAAATTCACCCAGGAATAGTAAGGTGTGTATATGAGGGATGTCAAGGTAACTGAAATCATTGATGCTCCCAAATGATCATTTTGCCAAAAGTTTCAAGATCTGGTTACATCTAATCTCTGACTGCATTATCTTTTACCCTGGGTTTATTGAGTATATGCTAATAATAGGTGAAAATGGGCATAGTCTGACATCCAAAAGAATCAGGAAATAGAGAAATGGGGTAAATGTAAAGGGTTTGAAGCATCTAATTAAAGATGACTCTTTGTTTTCTTCTTTTTTTTTATTTTTTTGGTGTGTGTGTGTGTGTGAGTTGACTTTTTATATGCAAATTTGGATCAGGAAATCCCATTTACCCTAAGGGGTGTAAAGCTACTTGGAGTTCTCAGCAGCTATTGGGCATTTGGCCTCTTGTAACTGAAGGGTGAGCACTGAGGTTTGATGTTTGTTCTGATTCAAGTCAGATTGACAGTGTCTCTGTAAAAACCCTGACCTACCTGGAGGTACGCAATAAATAATTAAGGTGTTGCGGGAGATAAGATGACTCTCACCTGGCTTGCTCGCTTCTGATGGCCAGGTGAGTCTGTAGAGCTCTCACCTGGCCATCAGACTTTCAGACCATAGAGCTCTGAGAATCTGTTCTTTTCTATGACTTAGAGACTGAAGAGAGAATCAGTAGGAAGTAAAGCAATTATACTCATTGTGTAACTTAATGACACGATGTAATGTGTCTGCTAAGTGGATGTGAATATATGTGGGTTATTAAAGCAAGGTTATGGATCTGAAGAAAGCAATAACCAAACTCTAAAACATTTATGACAATATTTAACAAGCTAATATTAAACAGACTTTAAAGAATTGTCAAGCAACTTCATGTAATAAATGGAATTAACCAAACAGTATCAGTCCAATCAATCTTTTTCTCATTTTGTAATAATTTATTTGTATTATTCTTTGAGACACTGTGAACATATGTGTTTATTTCTGCTTTGATGTATTGAAACTCATTATCAGGGGGCTTTTTTTTCTAAATATCCTCTGAAATATTTATATAAATTACAGAAATAACAATATTGCTTACAAATTGACTTTTATTCTTTTTTTCTGCACCCAAGTCTTAATGGATTCTAATTTCAGCATCTACTTGTGCTCTTGTTAGTGGGGAAAAGGAGAAGATCTCCAGGTCTATGACTGCATGCCTGTGTTGTCTGTGCTTGGAAGTTGACATTGTTTCATATAGAGTTGACACTGCTTTATAATGTGACCTTCATATGTGTTGATATCATTGGCTATTGTTAATTGTATTATGAGTATTGATACCATACACTTGCTCTCTGCCAAACTGAGTTTTTGCTTTTTAATTTAATGCATAAGTAAAGAAAATACTATAAAATTTAAAAAAATTAATCTTGGAAAAATACATAACAAAATTTATCATCTTAATGATTTTTAAGTACAATTTGGTGGTTTTAAGTATACTTACATTGCTATGCAGCCATTATCACCATTCATTTCCAGAACTCTTTTTAACTTGTGAAACTGAAGCTATATAAACATTAAGTAATAACCCTTCATTTCTCTCCTGCCCCTGATAAACACCACCTACTTTCTCACTAAAAAAATTGACTTCTCTAGATAGCTCACGTGGTAAAATCATGTTGTATTTGTCCTTTTGTGACTGGTTTATTTCAATTAGCACTGTGTTGTCAAGTTTCATCATGTTGTGGCATGTGTCAGAATGCAATAACTTTGTAAGGCTGCATAATATTCTATTAGTAGAGGCTCGGTGCACAGATTCATGCACTGGTGGGGTTCCTTGACATGGCCTGCAGAGATCAGGTGGAAACTGGCTCTCCAACATCCCCCAAGGGGTACCAGATTGAGAGAGAGCAGTTCTCGGGTGACGCACCCCTGAATCAGGCTCCCTCCTCTCTGGTTCCAGGTTGTCACCCGAGAACCGCAGCTGCCAAGTCACCGCATCTCAGTAGCTTCTGCATTTAGTGTCTGCCACCTGGTGGTCAGTGCGCATCATAGCTACTGGCCGGTCAGATGGTCGCATGGTTGGATGGTTGCTTAGGCTTATATGTATATACCACATTTTGTTTATCCATTCTTCCATCAATGGATATTTGTGTTGTTTCCATCTTTTGACTAATGTAAATAATGCTGCTATGAGCAGGGGTGAACAAATATTTGCTCAAGCCCCTGCTTCTAATTATTTTGGGTATATTCCCAGAAATGGAATTGGTAGAACGTATATGATAATTTTATGTTTAATTATTAAATAAACTGCCATACTATTTTCTGCAGCTCCTGCCCCATTTTATATTCCCTACCAGAAACATACAAGGATTCAAAATTTTTCACATCCTTGTTGACACTATTCAAATTATTGCCTGTTTTTTTAGATCAGGTTTTGTAGTTGTTAAGTAAATTATGTTCTTAAATCATTGTTTTTACTGTTTAGCATTTCTAAATTCATGGATTTGGACTTTATTCAAGTGTCAACCATAACAAATGAGGTTTCCCTACATAAATTTTCACAGATTATCTCTTTGCCTCCTTCCTCGTGGATATACACGTTTTACTAAATGCAGTGATTTAAGCTGAACTGAACTGGTATCTGAAAACTCAGTTATAAAGCCATGAAATAAGGCTCAAAAAGGCCAAACCATTTACCTCTTATAAACCATAGTTCTCCAAAGGAGGTAAGAGAAAACTAGTAGCTTGTGGGGTGCGGCTACAGTGTTTGGACTGGTTCAAGCCTTGGACTGATGAGAGGGCACAGTCCTCTGGTGGCCACGTGCAAGTCCCAGTCTGGAGGGCAGAGCCCTCCCAGCACCATTATAGCCAACAGCTGTAGTTGTAAGCTTGAACCTGTGGTCTGAACAGGTGGCCCCATGTGCCTAAGTGATATAGGCTGCAAGGAAACAAAGTTTGATAAGGTGCATGTAATTGAGTAGGATCAAAACCCATGAGAATGTTGTAAACATCTTGACCACGCCCTCACTTTGCCTCGTGGCATAGGCTCCATGTAAAATAAAGACATGGCTTGTAGTCCGTGGCGCTGCTGGGTCCCCATCAGGGAAGCAGTGCCCCACCGAGTCCCAGCCTTCCTTCTCTTGTCTATCTTTTCTCAATCCTTCATCGCCCCCACTCGGGTTCACCCTTGGCCGTGCTGGCGTGGCACTTAAGGCGCCCCTGGGGCTGAATATGCCTTGGCCGTGCTGGCTCTCCACAGTAGCTATTAGTTGTGTCTTGTAAAAATAAAAAAGAAAAGTGTTGATGTAAACTGATTTTATTTTAGAAATAATGGAGCTGAATGTGGTTGAAGACGGTCTAGTAAAATGCAAGTAGCAGTGAGCAGAGCCCTAGAACCTACTGCATTGTTGACATCTCCAATTAGATTCCCATCTGAAAAGCAGTACATCTAAAGCATAACATCCTTTTCCTCCAAAACATGACTTTCATTTTAGTTCTCTCTTCCTGCACACATTCAAACACGTCTCTGGCATCAAGATATGGTTGAAAACCTATGCAACTTAGCCTCAGAGACAATTGTTTTATATCTCATCTGCAAGAACTACTGGTGAAAGTTTTTTGATACTCAAGCCATCTCCCTGGATGCCTTTAAAAAAATAATATGCATCCCCAACATTGGTCAAGAGACTGGAAAGAGCAGACTCATATGAAATCCTGACACGTATTAGGTTTTAATCAGGGTTCTTACTGTTACCTTTCACATGAAAGAAGAAAGATGTACTTTAAGTTGTCATAATCAAACATCTCTTCAAATCTAGAATAATTAAACCACATCTAAAAATTCTCAAGAATTGTCAATAATAAGTTAAGATATTTTGCCTCAAGTAAGGTCTTGCAGGTATAAAATTCTGAAGACATCTGAAATATTTTGTCACTAAAACACCTTTCTTTTCCTTACAGTAGAGAATAATGTATGGTCTATTTGAAGACTGCCTTTCCATCACTGGTTGTACAGTGAGAACAGATCTTGAAAGACAGGTGGTGCTTTGGTCAACTCTCTGGAACTTTATTTCCAAATCACAAGGGAGAGGAACTCCACCTTTGCTGAGCCTGTAAGTTACCTTAAAGCTTGCTTCAGTTTATTCTCTTATTTGGGCCATAATCATCTCTGTTATTATGTAATAGAAGGTCACTTCTTTCCCCATCTTAAAGAAATCTTTCAAATCTTGTCCATTCACTGGTAAATGATTAAGGCCGAAAAGAGGGCCTGGCCTACTGTTCCTGATAACTTACTCTTGGTAACTGCTGTAGAGCCAGTGCATGGATAATGGCATTCTGCAATCTGATTGTATGCAGATTGCGGACAAGATTGTCCCATGCTGATGAGCTCTGTCAGTTAACAGTGGAAGAAAGTGCCTTCTTTTTCTTAACAGATTGGTGAGCTTTGGTCATTTCTTTATTGTTCTGTTATGTTTTTAAAGAACTGGCCTAGATGTTCCTTGCCTCTTATTTGAGGGGTACTTAGTTGCTTGAAAAGAATGAGTTTTGCACATTTCAAAAAAAATGTGTCTGTGCTGTTGCTGCGAATGCTGCCTTTCCTATGTTTTGGCCACAAGTACTTTTGTGTATTTCCATCACAATGATAATGTCTGCCTGGCTCTGTGTCTAACCAAAATATACATATCAAGTGGGATGTTGTCAACAGTTTGGTGGAATAAGAGGTCCCCGGCTGTAGTCACCTTTACAGAAAGAGCAACTAGCGATTAGGCACAGATAAGAATAACTTTGTGAAAATCCCAGAACACAAGGGAGAAGGTAAAGGAACCCCTTCAAAAAACAAAAATATAAGAAAAGTCACTGTTTCACTTGGAGTGTATCAACAACCCTCACAATACATATGTATATAAAATATGTTGTATACCTGAAATATATGACATCTTATTTGTCAGTAATACCTCATTAAGCTAGACACAAATATATATATAGTGATGTGGGTGCAGCTTGTTAAGAATAGTGAGTGGTGGTGCACACCACCAGGAAGACAGAATACAGTTTATTGTTATAATTGATATTGTATTTTCAAAAACCAAATATATAATTATTTTTGCAATTTGAAAAATTTAGAAAAATTACCACAATTTAATCATAGTCCATCCCAGAAAACCATGGCTAATAATTTAATTTATCATGTGTATAATTTCCTCTTATGTATATATTCATATATGATAATATAACGTATGTATATAATTATATAATTTTCTATTTTTATAATATTAATTTAATGCATAGAAATCCCTGTTATGAAAACTATGTGAGCATTACTTATGATTACATAGTTTTCCATCCCATGGATGTAGCCTCATTTATCTTTTTATTTCTATTTGTTGTGTATTTACATTGTCAAATATTTATAAACTAGAGGCCCGGTGCACAGATTCTTGCACTGGTGGGGTCCCTCGGCCTGGCCTGCACGGATCAGGCCAAAACCAGCTCTCCAACATCCCCCAAGGAGTCCCGGCTTGTGAGAGGGCGGTTCTCAGGTGTCGCACCCTGGAATCGGGCTCCCTGCTCTCTGGTTCTGGGTGCATCACCCGAGAACTGCAGCTGTCAAGTCATCACAGCTTGAAAGCTTCTGTGTTGAGTAACTGCCCCCATGGTGGTCATTGCGCATCATATATACTGGTTGGATGGTCGAACAGTTGGACGGTCACTTAGGCTTTTATATATATAGATGAATAATCAATGGATAAATGTTAGGGTGTTATTTGTTGAACCGCTAATGCTTGAAGGAGAATAGCTTCAAAGTTATTGATCTCGATTACGATGATGGATTTTTTGGGATTTAGGAGTGTGTCTCATCTTTATAGTTCCATGCTCTTGAAAGATTCCCACCACGTGGTATCAACTCAAATATTTGTGAGAGTGTGAAATAATGAATGGTATCTATAAATACGAACTATGACATTGCTTTTTTATTTGTTGCCATATCTAGACAAGGATCTGAGTAGACATAATAAGCAATAAGAACTCATTGGCAGATATTTAGAATAGCAATATTCAGTAGCTCCCTGAAGCAATATTAACTGCTCTCAATAGCATGTGCATATTGGGTGGAGGCCAGGCTTTTGGGGTTAGAGCTTGTAGATACTGGCAATCAAGAGTTAGCCAGCAATCTGAGGCCTATGCTCAAAGATAAAGATATATATATATATATATATATATATATATATATATATATATATATAATCTCACAGAACTGGGCTTAATTTAGGCTGAAAATGATATTCAAAGTTTTGTGCATGTGTAGGCATGGGCTTGAATCAATGGTCAAGCTATAGCAATCCACAAGGCCTTCATTGAACAGGGATACAAGAATAAAACATCCAGGTGTTTTACCCTCAGCAACCATACACCTTATTTATGAATCTTCAGACCTTTTTTCCCCCTGAACACACACACACACACACACACACACACACACACACACATACACACACCACTTTTGGCGTCTAAAGGAGTAGTTTAACCCCAAATTTTGGTACTTACAGGTAAGTTGGTTATGTCTCATTTTCCTCCTCCATTTCCCAGTTTTATTGGGAAGATTATGTAAGGTGATATCTATGAGGCATCTGGCACAGTGACAAGCAGCAAGGAGGTTCATAATAAATTATAGTTTCAGATCCTTTCTCATTTTAGATTTGGTGACATTTGAGGTTAATAATTCAAAAAGGTTGATTTCTATTTAAAATGAAGCAAATAATAGCAAACTGTTTGAATGCCTGAAAGTCAACATTAGGGCTCATTAAAATTTGTCAGCTTGGAAATTTTATGATAAAAATGTGATACTTTAGGAGAGATATATGGTCAACATTACAAAAGGTAGATTGGAAATGAACTCGGGAATTGAAAATGAAACTATAGCAGTTACAGAAGTTTTTATAAGAATACTTTGTCAATATTAAATGAGGCCATGAAAGAAAGAATTTCAGCATAAGGGTAACTGGAATTTCTTATTTTCTAGGATGAGAGGAAAGGCATTATAAAGTTGTATATGTTTATTACTAAGAATAACTGTTTTCTTTAGTTTTCTAAAAAAGAACTTTTCATTAGATCAAAGTAAACAAAAAAAGGAGATAAAATAATTATTATGGGATAAAAAAAAACTAAAAATAGTGTTTTCTACATTCCAAATAAGATTGAATGTAGTTGAAACCCAAGTGAATAAGATTAGTTACTTCCAACATATTGTCTTACTACCAAAAATGTACTCAGAAGACACAGAAGAGTTAATGCATTGTACCTTCTGTAAGAGTCTAACTTAATCTACTCCTCCTTTGACTAAGCCATAATAGCCAGATCTAAAAATGATTCTCAAAGGAAATGTTATATGAAATGAAATAATTATACCTTTATTTAATCACATTTATTACAACTTTTCCATTTATGATGAATACGCTTTACTACCTTTATGAATAACCAAATTAATACCACAGCAGTTTAGAATTCTACCTCTATTAGTGATGGTAGTGGGGGTGAGGACATAGGGAGGAGGTACTACTATTTCTTGTTAGGGTACCATTACTTATAAAGGTATCTTTATTTTATCCTGACTCTTATTACTGGCATTAACAGATGGTACTCATTTTTTACAAGTAAATCCAATTCCCATCACTTCCCAAAGGTTATTACATGCACAATGACTAGTAAAGGATAGTATAGTTAAACTAGTGGTCCGATGCACAAGTTCATGCACATTGAAAGAAAATTAATTAGAAGAAATATTTTAATATCACTATTCGCCCTTTCTCTATAATAGAAGTGTCAGAGATGAAATAAATTTAGTAAAATGTATATGAAAAGCCTATCTAATAAAAGAGTAATATGCAAATTAACCATCACTCCGCTATACCCACAAGCCACGCCCACCAGCCAATCAGGAGTGAATATGCAAATAAACCCAACCAAGATGGCTATGGCCACAGAGAGCAGGACAGAGAGCAGGAGGGAGGCTTGGGTTTCCCGGCAATAGAGGAAGCCAAGCTTTCCGCCTGCCCTTGCCAGCCTAGGCCTCCACTCAAGGCTACAAAGTTTCAATTATAGAAGATACATAAATCCAAACAGAAATGGCAGCAGCCATGGAGCTGGAAAGAGCAGGAGGCTGGGGTTGTCCGTGGCGATGGAGGAAGCCAAGTTTTCCACACACCCTGGCCAGCCCAGGCCTCCACTTAAGACTACAAAGTTTCAATTATAGAAGATACATAAATCCCCAAAAAAATGGCTGCCGCCACGGAGCAAGCAGAAGGCTTGGCTCCACTCCAGGCTAAAAAGTTTCAGTTGTAGAAGATAAATAAACCCCAGATACCAGAGCCTCCATGCCAGGGGGCGTGGCCGGCCTGCAAACCACCACAGGCCCCTGGCCCAGGCCACCTCATGCCCCAAGGGAACCCCACCCTGATCCGGGACACCCTTCAGGGCAAACCAGCTGGCCCCCACCCATGCACCCGGCCTCTATCCTATCTAATAAAAGAGTAATATGCAGATCGACCATCACTCCAACACACAAGATGGCTGCCCCCATGTGGTCAAAGATCCTGCCCCCATGTGGACACAAGATGGCCACCACAAGATGGCCAGCAAGGGAGGGCAGCTGGGAGGGACCAGGCATGCAAGGGAGGGCAGTTGGGGGCGATCAAGCCTGCAGGGGAGGGCAGTTAGGGGTGACCAAGCTGGCAGAGGAGGGAAGTTTGGGCGTCCAGGCCTGCAGGGAAGGGCAGATGAGAGGGACCCAGGCCTGCAGGGGAGAGCAGTTAGGGGGGGACCAGGCCTGCAGGGGAGGGCAGTTAAGGGTGACCAGGCATGCAGGAGAGGGCAGTTGGGGGGAATCCAGGCCTGCAGGGGAGATCAGTTGGGGGAGGACCAGGCCTGCAGGGGAGGGCAGTTAGGGGAAAACAGGCTGGCAGGGGAGCAGTTAGGCATCAATCAGGCTGGCAGGGGAGTGGTTAGGGTGTGATCAGGCTGGCAAGCAGAAGTGGTTAAGGGCAATCAGGAAGGCAGGCAGGCGAGCAGTTGGGAGCCAACAGTCATGGATTGTGAGAGGGATGTTCGACTGCCCATTTAGGCCCGATCCCACCTCTCGGGGTCCCAGATTGGAGAGAGTGCAGGCTGGCTGAGGGACATCCCCCCCCCCGTGCACGAATTTCGTGCACCGGGCCTCTAGTAATATATAAATTGATCAATAAATAAATAATAACAACAACAAAGACATGATATGAAAACAACGTTGATAAAAACAATGACTGATAAATTGATTAAACTTATTCTAATATCTCCCTTTATACCACATTAAGAGTAAAAACACTTTCAGAGTACTTGACTAATTTTTCTTGTGATGAAGTGTTTACAACTTTAATGTCACACTGTCGAACTTGAGATAAAGCAACATATAACTGATCATGTCCAAAAATGGGTTCAGGTATGAATAATCCTAGTCTGTCTAGAGTTTGTCCTTGTGATTTATTAATAATCATCGCAATTGCTGGCGTCACAGAAAACTGTCTTTGAATTAACTTAAATGGGATACCAGTGTCAGATGGGGACAAATCAATTCTTAGAACAACCTCTCCTTCCACAGATCCTGTTAATACTTCAGCCTCAATTATGGTAGATTGTAATCTTTTGATAATAAATCTAGTACCATTACAAAGACCCCATTTACTATTAAGATTTCTCAGTAGCATGATGATTGCACCAACTTTCAATTTTAATTTATGACACAGCACTCCCGAAGGGTTAATACTATTAAGAAATTTGATGGGAAAATTTTCCTTTTAAGCATCATCCATTGAATCAGTGGAATCATTACTCAAATGGTACACTGTGCCAATAATTGGTCTTTAGCCATATTCTGTGGAAGACACCACTTTGTTTCAGCTTCAGAATGTCAACACAAACAACCAAATTCACAATCCACAATGACAGATCAAAACATATGTGTGTGATTGGCGCCAGTGAGAACTTTATATGTATTGCGCATGTGCGAGTCAACATTAATTTTTAAACTAATGACCTGGTGCATGGATTCATGCACATTGAAAGGAAATTAATTAGAAGGTTGCCAGTGGGGCACAACTGGGTGAGATGGGCCAGACACACCCTGGAGCCAACCTCCTGCAGTCCCTCCCTGGCCTGCTGCACCTGGGGCGGCACTGAGGCGGAGTGAGCAGGGTCCCTCTGGCACTCTGGAGTCCCTCAGCCTGGCCTGCGGGGATCAGGCTGAAACTGGCTCTTCAACATCCCCTGAGGTGTCCTGGAGTATGAGAGGGCAATCTGCAAAGTTGCTGTCATACAGGGTGTGGATTGCAAACTGGTGTGCAGTAAACCAGATTTGGGGCCGACAGTGCCCCAGCAACAACATAACCCACGGCCAAAGGTGGAATCGCACAGCCCGTGAGGAATTGGACTTCCTCCTTTCTGGTTTTGGGGTGTGTCGTCCAAGAACCTCCACTGCCAAGTCACTGCAGCGCGGCAGCTTCTGCGTTGAACATCTGCCCCCTGGTGGTCAGAATGTGTCATAGCAACTGGTCAGTTGGATGAAGGGACACTTAGCATATTAGCCTTTTATATGTATAGATTGCCAGTGCTCGTCATATGTACCAGTTGGCCAGACAGACATACGGTTGGTCACTTAGCCTTTATATACAGTAGGTCCTTGGGTTACATCAGAGATCCATTCCTATGGTGCAACGTAACCCGATTTTCGCCTTAAGTTGGAACCCACCTACTTAAGCACCTACGTCACTCACATGAAGCACATACACAGCAGTAATGAAACAGTAAAAAAAATTAAAAGAAAGATAACAATTCCTGACTTTTGCTTGTGGTAAATAAATAATAAAAAACATAAAGCACATATGTACAAATGTTGAAATGATGGAACTATTTTTTTTTAATAAATAAATGGGAAATGGTGACGTAACCACGAAACGACATACATCGAGTCCAACGTAACCCAAGGACTGCCTGTATATAGATTGGGATACATATGCTGTCTGTATGTATATTAAACTAGAGGCCCAATGCACGAAGATTCGTGCAAAAATGGGCCTTCCTTCTCCTGGCTGCCGGCACCACCATCACTCCAGCTGGAGCTGCCTTTTCACTCTGGCCTGGAGCCGCCTTTCTGCCTTCCCATGCTTCCCAAAGGCTTGGAGTGGGTGGGGCGGTGCAGCACGCCTGCATTGTCACCATGGCAATGACACAAGCGTACCACCCTGCCCCCGGCCACTCGGCACCTGCCTATGCAAATTAACCCGCCATCTTTGTTGGGTTAATTTGCATACTCCTGTTTGGCTGGTGGGCGTCGCGAAGGTATGGTCAATTTGCATCTTACTCTTTCATTAGTGTAGATGATGGCTGCTGCACACCAGCCTCCTCATGTAAGATTCAGATGTCTACTAAATTCTAAATCAGTTTGGTTCTTGAAGTTCTTGATTGCTCACAAAGGGAGATGTTCAATCCATGATCCCCAACAGCCTGCCAGTGCCCTTCATTACAATTTTTTAAATTGTACATTGAATAGGAAAATAAAATTTAGATGCAGTTAGAATATCTTTGTATATGTTCAACAGAAATGGAATGGGCACAAATAAAATAACTGCATTATGATAGCATGACATTATTTCATATCAGTAATAATAATTGGATTTTGTTTGGGGAATACAATTAATAGCTCTGCACTATATTTAGTCTGGAAACATGCTCTAAGTAACTTTGTTTTGATTGCTTCTTGGAACCTGATTAAAAGTAGATAATCATTTTGTCACAAAGGCTGGTACACAAGCACAGTTGAGCAACCCAAGAGTGGTGAATGTGAACTCCATTCTGCTTGGGGGCTTCAACTATGAAATCCATTAGATTCGCTGCTTTTGTGTAAGCAGCTGTTGATCTGCAAATATATTCAGTATAAATGTTTATATTAAATATTTAGACAAAGTGTGCAGTTTGCATTGTTTTCACCCAATGAAAAAGTATCTACAGCCACCTGTTTTGCATCTATTTGCATTATAATGGGTCCAAATACATTGTCAGGAAGTTGTTTTTGTTTCTTTAAATGAGTATTACACAGTTGCATGCAGAAGAATCTGACTCAGGTGTTTTGGTGATGTGTTGAAGAGTTATCTTTAAGGAATAAAGTTTAACCTCAGAGACATTTTCCTAAACATTAAATTAAAGAAGCAGTCACTCTTCACAAAGGGGCCTCCAAGTGATCTGGGAAAGTGAAGATTGTCTGAAATTTACTCCAAAGAGAGATACTTAACAGTAACTCCCCAAATAATCCATCTCTGGATATTAAAGTGATGTTTGTTGTTTAGTTGTTGTTTTTGTTTTTTGGGTTGCTTTTTTTTTTTTTTTGTCAGTAGACTATAATGTTAGTTAAGTATTGGTGACGGCTTTCATATTGGAGATGTATATCTCAGTGGACCAGAAATACTTACTAGTCAAAGATTCCTGTCAATCATTTCTTTCTTTTTGAAGTCCTAACATCATTTTAAATAGCCCCAATTCTTTTCAGAATAAAAACCTTAGAATTTGTTCAGCCAATGAAATGTATCAAGACTTCATTTGAACCCTCCACTATGGCATTCTTGGGTTTGGAAGTTTGACCGAAATTGTGTAAACCTGGTACTGTTACATAACCTCTCTGAAGCTCATTTTAATGATTCATGAAAATGGAGTAATATCTATTAGATAGGCTCACTGTGAGGTTGATGTCCTCATACAGTTAGTGAATATGCATAACTAGTTCCTTATTTAGGCAGTCTTAGCATAAGCTGGGAGAAGGGTTTGGCCTATGTGAGTTCCTGTAATTTTCTAATGTCCCTGGGAAGATAGTGCTGTTTGTTTTGGGGGCAAACAAGTAGGCTGGAAAAATAACAAATCTGAATTGATTGCATCAGGGACAAAAGCACATGTTTACTTTTTATTACCTTCTAATGTATCATATGATAGTCGGGGCAGGACTAGCTAGTACAGGGGAAATGATTTTTTTGGTCTGTGGAGAAACAATCTGATGTAGTTATGTACTTGAAAGCAACTCTGACCTCATTCTCCATTGCTGCTGAGGTGGACTTGGGTCAGCACACGAGGGAGGTAGGGATGGTGAACTGAATGTACTCTTTTGGTCTTCTTTGTCTGTTTTCAGATTATTGCTTTCCAGACCTTAAGTACAAGACTCTCTCTTATTGCTTTCTAGTTTCTGCAAGTAATTCTTAACTAGTTTCTGCAAGTAATTCTTAATGTGTGTCTCAGAAGAATCCCATAAGCTAAGTGAATGTCATCTTAGACAAAATTGTGTTTCAAAAGCTATTTGATTAGGATCACTGATATAATCAACCTTTAACTTTGTCTTCAGTGACTATGTTTCTTCGAATTTCTCTCTAGAACCTCTGTAAATAGTTGGTGACAGGTTTAATAGAGGTCAAATGCATAGAAGTTAGAAGTTTAACCTTATTGTTTTATTAATGGTGTAGCCCCAGTGTTGCCATTGGGGAAGCACTACCTTTACTCTGCATGTGTGAAGAGTATAATTGTATGAGCAGAGTCAGGAGATAATGACGATATTACCTAGCATTTTTACTATATATCCTACCCAAGCAGAGCATGTTTTGAGGTGCATCATATCATTTGATTATTGTTTTATCTCAGTGCTGTGCCCTGGATTTTACGCAACCCCTTAGCCTGGTAGTAGAGAAAAGTGTGTAGCTCTTTATGCTCTTGCTTGCAACTTAACTTTCAGATTTTTCTCAAGAGAGGATCTTTAAAATAAATTGAATTGAAGCAGAACTATGAGAGGGAATATTAAAAGAAAATTAATTTAGTCTAGAGTTTCAGGAGAGGCGTCCCTGAGGTAGCACACATTAAGATGTGAAGGATGCTAAACAGTTAACTGTGTAGGAAGTGGGGTGTGGGAGGGCATTCTTAGTTTAGGAAACATGGTAGGGGAACAATAGAGGAGCTTTGGAGAAACTGAAAGAAATGAAGCATATATAAATGAAGAATAAATGAAGCATATATTGGGGAAGAATATATTGAAGTACCATTGAGTGAGATAACAAGATTGAGTGCTGAGAGGCTGAGAGATAAGAGATGAGAGGATAAGAGAAAAGGGAGATAATGGAAAGCTAAGAGAGGAGGAAGGAAGAGAAGGAAGGGAGGAGGGAGAAGAAAGAAGGAAGGAAAATGGGAATAGGGTTGAGGTGGGAAAGGGCAACAAATTTGGGGCTAGAAAAGTCAGAGCACTTTAAGGCATGTTCTAATTTTTGACATTCACTAAGGATTATATAAAACACTTGGATGACAGTGTCATCACCAAATTTGGGAAGTATGGTTACATAAAGTCAAAATTATGACTCTTCCCGTTAGAAGTTCAAAATCTAATAGAGAAATAAAAAAAGTGGAGAAAGACATGAAAACACTATATAACAGCATAAAAACTTGATATAATTAAGTAACGGGAGATGTCATGATTGACAGGAGAGAAAACCAGTCCAAACAGGGACATGTCCCATGAATTGATATCTGAGATGAGTCTTTAGCAATTGTCAGAGGAAAGATAAGCAAATGTGTGCCAGGCAGAGAAAATAACATAGCATGGCCCATTGAGAGAACTGCAACTAGATAGGGATAAAAAACATTGTACAGAATCTAGAGGAGAGATGGAGGTGAATTGGAAAAATGGGCAAGAGAGGTCCTAAAAGCCTTTTAATAATAATGAACAGTGTGATGAAAAGATGCTCAACATCATTAGTCTATAGGGAAATGCTAATCAAAAAT
This sequence comes from Plecotus auritus, assembly GCF_963455305.1. Taxonomy (NCBI): domain Eukaryota; kingdom Metazoa; phylum Chordata; class Mammalia; order Chiroptera; family Vespertilionidae; genus Plecotus; species Plecotus auritus. Next base: position 50,470,455 of record NC_137785.1, on the reverse strand, counting down.
AAAATGAAGTACCCTTTCACACATACTAGGATGGCTGTAATAGATTAAAAATATATGTTAGGGAGAATGTAGATAAATTAGAACACTTGTGCTTTGCTGATGGGATATAAAATGGTTCATCTGCTATGGAAAACAGTTTGGTGGGTCCTAAAAAACAAAACAAAACAAAATAAACACATAAAATTACCATGGAACCCAGCAATTCCAGTCCTAGATATACACTCTAAAATATTGAAAACAGGTACTCAAACAGGTGTACACACATGTTCATAGCAGTACTATTCATAGTGGTCCTAAGATGAGAACAACTCAAATGCCCGAAAATAGATGAATACATACATCATGGCATGTACATACAGTGGGTTATTAGTCAGATATAAAAACAAATGAAATATGGATGCATGTATGTATTTCCATGCTACAGTATGTATAAATTGTAAAAATATTATTCTCAGTAAAATAAACTAGGCACAAAAATTCCTATATAGCATGGTTCTACTTATGTGAAATATCCATAATGGGATCCAGAAAACAGGTTGGTCTTTGCCAGGAGCTGGGTTAAGAGGAGAAAGGGCAAGTAATTAATTAATGTGCATGGGTTTCCTTTTGGGGTGATAGGGATATTTTTGAAGTAGATATAGGTGGTGTTTGAGCAACATTATGAAGGTACTAAGTTATTTATTTTAAAATAGTTAACTTTGTATTTTATAAATTTCCCTTTAATAAAAATAAAAAATACAAGTTTAAACTTCATCCTTAAAGGTATAGGGAGTTCTAAAAGGAAAAAAAAAAGGATAAGAAAAGCAAAAAAAGAGAGAAAGAAGAATGAAGGAAGGAATGGATGGAGAGAGGGAAGGAGGGGGAAACAATGGTAAATCACACATGTGTTTTTGAAAAATGACTCTACCAAGGAAAAAAGTAGAATCTTGAGGGAAGGCAGTGACTTCTGTGCATTCAGGTTTAAATGTCCTGCAGACAAGCCTGAGGAGAAGTCCAATTCTCAGTGTGTATATTTTGTGCTCATCAGTTTAGGGCAACTCTTTAAACCTTGCAATCGAAAGAGCTCTTCCTTTCAAAATAATTCCAAGTCCTCATTTTCTGACTAGCCGTCAGGCCTTGTAATTATTTTTAGGCTGAAAAGTTTTAAAGAAAATGTAAGAGCAAACCTCAGAGAAATATCCTCAGGGAGGTCACACTGTATAAAGCATCTCTGCTGAGAGCTGGATTTCACAGAGTTAGGACATAAGCAGAGCCAATTATGGAAAGATTTATGAGCAAACTGGTCTGAGTGATAAAGGAGAGGATGTATAATCCAATAACAAAATGTTACGTTTTAGCCCCAAATTTTAAAGTGTATGTGTGTTTGTGTCTTTCCGTTAAATACACTGATTCTAAGGCTAAACAAGTTCTATTAATTACATGATGCAAAATTCTGTTATTTACTTGACATCCTTGGAAAGGATGAGTAGGGAGTCTTTCCTGATATTTGGGGTATAGACCATGTGATCTGACAAATCAGCTTATACTAAACAATTGACATAACTCATAGATACAGAGAACAGATTAATAGCTCTTAGAAGGGAGTGGAGTTGAGGGACTGAGGTCAAAAGGTGAGGGGATTAAGCAAAGTAAAACAACTCTCAGACACAGACAATAGCATGGTGATTACCAGAGGGAAGGGGTGGAGGTTTGGGGAGAGGTTGAAATGGGTTGGGGGATAAATGGTGATGGAAGAAGACTTGATTTGGGGTGCTGAACACACAATACAATATACAGATGACTATAAAATGGAAATTTTCTAAAAAAAACAACACAACACACAATTGACATGACAAGATGGAACAGTTTTATACTACTCTTAAGTTCTACCAAATAACACAGGAATAAAGAGATGAGGGATGGTAAACATCTTCTTTTTCCTGGGTCTCATTCATGTCTTCATTTGTGTCATGAATATGTTGAATTAGATAAGTAGTTCTCTACTTTTGTGTGCTGTGCCAGCACAGCCAAGGGTTCCGGGAGCCTGAGGGAGGGTGGTGAAGGATGAAGAATAAGACAGAACAAGAGAATAAGCTGGGTCTAGGTGGATCTTCTGTGCCTTGCTGAGGCCACAGAACAGATCCAGACTGCAAAGCTGATGCTTTATTTATAGTCAGGGACAAATAAGGTAATCTACAATGTTCTTGTAAGTTTCACTTGTTTTGGCAGCACTTGCTGCCCCTCCCACAGCACATTAGCTACCCAGGAAAGATCTAGGGAGCAGTCACAAGATCAAGCTTTATGCTTAGAGGACTGTGCCCTCCAAGCTGGGACTTGTTTGCAACTTTGCCAGCAGGTCAGTCCGAGGCTTAACCTTATAACTACTCCCTACACTTTTGCATAAGGATTCACTGAGGGAAAGTTTACTTGTAAATCCTTGGTCCCTAAACAAATATATTCTAACCCATAGTACTTGATCCTGATACTATTAGGATGAAAGATTTTGGAAAAGGCAAAGTTTAAGGTACATTCCTGCTCAAGAATTCTATGGTTCAATAATTTTATTTCACTTTTGATCTAATATCTTTCTCAGCCATGGTGAATCATATCCATGGAAATATTTGGACATGACCAATTACACACATAGTCTTGTTGATTTCCTCTTCAAGCAAAATGGATTCACAGTGTCTTTATTTATTTACACTATGAAAAACATAAAGACCCTAAAAGAATGGATTGGGTTAAAACCCTAAGACTTGAGGTCTTTAAATTTTTTTATTGCTGGGTTTATTTCAACTGTGGTATATATATTAAGGTGTCATTGATTTAGTAGCTATGAGAAGCCAGATACTGACATAGGTGATTCAAGGATAACAGAGCATTGCTCATGATTTTGGAGAATGTCCAGCTGAGACAACTTTGTATAAGGTATAGTTGCTTTGCATTAAAATGCAACAAATTTAATTGACAAAAATAATAATTTATGCAATAGAGAAATAGCATCTGGGAGGTCTAATTAACTTGTGAAAGGAACTGAGTCATTTCAATAACAGTATATGTATAGGCATATTAAATATTTTACTTAGTTAAGGAGAAGATATTCAGGTAATGACACAGTGAATACTGGTTGGATTGACTGGATTAGAGGAGATGCATTTGAAGAGATCTACATTTTATTAAAATATATTTTTTATTGATATTTTACAGAGAGGAAGGGAGAGGGATAGAGAGCTAGAAACATCGATGAGAGAGAAACATCGATCAGCTGCCTCCTGCACACCCCCTACTGGGGATGTGCCCGCAACCAATGTACATGCCCTTGACCGGAATCGAACCCGGGACCCTTCAGTCCGCAGGCCGACGCTCTATCCACTGAGCCAAACCGGTTTCGGCGAGATCTACATTTTATAATAAATAATATGTACCAGAACTTGGGCATGTAAATAAACACTTAAAAAACAACCTGCCAAGTTGGACAATCAAGCAACCTAGTATTTAGCATCAAGCATGTAATTGGCTCTGCAGCTACTGGCTGACTAGGGGACAAGAAATAGGTGTCTATTGCCAAGGGAAAGTAGCATGTATTGAAAGATGTCTGTATATCCCAAAGTTTGATGACCTCCCATAGTTCACCTGAATAGAATGGTGGCATCCACATAAAGACTGAGAAAACAATGATCACCAGTATTAATTGAGGGTCATGCTGTGGCAGGCGCTGTTCTGAACACTGTACATATATTTTCTAATCTAAAATCCCAAACTATACAGTGAAGCAAGCATAATTGTGTCTGATTTGCTGCTACAGAAACTGGGCTTAAAGAAGCTAAGTGTTCTGCCCAAGGTCACACAACTAGTAGCAGAACCAGATATAATTCATATTTATTTGATAACAAATTCTTTGTTCTTTTTCTTGATCAACACATGATCCTGCCTTCTGACAAACAGGGGAGCCCCGCAGACCTAGTCTAGATACAGATGTCGCATCTGTTCGCCATGTTTATGCTTCTCATCAATCCAGGGGAAATATATAGAAAACAATAGAAGAGAGAGGAAGATAATTAATAGTTTTCTCATATCAGGCAAAGACAAGACCATTAGAGTCTTCCACTTGTACTCAGAATCACAGTAGCCCTCTAAATGTGCCATCTATCAATTCACAGCATGAAACCAATCAAATTATAGTCTTTGAAGGAAAGGTAGATCCAGCCAGGAGATTGATGTATTTAAAATGAGCAGAATTTGCTGAGCTAGCCTGCAGAAAGCTCTACATTAATAGGGAGTTGGAGTTGCACAGGAGGGAAAAAAATAACATCTAGACAAGTGTCCTGGTGAGAAGAGGTTTTTAAACTAGAGGCAAGCTGCTCAGCTCCCTGAATCAGAGGCTGGCTATTGTTAAAAACACTCACTCACCTTCACATAGACATGATGTCAAGACCTAAGGCATCATACAGAATTTAGTGCTGTTTTGCCCCATGTATCCATTTAGGGATCACTCTCATAGCCTGACCCATTCCTATTGTGAGTGAAAATAGAAAATTATTTCTTCTCAAAGCATGTTTCATGACCAGTCTGTTTTCATGAATATTATACTATAAATAAAATAGAAAAGCTGTACAAAGGTAATGATGAGAGGGAAGAGTAACCTGTGAATGAATGCTTGATTGTCATTTTAAGGATTAAATACAGTTTACACATTTTAGAACCCCTTTAGGAATTCAAAAGACTTGAAAGAACATCAGTATGCCCCCATTTCACAGTTGGAAGTCACAGAAGATAAATAACTTCATCAAAGTCATGGAGAAAATTGGTGGCAGTCTTAATTGAAATCAATATTTTCTAAATCCAATGATGGTTCAGGTACAGTATGTTGATCTAGCTTTTCTCTCATTTACATTTAGAAAAATGTCTATAATGATGCTCAATATATAACTCAGACAACAGTTAGGTGAGTTTTTTGCTATTCAACTAAAATAGGTTTGAGCTGCCATCTGACATTCAGAGAAAGATTCAAGTCTCTTCCTCTGACCATTTATGGTTATTATTGAGTTTTCCATCCACAATCCTACCTCCAATTTCTTTTTTCAACTGAGCTAGAGAAATGCACATTTTTCTGTACATGCTGTCCCATTCTAACACTGTATTAAACCTCAGGAAACAACTCTATGTATTTTTCCATTGGCTCATAGTGTGTAAGAACCTTTTATTGAAGGTTTGGGGATAATATGGTTATAACATAAGGTAAAAATGTAAAAAAAAAAACACCCAAAAATATTAGACAGTTTTGTTTCACATATTTTGAGACCACCTGGCTTTGACATTTTTTCACTGGTTGTCTACACCTACCAGCTCCAGACTTCCAACATACTAATTTATTTTCTCTCCTTTCAAATTTTTCTCCTCTAATCTTTCTCCTCTATATTGTAGGCATTGAATCCTACTATTTTCTCATACAGGAAGGTTTTTGTTTCTTTGTGTTGTTGTTTTTTTGTGTGTGTGTTTTCCTTTTTTTTCTGCCCTATGCTCTAGGTGTTGCATTTTTTAAAAATAAAATTTTTATTGACTTTTTTAGAGAGAGAGAGAGAGAGAGGGATAGAGAAACACCCACTGGCTGCCTCCTGCATGCTCCCTACAGGGCACAACCTGGGTATGTGCTCTGAACAGGAATTGAACCAGTAAACTTATTGGTTCACTAGAGGCCCAGTGCATGAAATCGTGCACAGGAAGGTCCCTAGGCCTAGCCTGTGATCAGGGCCATCCTCTGCCTGCTCGCCAGTTCCCAGTCCAGCCCCACCGCCACCCACCCTGGTTCCCCAGGTTCCCCATTCGCCAACCGGCAATCAGAGCCTGCAGGCCAAGGGGAAGTGGGGAACTGAAAGATGGTTAATGCACCTCAGAGCAACTGGTCAAGCAGTTGTTCCGGTCATTACACCGTTATGGTCACTGGGCTTTTATTATATAGGATGGGTCAACGATCAACCACTGAGCATTTTAAAGTAAATTGCTCTGAAAAGGTAGTTTCCATAATAGGAAGAAGCCTACTACCACAATGTTTACCTATCTATGACAAACCAATCAAGCTCTGAATAAAAATAATTCTCCCTTTGGATAGGACACACATTTTTAAGAAGGGTTTGCTTATGTTGATCTCACTTCTCTGGGTATTTCTATAAATCCTAAATTACATATGTATCTACTTTTTTCACTTCCAAGGGTTTATAAAAGATGAAGGAAGCAGGGATGTTGGAATACATCACTTCCACCCAATAAAAGTCAAGTGAAACATCTAACAGAAATAGGAATAAGGGTGACTTTGGCTCTACACTGAAAGGAAGGAAGGAAGCCATCAGATGCCACACAACTTGAGGTCTCTCTGTTAACTAGGCCTCAGATGGATGGCCTTTTAAAAAAGAGAATATGAATTAAGTGTCAGTGTCAACTGCCATTTAGAAAATATTCTCTATTGTCTAAGTGATTGAATAAGGAGATTCTTAGAGGACTTCTGCACACACCCAGAGCTTAATTGACACAAGACAATACTAGATAAGAAGATAATTCCCAAAAGAGGGAATTTCTAAAATTAGTGGGTTTTTTCATGCCTATTAGCTACTTTAGGAATTAGAACATCCATAAAATACATACCATTTGTCTATTCCTACACTCTCTTACTCAGTGATGTGTATCTCCTACATGCCAAATGTCTACCCTCAAGGGAATGACACCAGCCTATTGTATTTAAAAGGTCAGACTGGGGAAGTCATGATCTGATAGTTAAATAATCTTAATTTACTAGCTTTAACTCCCTAAATTTATTCAAAATCAGGAAATAAAAATGGATCCAGAAAACAAAGCCTAATGGAGAAGGAAGGGATGAATGTTTCAAGTTGCAAAAACAAGGTTGTATGGAATGGGGAGCTCTAAGGAGGACCAGGGGATCCAAGTGTTTCTGGCTTTTTTATTTTTATTTTAATTGATTTTTATAAAGAGAGAAAGGGAGCTTGAGAGACAGAGAGAGAAACATCCATGTGAAAGCAGAACATCAACTGGCTGCCTCCTACACACCTCCAAAGGTGGATGGAGCTCAAAACCTGAACTTGTGCCCTGATCAGGAATCAAACTGGCATCCTTTTGATGCATGGGAAAATGTCCAACCAACTCAACCACACCAACCAGGGCTGTTTCTGACTTTTGATGTGACATGAAATATAGGATTTAGGGGCACAGGCTGAGAAAGAATAGAAGTTGTATATAAGTTTACTTTTCTACATATTTCTATGGGCATTTATGCAAAATCGCGGATTCTGTTGCATGTTGTGGGAGATTCACAAAAATCTTGAAAATTCTGTTTCCTTTAAATATATTAATTCTATCTGAGAACCTGTATCTCTCCTTTCAAGAAATATTACTTTCCCATATTTGACCAAAGAAATAATAATCTTTGTAATCCAGACTGTGTAAAAACTACAGTTTTCTTCTGTCTGATGTATTTTCCTATTGAAAGCATAATCCTTTTTTTTTTTCATTGATCTTAGGGAGAGTAGAAGGGAGGAAGGCAGGGGAAAGGAAAGGTTGGAGGGTTGGGAGGAGGAGAAAGAGAGAGAGAGAAAAAACATTGATATAAGAGAGGCACATCAATTGGTTGCCCCCTGCATGTGCCCCAACCAGGGCTGGGGATCAAACCTCCAACCCAGGTATGTGCTCTTGACTGGGAATCCAACCCCACATGCTTCTGTGCACAGAGCAAAAACATAATAGTTTTTATATCATTAAAATCAGTTATGTTCATTTAACATTTCAAATAATTTACAACACAGAAGAAAGCAACAGATAGCAACACAAATATTATATCTCAGAAATTACTGGTATTTAAATTTGATGATAACAATGATAGCAGTACAAATTAGTTATTATACAGACCTTTGTTTTTACTCCCAAACAGAAAGATGAATGGATTGATGGAAAGATTAATGATGAATGGATTATTAGAAAGACAAAAAGGAAGATAGAAAGTAGATGAATGGTTGGACATATTGATGGATGAATGCAAACGTGACCCAATAGATGTTTGTAAACAGATCTTAATGATATTTCAAATAAATGCATTTCATTTGTTCTAGTTGAATTTAAGAGAAAATGTGAAATAAAAGCTAAAAATCATGGTTAAACTTAAGATTCTTTATCATATTAGAAATATAATTTATTAAAATATCCTTAATAAATTAAGAAAATACATTATTAAGACCAGTAGTTTATTCATTATTTTCCCTACATATTTAAGGCAGTATGGATTGACTCCATTTTATGCAAATGAGAAATTCAGCACTTGAAAACTTTTTACCCACATTCTATTTTTTTAGTGCTAATTATACTGGTCTTACTTTTCAAAGATTACACAAAGGACACTCTGTTCTGACACAATAATTTTGCAGTTGTCAAGACTTAGGTTTATAAATGAGTTAAAAACAAGTGCCAGTTTTTATTATGAAATTAAAATTAACACACAGAAGAAGAGAAAATAGTATAGGAAGCCCATTGGTAATCTGAAACAAATCCTGCACATTATACCACATTTGACATCTCCATACATGTTGTTTTGGAATTAGAGAGGAATCACCAACTCCCGGAGTCTCTATATTGGCAGACACTTCCAAAGGTTTTTGCCCTGGTGGGAAATTTGGCAATGAGTTGTCCAAACTGGAGTTGGGGTGCTGTTGGCATCTAGTAGATAGAGGTAGGGTCGCTGCTAAAGCATCCTAAAATGTGCAGGACAGCACCCCAAACAAACAAATAAAAAAATATCTCATCTCAAATGCCAGACATGCTGAACTTGAAAAATCCTGCTCTGATCCAATTCATCATGAGTTGCACATTTTTAAATGAAATTTTCTGACTCTGATGTTTTCTGGAGTCTACCCCAACACCTCTATATTTCCTGCGAGGTAGAAACCCTTACTCCGCTGACAATTCCTCAGAGAACCTGGTTTCTCAGCACTACCACCATCTTGTTCAGTGTCTTCTGAATGGCAGCATTTGGTTCAAAAGTCCAGAAGGAGCCAGCTTCATCTGATTGAAATAGTTTTCTTTTTGATTAATTCCAGGAAAGTTATATTTGAAGTTCCTGAAATAGAAGTAGTTCTGGATAAGCACCGTTTTTTCAGGGTGGGAGGGTGGGGGGAGACCTTTGATCAAGACTCTAACTTCTGCTGCCTGTTTGCCTTGGTGTTAAATACCATTAACTTAATCGTCTTCAGTCCCCTGGTAGGAAATTACTTTCTTTTATAGAATGTATAATCCTTGAAAAGTTCTAAAGCCTTTGAAAACATCTCTGCCTTCTATTGGTAGAGATATGCCTGCATTAAGAGGCTTGTATTTCTAATATCTGATTATATAATTAATATGCTTATTCATAGATTTTTAGTTCAGCTAAAAATAGATGTTAGTGAAATTTATGAACACACCAAAAAAAGGAGGTGATAACTTTGTCATCAGTCCTCTCAAATGGGAATTTTTCAAGGGTACTTCTGAGAAGTTAGTAGCAACTTATACACAAATTGAAAGGCCCTATTTTTTTGAAATTAAAAATCCAGACACAAAGAATGAAAAATATGATATTTATGTGGCTAATGAATTAGAATAATTGAATAAGATTGTTTTAAGAAACACAGAATACATGGTTAGTGTTCTCTTTTACTTCAGTTTCTTTATAAAGTGGGCATACTAAAACAGCACCCAATTCAAAGGATTATGCTAAGAATTATTTTAGGTAATGAATGTAAATCCTTAGTTCAATCCTTGTCACCTAGGAAACACCAAGTGCTAGCTATTTATTACCATCATTAATCAATGTTATAATTAATTCAATCAGGCACCAGTTGATCTTTTTCTCTCTCTCTCTCCCCCCTTCCCTTCTACTCTCTCTAAAAATCAATGGAAAAAATATCCTCAGTTAAGGATTAACAACAACAACAATAAAGAGTGCAGCTAAATTAATGACTGATCAGACACTCGGTTAAATCCCTAAATAATTTGAGGGATATTTGTCTAAATGCAAAACAAAATCACACTGCTGTCTGCATTGAAATGCCCTTCCCCACCATTTCAGAAAACAATCAGTATGCTCACAATGCCTGTTTTCCCTCACATACACAGACGGCCCTGGCATGGTTATTTATAAGTCTCCACATCTGGAGAACTAATTTGTTTGTGGACTGTTCCAGTTCCTCAGAGTAGCTAGCAATCACTCAGCTGCACCAAGTTCATTCAACCCTGATAATTAAATTAAATGCCGACATCAAGGAGACAGCAGAAACTTATTAACAATACCAAAAAGTTTTCCAGGCCCTCAAAGAAAGGCACACTGCATTATAATGGAGACAGAGGACGTATTCTGTAGTGGAGTGATGGTCAATTTAATATTCCATTCAAATTGTAATGCATCTGTAGGGTAGTCTGGTGGAATGTGTTCTCACATGTGGAGTGACACATTGGTGGCTCAATATAATAGGATGGAGGATATTATGGAGTTCAATATTATATGGGCAGGATCTTACTGAAGAAGATTTAATTACTTGAAATACCAGAAGGATGACACCATGCCAATGTCACTGATAAGGTCTTCGCAAAGAAGTGTGTGAGTGTCATGGCTGCTGACTTCCACACATTCATTTAATTTATTTTTTAATTTCTGCACTTATTTTCTTAGTTCAAGGCATCACCATTAATTTTTGCACAGGCTGCATGTCTTAGATTCATTCCTTCTCCTAAACATTATTTTTTTCTTTCTTTCCCTTCTAAAAAGAATGAATAAACTTAAAAAAATAACGAACAGTACAAAATGGTCTCCCCTGCCACCCCTAAGCCACAAGATGTATCCATCCTACAAGGGAGCGCACCATCAGTATTTATCTATCTTCCCTGTGATAGGCTAAGAGTATAAGTGTGTATGTGTATGTGTGTCTTTTTAATCCATTAGCATATTTTACTTTTCTATACTTTTTTAATGCATCTTGGGAAGTGTTTCAAATATATATACACACACACACACACACACACTAGAGGCCCCATACATGAAATTCATGCATGGGTAGATGGGTAGGGTTCCTAGGCCTGGCCGGTGATCAGGGCTGATTGGGGCCTTCTGGCTGCCAGCTGGGGCCTTCCTTCCCTGGCTGCTGGCTGCCGGCTGCCAGCCGGGGACTTCCTTCATTCTGTGCCACCCCCAGCACATGTCATAGATTGGGATCAAACTCCTGGTCTCCCTGTCAAACTTCCTAGGGGACACTTTGCATATTAGCCTTTTATTTATATACTAGGGGCCCAGTGCACAAAATTTGTGAACTTGCTGGTGGGGTGGGGCGGTTTCCCTCAGCCTGGCCTGTACCTTCTCACAGTCCGGAAGCCCTGGGGGGATGTCCGACTGATGGCTTAGGTCCACTAAGCTGTCAGTTGGACATCCTTAGCATTGCCACGGAGGCGGGAGAGGCTCCCACCACTGCTTCTGTGCTTGCCAGCCGTGAGCCCGACTTCTGGCTGAGTGGCGCTCCCCTATGGGAGCACTCTGACCACCAGGGGGGATCTCCTGCATTGAGTGTCTGCCCCCTTGTGGTCAGTGTGCATCATAGTGACCAGTCATTCCACCATGCAGTCATTTGCATATTAGCCTTTTATTATATAGGAGATATATATATATATATATATATATATATATATATATATATATTGATTGATTGATTTCAGAGAGGAAGAGAGATGGAGAGAAAGACAGAAACATCAATGATGACTGAGAATCACCTATTGGCTACCTCCCACATGCCCAACACTGGGGATTGAGCCCACAATCTTGGCATGTGCCATCACCAGGAATCAAACCATGACCTCCTGATTCCTGGGTCCACACTCAACCACTGAGCCATGCCATCTGGGCAGCCTATATATGTTTTCATAGGTACATGGGTACAAACACTATAAATCTATCACTTCTATCATATGCATGGGTGGATGAAAATGGAAAAAGGTCACTGTTTTCATTTTGAGAGGGGAGTTGAAGCTATTAAATAGATTCTCTTTGGTCATTTCTGCATAGTTCAATTTCAATCCTGGGGAATTCTATGGGCTCAATTGGTGGTTTAACTCTCTAAAGCACATTCTTAAGCAGTGGCCTTATTTGGTCAAGCACAATTGAAAATTCCAAAAGGAAGCACTAAGAAATAAACAACTTTGGTGTCTCTTTCCTCAGCCTTTCAAGGACTGTCATTCCTCAGCTCCAAGAGGTTGTGTGATCCAATTAGGCAAATTAAAAAATACCTCTTTTATGCAAAAGCATGAGAAAGTTAATTGAACGCTACAGACATCACTGGTAATTTTGAGTAATTAAAAGTTGTTGTCCTAAAGCAAGGTAGAAGCATTAAGTTTAAAAGCCTGTTAAAGGAAAATTACTGAAAATATTTAAGTGATATTATTCACCTAAGATGGACTAGGGACATCTAAACCAATTAAAAATTGTAAGGCATTTCATTAGTCAGAAGCTGTGTTCTTAAAAACATTGAGGTGAGAATTTTTCATCTTGTGTCCTTTGCTGTTGCAAAATAGTCTGTAAATGCATTCACCCTAGTTTTGAGTGAATATAGCTGTTGCAGCTCCTCCATCTGAAAATAGTTCTACTACCAATGTAAAAGGGGGCATTTTAGCTGGAATACTGGCTTTCAAGATATATTTTTAAGAGATCTAAAGTTCTACGAGTTAATTGGACATGTAGCTAGAGAGAAAATATGATAGAGTAAAGGTATATTATACACTTTTAAACAGAAATCTGAAATGCCCATCTCATGTCCAATAACATCTTTGTTTTATTATATTGTATGGACATGGAAAACAGGTAGATCTACTGTATGGTTCACCCAGTCACCATATCCTTTACCCTGGCCATACCATACATCACTATTTTATTACATTTTCATTTCCTAGAGCTTGGATTGAGCCTCTGAATCCTTCCTAACAGTGATGTAGGCAACTAGCTCCAAATTATCAGAATCAGCATAAGAAAAATAACATTTTCTGAAGAAAAAAAAAGTTTCCTTCATAAAATAAATATATAGAAACACTATTCTATATTAAACAAAAAAAAACTATATTAGTCATAATGTTGTCCTTCTAGAGTCTTGATTTGTGTTATGTTTTTTAAGCCCCAGGTGTATTAGCCTCTTTATCTGCTTCCAGTTCCACAGTTGTCCCTCTGGACCAAGCATTTTAAACTCGTGGCCCACAATGAATATTTTTGCAGCCCAGCCAATATAATGGTATGTAAGAAGTGTTTTAATAAAAATTTTGTAACTTAATTTTTATGGTATCTTGTTATACATATCCTATCTAATAAAAGAGAAACATGCAAATTGACTGTACCTTCGCTACACCCACCAGCCAATCAGAGCAAGTATGCAAATTAACCCAAACAAGTGGGCAGCAGCTATGGAGCTGGAGCGATCAGGAGGCGTGGGTTGCCCCCGGTGATGGAGGAAGCCAAGCTTCCTGCCCACCCTGGCCGGCTCTAGCCTCCGCTCAAGGCTACCAAGTTTCAATTATAGAAGATAAATAAATCCCAACAAAGATGGCGGCAGTCACGGAGCTGGAGTGAGTAGGAGGCTTGGGTTGCGCCCGGCAATGGAGAAAGCCAAGCTTCCCTCCCGCTTCCCGCTCACCCTGGCTGGCCCTGGCCTCCGCTCAAGGCTACAAAGTTTCAATTATGGAAGATAAATGAATCCCAGATAACTGATTCCAGCTGGCCCTGGCCTCCGCTCAAGGAGGCACTGGAAAACAAAAAGGAGGGGCTGGGAGCTTGGGTTGCCTGGGGTCGTGGCCAGCCTGCAGACAGCCATCAGCCCCTCACCCAGGCTGGCCAGGCACCCCAGTGGGACCCCCATCCTGATCCAGGACACCCTTCAGGGCAAACCAGCCGGCCCCCACCCGTGCACCAGGCCTCTATCTATACTAATAAAAGGGTAATATGCTAATTAGATTGGGAGACCTTCCAGGAGACCTTCCGGATGTTCTTCTGGACAAAGCCATGGTGGCGGGGCCGAGGTAGAGGCGGTTAGAGGCCAAGAAGGGAGGGCAGTTGTGGGTGATCAGGCCAGGATGGGACAGAAGTTGTGGGGGATCAGGCTGTTGGGTGGTGGAGCCATTGTGGGTAAGCAGACCAGCAGGGGGGGCAGTTGGGGGCGATCAGGCCGTCAGTGGGGGTCAGTTGGAGGCGATCAGGACAGCGAGGGGGGAGCAGTTTGGAGTGAGCAGGCCAGCAGGGGAGCAGTTGGGGGTGAGCAGGCCAGTGGGGAGGGAAAGTGGGGGCGAGCAGCCCAGCAGGGGGGCAGTTGGGGGTGAATTTCTACCCCAGCATGGCAATGCAATGAGTACTTAATAAGTGGTAGTTGCTATTATTCCTTTGTTAGTGATTTATGATTATCCTTACTTTGCTAATTTTTTCCAATACTGCTCTGCTACTTCTCTACTCAGGATCAGGCAATGGGTTGGTGGGGCGGAGGGGGGATTTCAGGGCAAGCAAGCTGGCGGCAGGGGGCAGTTGGGTGTGAGCAGGCCGGCAGGCAGAGTGGTTGGGGCAATCAGGCAGGCAGGCAGGCAGGCAGGTGAGCGGTTAGGAGCCAGCAGTCCCGGATTGCGAGAGGGATGTCCAACTGCTGGTTTAGGCCCGATCCCTGTAAACCGGCAGTAGGACATCCTTCGAGGGGTCCCAGATTGGAGAGGGTGCAGGCCGAGCTGAGGAACACCCCATCCCCCCCGTGCACCGGGCCACTAGTTATTAATAACAAACTACAATTTTCACTAATGATTGATTAGTATAATTGTGTTGCATTCATTTCCCTTACGTGCCTTATGCACAGGCGCACCATTTCTGTCCACTAATACTAGCAGCGAATATTTTAGCAGCCGATTGCCATGTCATTAGTCTTGTACTGACTTGTTTGGTGTGCACAACAGGAAATATTTTGCTTTAGGAGAACAAGAAAAATAGCTTTATTTGCATTACATTTATTAATTTGTGCAGTTATTCAGAGTCTGGTAATGTTCAAGAAAAAATATTAATTTTTATTAAAATTTCTATTATTTTATGTTAACGATTACTCATTTATTTCAGCCCTTTGAACTCAGCATGTCTCTATGGAAATAAACCTACATTTCTATGAAAATTGATGCTTTTGTTTTTTTGCGGCCCACATGAACTTTAAGGTTTTTTATTTGGCCCCTATGAACTTTAAGGTTTTTTAATGGTGTTAGCCATTGAGTTTGACATGCTTGCTCTGGACTCTCAATAAGTAGCAATGCAGCATTTTGTTTGCTCATAGAATTGTGTGGAGAACTCCACTAGGCCCCCTTTGTTCGCAGCATAGATGTGACCACCTCAGAAGAGCATGAGCAGTTCTCCTTAGTCTGAAGGCATAGCAATTTATAGATGCCTGGGTTCCCTACACACTACCCTTTTCTGATGCTAAGTTCCTCATGCAATCTCTCCTGCCACCTGCTGAAAATATAAGCTTCAGAAGGAGCTAAAAACCTGATCTTGTAGACGACTGGTTCGTTTAACCTCTACTAAGAACAAAAATATGATTTATTGATTTTAGTTTTTAATAGAAAAATCATGTCACCTTTTAATAAGCAACTTATTACCAGATGCTGGGTTCTTGGGTCGGGTAAACAAGGATTATGGTTAAAGCATATTGAAAGGAGAATTTCAACATAAAAATCAATAGAAACATGTAAAAAGCAAAATGAATCAAGAGCAAAAGCAATTTCTTCTCAGAGCTTTATAATAGCATTAATAAAAAATCCTCAACCCATTGCCTGATCCTGAGTAGAGAAGTAGCAGAGCAGTATTGGAAAAAATTAGCAAAGTAAGGATAATCATAAATTACTAACAAAGGAATAATAGCAGCTACCACTTAGTAAGTACTCATTGCATTGCCCATGCTGGGGTAGAAATTCAGATTACTGCAGAGAATAAGTTATACTTACTAGTGACTGCATTCCAGGCTGGAGAAGTGGTTCTTTTACATAAATGATCATATTTAATGCTCACAGCAATCCTTGGAGCTCTGTGTTTTAATCCCATACTTTAGAATGAGGAAATTGAGGCTCGGGGATGTAGATTCACTTGTGCTAGATCATAGTTAATATATGATCAGGCTTAGGTATTTGAACTCTAAATTTGTTGATCTGTCCACTAAACTGCATTGGCCTCCTTAACGTAGGGAAATACAAAAATAAATTCAACCACCCTGTCAAGTGGTGGAGCTTTAATTATTTTTGAGGAGAATTGTAGGTCTTTTTTTTTTTTTTTAGTGGGTCATCCCCAAGGTTATTCACAGCTACTGCTCAGGCTAGTTTTAATAAGTGCTGGCATTTAAATTCTTGCACATGATAGGCAGCCAAGTGTAGTAAAATTGTAGTGGGACGGAATTAAATAGGCTTAAAATGTTGAATTAAAATTTTCTTCTGAATAGTGGCCTTCCCTTCGGATTGACACAGGTTATTCTGCCAGAAAATAAGATTTGGAAATTAGAATATGTTTGACGTTGCATTCTGGTTTGACCCCAGAATGATTTCATTATAGTTCCAAATACATTTCCCTTCTACACCTTTTTTTATGGCTACCATTGCTCTCCCTCCAGTCCATCCTTCTTACACACTATTGAGTAAATATATATTTGCACACACATGTATTGTGGTGCTTATGAACAATATTAATTATATAATATTTTATATTAAAAGAGAAACAATGTAAAAGGGGAAGAAAATGTCAAAACTCAACACCAGCCGAAACCGGTTTGGCTCAGTGGATAGAGCGTCAGCCTGCGGACTGAAAGGTCACAGGTTCGATTCTGGTCAAGGGCACGTACCTTGGTTGTGGGCACATACCAGTAGGAGGTGTGCAGGAGGCAGCTGATCGATGTTTCTCTCTCATCGATGTTTCTAACTCTCTATCCCTCTCCTTTCCTCTCTGTTAAAAATCAATAAAATACATTTAAAAAACAACAACAACAACAAAAAAAACAAACTCAACACCAGCCATTCTTAGTCAAATTGTGCAGAACATGTTCCCTGTTACTTTTTCAGTGGCTGAATACCGTCCATAGTTCTTGGATAGAAAATTCATCCCATTGAGAAGTAACATCCAAGCAAAAGGAGAAGCTCACTGGTGTTAGTGGGTTAAAAGCTTAGATTATGCAGGATGTTCAAGGGATTTGGGGCATAGTGAAGGGAAAATGATAGGACCATGACAGATAGTAACATGCAACAGGCTTTATTAACTGGTGCTTGGGTAGGATTACACCATGTGACTATGGAGAGGCTTATGGTGAGGAGGCCAGAATGGAAGGAGAATAAGGGACCTTCTGAGGGAGTTGGGAGTTGGGATGAGAGACAGACCCTACTAGTATATGCCTAGATGATGGTGCTCAGCTGCAAGGCAGGAAGTCTGTCTCAAAGAGCTCTGGAGGGCTCTGAAGGAGTTGTTTGGGCTCTCATAGCCACAAGACTATCTTATCAATGACCATCAATGATAGGCAAGGTATGTAAAGCAGGCAGGCTGTAAATGGCCACAACTTTTTTATTTGAGTTATTTTTTGTTTGCTTTCTTATTTTTTAACTAGTTGTATTGTGGTAACATTGGTTAATAGAACTATACAGGTTTCAAGTGTACAATTCTATGATGCATTATCTGTATATTGCATTGTGTGCCTACTACCCAAAGTCTAATCTCCTTCTCTTACCACATATTTGACCCCTTTACACTTTACTACCCTCCCAGCCCCCCTTCCCTCTAGTGACCACCATACTGTTGTCTGTGTCAATGGGTTTTTGTTTGTCTTGCTTGTTCATTTGTTGCTTTTAGATTCATATCCATACATGAGTGAAATCATATAGTCCTTGACTTTTTCTGTTTGACTTATTTCGGGTTACTTGTTCAACATTGAAGTGTGTACAAATTTGAGTTTGGTACCTGCAGGCTTTTGAGCTAATGGGTCTCAAGCTCCACTGAAGAAATAAACAACCTAGGCACCATTCATAGAGGATGTCTTTGGCTCATTATAGAACAAATTCATGAAGAACTTAGGATAGCAAAGGCTTGGACCATGTTCCTAGACAAGGAGAATACAAATGATCTGTTCCTTTAGTTCCATGAATGTTAAGGGGAAAAGAAGGGATGGGACATAATTTGAAGAAGTCTGAGACTGACATATGAACACTTATTGAATCTTAGTAAAATGATCTTTTTCTGAGTAATGTTTTGGGCACTAGGACATATGATTCTCATGCTGTTATCAATATGGATAACTTAACAACATTCCCTAAACTATTCTTAAGTAAAATAATCATGTCTTATTTACCTATGATTCCAAAGGACTATAGCTGCTAGAGTGTAGCACACAAACTATATATATAAAAGCCTAAGTGACCAAACGACTGATTGACTGAATGACTGAATGACTGAACGACCAGTCGACCGGTCGCTATGACATGCACTGACCATGAGAGGGCAGATGCTCAACGCAGGAGCTGTCCCCTGGTAGTCAATGCGCTCCCACAACCAACCTCCTGCTGGCCAACATCAAAGGTCCCTCCCCCGGGCCGGCCAACCCCATGCAGCCCCTCCCCTCAACTGGCCAACCTCCCGCAGTCCCTCCCCCAAGCCAGCTGACCCCATTGGCCCATCCAACCCAGCCGACAAGCCCGATGGCCCTGATCTGAATCTCTTGCTGCCCCTCCCCCTGGGCCGGCCAACCTCCCGCAGCCCTGATCGACCCTGATCACCGACCAGGCTGAGGGACCCCACCCATGCACATGTGCACTGGGCTTCTAGTATGCTATAGTGTGTTGTAGACTCATGTATACTAACTTCACCTGCACACACTACTTGTGAATTTTCTTTTAATTTCTATCACCTGTTGGTCTATAGCCTGTGCTTATTTGTGCATCAGTTTGAAAGGCGGAGCAGAACACCTGCCTTCACAGATGTTCCAAGAATCAAACAGATGTTCAGATATAAATTGATGAAAAGACAATTGACTAAATGTGGGGTCAATTTAAAAACCGAATACGATTATAAAATTTTTATGCACATAAATGATAATCAGGAAATGACTTATTAAAGGTCTGCAGACCTAATTATTTTGTAGGCTAGGTATAATTATCTAGCTTCTTTTTTTTTTTTTTTTGCTAAATAGACTAAATTTTCAGATCATATTTCTTCTCTCTTGATGCCCAACATAGAGATTAAGTTTTAGAGGAGAAGCTCACTTGATAATGTATTTATTATTAAATAAATAATTTTAAAAATAATTTCTTTATTTGAGATGCATGATTACAGATCTGCTTGGAGACATACCTGGTACAGTGTGTGCAATTCATCTCTTTTGAACCCAGATAGACATGGCTAATAAAAGCACTCTGAAATTATAATTACCAATCAATTATAATACACACATTTACATTAAAACTAATTGTGTGTCAGTTTAATAGATATATTACATTAAACTCATATATATGTGATTTTTTTTTAGAAAACTCAGAAATTTATAGGTGAAACTGTAAATTAACCCCAATCCCAGGGATTATCTAATGTACTATTCAGACACATGCCATTTATCACAATTTTAAATTATGTTTATGTTTCTTGCTTTCCATAGATGCCATGAAAATTGAGCTCTAATGAGAGGCAGAACTTGTCCATCTTTATCACCTCTGTATTTTCTATATTTTGAGAAAAATGCCTGCTTACTGGTAGGCACTCAGTGAATGTATGTTTAATGTATGGAGGCACATTATAAAGCCCAAGAATAGGAACACAAATGAAATGTGTCTGATTTACAGCCATTAGTTTTTTTCTCTAGAAAAAAAAACAAACTTGCTTTAAAATAAACATGTGATGGCACATATGCAATTTTACATTTCTAATAGCAGCACCAAAAAATTTAAAAAGTGCAGGTGCACTTAATTTTAATAATAGATTTTTTTCTAACCCAGTATATCTAAAATATTAACATTTGAATAGGCAATCAATATAAAATGATTATTTAGAAATTTTATATATGTTTGTGCTAAATAATTGGAATCTGGTATATATTTTATACTCACAGCACTTCTCTATTTGGACTAGCCACATTCCATGTACTTCTTACCACAGGTGGCTAGTGGTTGTCATACTGGATGGTGTGGATTTAGAGTACAGGATGTGTGTGGGTATTTGGTAAAAAATCAGACCAAATGGTAGGGATGTTGGTTACAATTTGGAAAGTCTGGAATGGCAGAATGAGGTATTTGAAGTAGTAGGCAAATGATACTTGAAACACAGGGAAGGAGGTGAATGGCACTGTGCTTAAGAAAAAGCCATGCACTGCATGGTGAAAAAAGGAGGTTGTAAGAAAAATGTGGATGTTAGTTGTCATTAAATAAATGAATAATGAATATTTGAATTAAGGCAGTGACATAGACTGAGATAGATGGGGCAGATTAGTCAGTCTAGGTAAATATTCTCAAGTAGGCATCTGTTCACTATGACTGCACAAGATCTTTATGATGATATCTATTTTGTACCAATAAATATTTCCAGGTTTCACTTAGAGTGATTTGTTGTGAGAATAAGTTAAGAATTATGAATCTTCTCACTCATAAAAGAAATCTTCTTGCACCTTTAAATTACACTCAACTGACAGCCAACCTGTGGAAAAGCAAATTGATGGATGAAATATGAACATAACATTTAAAAAAGCTGCACCTCATTATATCAAACTTAGTGGAGGCTCAAAGTGAGAGTGTCCTCTGAGGCTACAGCTTTATGTTCAACTGGAGATAGGAGACTCTGTATAAACAGTGATTGCCACCCAAGTGCTTTCTCCATCATCTCTGCTCACATAAAGACACCAAGCTAATAAAACCTGCCCAGACCTTGTTTCCCCTGTGAATATATAGCATTTTTTTCTTGGCCTACAATGTACCAGATATTGCATTAGCACATTATCTCACAGAGATCCCAACTACACTCTATCTCAGTGGTCGGCAAACGGTGGCTCGCGAGCCACATGCAGCTCGCGAGCCACGGTTTGCCGCTCTCTTGACTAATGAGTTTGCCGACCACTGACCTAGGCTCTCGATTCCAATAATTACAGGCTGTTGTTGTTCCTTGTGATTAAGCCCCTATCCCAGTGGTCAGCAAACTCATTAGTCAACAGAGCGGCAAACAGTGGCTCGCGAGCCACAGTTTGCTGACCAGTGCTCTAACTCATAACTTTCTCCTTCAGAGTCTTACGAGATTTTTTAAGTTTGGTGTTCATTCTATTTTTTTTTCGAAGAAAAATAAAATCAGCTAATTTATGCAAAAGGCTTACTATAAACCAGTCTAAGTATAAATTGCTTCATATATGGTGTATCATTTATACTTTGCAACAACCTTGTAAGTAAGCACTGTTGTATTCACATTTTCCAAAGGGGAAAAATAAAACAAAACTGAGGCTTAGAGATGCTAATTGTTTTTCCAAAGTGAGAACAAATAGAGAAGGGATAGAAACACCATTGATCTGGGATTTGTGAAACAATGATATGCAATATCCTTTACCACTATAACATTTATACCCTATTACCATACCTAGTATGACCATCTTAAGGGCAAGAAAGAGGGTGTCGGTAAAGTCAAATCTACTGAGAAAATAAAGAAAATGAGGACCAACAGCATTTGTTTACTTGCATCCCTTGAAGAGATCAATTTTATTAACTTCTGAAGCAGTTTTTTAGATAAGGAATGGGAAGAGAGAGGGCCCATTATTGTAGAGTAGATGGTGTGATTGAATCCAAAGTAATACATTCCTTTTTAGAACTTCTAAAACCCCTCCCCATACAGCTATATAGTTTGACTTCTCTGGGAAGCCGCTTATAATTGTTGTACAGTTTGAGCCTATACTACTGGATAAGCATAGACTCTGAGACTCAAAAGTGACTTCAGAAATATTTAACTCAGCCCTCCTATCATAAACCTTCAATTTTATCTGGTGTCTTGAAGAGCAAGGTAGTATTTGCTATCTTGGGTTTAAATGTTGGCCTCTCCATCTTTTAATTTCTTTTCATTGTTAACTGGATGTAAAAATATTTTAATTGTTAAAATGGGTATAGTGCAAGTTTTAGTATTGCTATGAGAATAAAGACATGATACATATATGTATTTAGATATAAAGTTAGTTATATACCATCTTATGTATTTTATATAATACTAGAGGCCCGGTGCACGAATTCGTGCACCAGTGGGGTCTCTTGGCCTGGACTGAGGGGTCTCAGATTGCGAGAGGGCTCAGGCCAGGCCAAAGGAACCCCACCGGTGCTCGATCAGGGCCGGGGAGGGACTGTGGGAAGGCTCCAGTGTGTTTCTGGCCCATCTCACTCAGTCCTGATCAGCCGGGCCCCAGCAGCAAGCTAACCTATTGGTTGGAGTGTCTGCCCCCTGGTGGTCAGTGCACGTCATAGCGACTGGTCGACCAGTCAACTGTCTGCCCCCCTGGTGGTTAGTGCATGCCATAGCAAGCGGATGAGCAGCCTTACCATATCATTAGCATATTATGCTTTGATTAGTTGAACGGATGACCAGACACTTAGCATATTAGGCTTTTATTATATAGGATGTACTATTTTCAAATGTGGTGTACAGTTTCCTCTTCTTTTTTTTTCCTAAATAAGACCCATCTACTCATAAAACAACTCTCCAGTTTTCAAGCATCATAGTTGTCAATATCCAACTCTCTGAGTTGCTAAAATAGTTTGAAAAATTTTTCTTGCAGGAGAGAAACAGCTACTCAATTAATATGTTCGTAAAATATCCTTTGCAAAACACAGAGGGTCTCAATAACACCAAATATGTTTTTACAGTTGAATTTTTTATGTCTCCCTTTTGTCCCCGATGCAATATATTTCTGTCCCAAACTCTTCAGGGTAATTTCTACTATTAGTTCAGCAGATGCTCTCACTTTCAAATTTATTTTTTTTCTAACCATGCTTACTGGCCATTTATTTTCAATTCATCATAGTACTGAGTAATAATTAAGCTGACCCATTCTTAGTAGTTTGTGACTATTATTATCTTTTTTACTGAAGATACTGGGCTTCAATTGAAGAAAAAAAAAGTAGATAGAAAAAAAAAAATTGAAATGCAGTGTGTAATGGCCAGCCAAAGAATTGTCATAGTCCAGATCAAAAAAGCAGGTTTGAACTTTGTGGTGTACATAACTCATTGAGTATGAGCTAGCCCTTTGAATAATGTTAGATATGAAATATTTATCCCAATTGATATACATTGATGAACTTACATGAATGAGGGAGTATTTCTGTAACAATAATATAATCAAATATCTACTTACCTGTCTAAATATTTATATATTAATTGCTTTATTTTTCAGAGCCACCACCTAGGTCCATGTGGATTTTGTATCATTGTTTCATCATTCACTGACTTACCAAGTATCCCTTGGCCTCAGTTACTTCAGGTGCACAAAGTGCCGATTATCATATCCACCTTACAGGCTTACTTTAAGTATCATTGGGAGTTCATGTACAACTTCTTAGGACTGTGACCTGCCATATAATCATCAATAATATCTTCTATTCTTTAATAGATTTATGAACTATGTAATAATACATTTGATATGCATAAGGCTGGAACATATAGCAGGAAAGTTATGAGGTGTAGTATCAGAAAGGGCAGGCATCAGGAACAGAGCAAACCCTGTTGATACCAATTCTGTCACTTAAATTAAGTATCCTAATTTTTTCTAAGAGTCTAAATAAAATTGATATTTAGAAAAGTCACAGCGACTTGACACATTGATTTAGGTCACTCTTAATAAGTTTTGGTATTGGCAGAGATAGTTTAGCCATTAGCAATAGTTTGACTATGTAATAAGTGAGGATTTATTCATAAGAAACTCTGATAGGGATCAAATAGAAGCCAATATGTGGAGCAAAGACAGGGAAATTAGCAAATATAGCTATCACTCCTCTTATTCTTCCATAGCCAAAACTAATAATGTGTTTTTACATAAATTTATCAGAGCTATTATCTTATGTGACACTTGTGAAATTGAGAAACATTGATCATAATTATTAGCAAGACAGTCACATGGAAATCAATTAGCATTTGCATTACAAGACATTATGAATTAACACATTATGCTTGCCTTACAATCAATTTATTTCCCAACCCTATGTAAAATTATTTCAATATTCAATGCAAGTAAACCACAACCCTTAGAAGAGGTTTTGAGGATTGTGTCTGGAGGTAAGCCAAAGTCATGATTGTGAGATAGTATTACCTGTGGGGAGTAGTCCACATCCCTACCTGTGGCTCCTGGGAGTGGATTTCTTGTGATACCCCCCCAAAAAAAAAGAATTTTCTGAGATACATGGGAAAATAAAATATTGTAGAAAGCTTTATTTCTGTGGAATTACACCCATGAGTTTCCAATTTCTTGCCCCACCAACGAAAAAGTGTAGCTACAGCCTCAGCAGAGCTAGAATCAGAGTCAGTGTCCCAAATTGCCTTTCCATATCTGCACTGTCCAGTCCAGCATCAGGCTAGCTTAGCTGGTGTTTTCTGCTGCAGTCCATCAGTCTGTTGTGTGTGGGATCTGCAGGGCCACATGGCTATGAAGGGAACACTGGAGAATGCAAGGAAGCCAACAACCAAGAGCAGTGGTCGGCAAACTGCGGCTCGCGAGCCACATGCGGCTCTTTGGCCCCTTGAGTGTGGCTCTTCCACAAAATACCATGGCCTGGGCAAGTCTATTTTGAAGAAGTGGCATTAGAAGAAGTTTAAGTTTAAAAAATTTGGCT
Source organism: Plecotus auritus (assembly GCF_963455305.1). Classification (NCBI taxonomy): domain Eukaryota; kingdom Metazoa; phylum Chordata; class Mammalia; order Chiroptera; family Vespertilionidae; genus Plecotus; species Plecotus auritus. Next base: position 50,445,603 of record NC_137785.1, on the reverse strand, counting down.
CTCAAAAGAAATTTCAATCGTTGTACCGTTGATATTTGGCTCTGTTGACTAATGAGTTTGCCGACCACTGGCCAAGAGGCTCAAGAGCCAAGAGCAATGCGAGAGTGAACTCTTAGGAGATATGTTTCCAAATTTTTGCAAGCTTGCAATGGCCAATGTATGGTTTTCACTTTTGTTGGACCCTTTCCCACAGCATCTTGCAGGGAATGGGCCATTGGTTCCCTGGAGAATGAAAATTTGCAGCTTCCTGGTGAAGCTGCCCAAATGACATGTCTATAATATCTGGTCTTCCCTTTGCTCCTTTCCGCTTATTAATAATTAGCTAATCACATGGTATCAGTGGCAACTTTGTTATGACCTTAATCATTATCTATGTGTTTTTTTCCCTAACTTGAGTTCACATAGATTTATACTCAGGTTATCTATAAAATGGAAAAGACACAAAACTGTACTATGATTTATAAGACCTGTAATCTGTCACAGCATGAGTACATAACCTTACATTTAAAATTGGAAAGATTGCTAATACTTCTTAAAATATGGTGAATAGTGCTAGAGTATATTTTAAAAGATGTATCTTAAGTTGCTCTTCTCCAGAAAAAAAATGAAATATTTTTAAACCAACTTCTGAAAACTCCTTATGTTTACATGTTATATATATCTCTGCATTTTAAAGGTGTTTGAAACGTCTATCAATTCTGCCATGAAAATGATAATCTCTATCTGAATCTCTTTTAAATCTATCCCTATATCTATTTCTATCTCTATCTCATAGACAATAGCTATTTGCTCCTGAGGCGGTTTCTCTTTGGCAAAAAGTCAAAGACTTTTCCAAAGTCAAGAAAGATTTGAGGGAAGAGGGAGATTGCAAAGTTCTAAAATGTAAGTTGACTTGTTAAAGCATAAAATGATTGCAGCAAATTTCACTCCAGGGGAACGGTGCTTTGCCAGTGATTTTTGCTAATAAACACATCTGACTGACTGAGGAGAATGTTGTTTCATGATTACTAGGGCAATGCCATTATTCAAAATCCCAGTCTGATTTTAACACTAAGGACACAGTTTTAATGCCCACTGATGCTGAGTTCTCTTGGGCAATGAACAACTCTTAAATGATTCAGGACTATCAATTAGAAGGATCCCTTAAAGTTGAGATGTCAAGATATGAATCTTAATTTTTATTTTGTAAACTTTAAAAAGTGATTAAATGTTTCTGAGGTTTCTGGATTTTAAGTACTTTCTTACTGTCCCAAGTAGATTCCCTAGTTACTATTTAATAAAAAATATTTATTGCTTAATTTATTGACTCATTAATTTAGGAAATATTTGAATAGTGACTTCCATTAGATTAATAAATGCATGTCAACTCTACAAAAGTTTTACTACTGACTATAAGCTTTAGTTTAACAGATAAGCTATAAAATGCCCTTTTACTTACTGCAATATAACTCTTTATGTTAACCCTAGATTTGAATATATAGCCTAGAGCTCAAGTAGAAAGACATTTTGCCCTTTGCCAAGTTGATAATTTAGAGTCCATTATAACAGTGAGACTCCTTCTAATAATTCATAGATTTTTTTCCTTTTAATAATATATTTTTATCATTATTGTTGAGTATTAGAGATGTCCCTCCTTTTCCTCTTTGCCCCCCACCATCCGGTTCCCATCCCACCCATAGATCTATTGTCTATGTTCATGAGCAACACATATATGCATATAACTTCTTTTGTTCATGTTACAGATTCTATGGTATTTGTTAGCATTTTGATAAAAATAGACATTTTTCTATTGAAAGCATCTTATATTACTACCTCTCTGACATACCAGTATCAATACATTTCCCAACACTTCCTCTGATCCTCTCAATGCCAAGTGCTGTGCAAAGGGCTGGGGAGCATAGTAGTATATCTAACACTAGCTCTCATTCTCTTTCATTCTCCAAACAAGGACTGAGCACCTAGTATGTTTTATTCTGGCTCTGGAGATATAAAGGCTAAGTGACATAAGATCTGTATATTTAACATCTCACAGTTTATAAAGAGGAGCTATGATGTTAAGGCAATGGCCACTAATGCGAGTACAATTTGTGGGGCAAGTTGAGAAGCTCAGAGAATAAAGGTAATTCTTTAAAAATAAAAATAAATTGCTCCTAAAATTATTTATATATTTATTTGACATCCCTTAAACATTTTAGTAGAAAATATCCAGCCTAAGTAATTGACATTTTATGTAACAAATAAAAATCACAGTATTCATGTGCTCTTTCTACATAAGAAGCTATACTGGATAACCTAATAATAATGCATTCTAAACTGAATAATATGTTCAGTGTCAGTTTATACAGTCAGAGAGATAGGTATGTCACTGTCTATTTAGAACACATATAGCTTCTTTGTTCACTGCTACAGTAGGTCAACCTCCGAATTAGCCTAGGTTTTTCTGTTTCTTTCATTTTATCTGGGTTGGAACAAACTGCATAGAGGCCTAAAAAATAGACAAATTTTAATAGAGAATTTTTTTCTCATTTGCTGGGAATTGAGGAGATTTACAAACTTAGCTCCAATGCATGTCAAATGTATCTGCAGATCCTATGCTTTTATTTATCTACTAGAGGCCCGATGCACGAATTTGTGCATGGGTGGGGTCCCTCTGGGTGGCCTGCAGGGATTGGCCCGAAACCTGCAGTCCAACGCCACCTGCAGCTCCTTCCTGCTGCTCCCGCTCATCCCGGCCCCACTGTGCCTGCCACGGGCTCATACCCAATCAGTCCCGATCTGGAGAGGCTCACGCTGCTGCAGCAGTGCTCACCAGCCATGAGCCCTGCATCTGGCACCCTCCCAAGGGGAGTGGCCTGCGGGATCGAGCCGAAACTGGCTCTCTGACATCCCCCAAGAGGTCCCGGATTGTGAGAGGGCACAGGTCAGGCTGAGGAACCCCACCAGTGCACGATCGGGGGCTGGGGAGGGACTGCAGGAGGGATCCAGGGCGTGTCCAGCCCATCTAGCTCAGTCCCCATTGGCAGGAACCAAGCAGCAAGCTAACCTACCAGTCAGAGCATCTGCCCCCTGGTGGTCAGTGCAAGTCATAGCGAATGGTCGACCAGTTGACTGTCTGCCCCCTGGTGGTCAGTGCACATCATGGTGAGTGGTTGAGCAGCCTTAGCATATCATTAGCATTTTATGCTTTGATTGGTTGTTCAGTTGTTCTGCTGTTCAGTTTATTTGTATATTACCCTTTTATTATATAGGGTTTTTAAAGGTTTTGAATAATAATTGCTTACAGTTGTTGAACACTCATCATGTGCTTAGCTCTCTTCTAAGTGTTTCTGAGGCTCTATCTCATTTAATTATGACAATCATCATAGGAGGCATTTTTCTCAGATGAGAGATCTGATCCATAGAAAGAATAGCAGCCTCCATGAACTGGAACCTAGCTAAATTTCACAGTCTGGGACATTTCTTCCCTGGTAGATGAGCCACAAGGCAATACGTTTTGGAGGAATTGCAAGTCTAACTTCTTAACTAACGGAAGCTGTTGTGCATGTGAAAATTGACCCAACTTCTTTGTAGCCAAATCAGCATATTTCACAGTCACTTCTTTGCTTTCTCTGCAGAATTCCACACATGGCTCTGCTTAATGTTAAGCTACGCATGGAAGCCTTGTTTAATTGCAACTGAAGTGGCACTGTTCCCCCATCAGTGTTATTGCTATCGCAGACAGAAGTGACTTTCTGTGAACTGTAATGCACAGCTTAAATTACTGTATTGTACTTGGATGTTCTATAGCTCCTAAGAAGTTGATCATGCACATCTTGACCTTTGACTTGGTACTGGTATAATGTATGAGATAGACTCTAACTCGAGTACGATTGAACTAGTAACAGACTGAAACTCTAAGCATAATATACCCAAACAACCAATTCCTCCTTAATTGAATTATATCATATAATACTGTATATTTTATTCCAGCATTCTAGTTAAAATCACAGGTGCACCTATCATATATATTATTTTAGAGTAACTTTATAAAAAAGTTAGCATTTCATAGTTCATATATCTTAGAAATTTGCTTTATAGGAAAAAATGGCTACATCTGTGGAAATCTTTCATTTGTATTTGTTAAAAATTGGTTTCAGATAGCTCCACATTAGCACTCAAAACTATTCTGAGATTGGAAAAATATATCAAACCATTATTTGGAATCTTAATTAAGAAGCTGGGTACTTAAATACTTTGTAATGTAATAATCTATTTAAGAAAACACAATGACAGGCATGCCTCTGAAACCATTTTTAAAATGGTTGAAAATATGTAAAAGTTCGCAGATTATAAATTTTAGAATGTGGCTTGCATGTGAATATTTCTGACATTATAAACGGAAACTGTGTGGGTCCAAATAAATGAATTAATATTTAAACTTTATGCACCCCTTTTCTACTTTAAAGATGTCATTTCTAAACTATTAGCCAAAGCCAAAAAAGACGATAGTACAGTGAACTGAGAGGAGTTAACAACTTATTTAACTACATACATATATAATTCCATATATGAAAAACCTATTTCTGAGAATAGTATGTAACTATCTTTATCATCTTTGTCATGCTACAGCTATTTATAGCTGGTTGAGATATTGAAGATTCTTTTACTTTGGTAAATGCATTCCTCATTTTTGCCAGGAAAAAGGTAATGTTGTGGAAAACATAATTATTCATAGAGTAGGTAGGAAGCCATATAAAGTTATCAGATACTCGAATAAATTTCCCTACTGAAATGTGACACTCTCTGTTTATCGCTAAACTTGGGGGCGGAAGGAAAGGATTGTAAACTTTGAGTAGATGTAAGCTCAAGTACTTGGGAGTGTAAATCATTGTAGTCTTCCCTTGTATGGCCTTGTGTAGGTCACTTGCCTGTTATGAGCCTCTGTTTTCACAGTAGATCATTAGACAATGATTTAAAATGGGTCTTCTGACTCAGGGTTCTATGACTACAAGTACTGTGAAGGCAGCTTTGACATTTTTGCATTTTGATAAGTTGACAATAGCCATGGTGATGGCCCTTCTGTTGAAGCACTTGCCTTGGAAAAGCAGTGACCATCTTACATCTAACTGTAACCATAAATCACCCCTCCAGTTTCATCCCTTTCTCCCCTACCTTCCGCATATATTACAATTCCTTATCATCTCACTGTAGAAAGGGAAGCATTCATTATTTGAAATAAGTCAACCAGCACAAATAGAAGCACATTTTCATTTAGAAAAATCTTCTCTGTCCTATGGTTTCAAACAGCTACCAAGTGGACTTGTAATCAGAGTGTATCTAGAGCCAGAATATTTTTTGTTCTTTGTAAAAAACTACATTTCAAAAATCAAGCATGAGGGATTGCTATTAATATAAATCAGATAATGCCAAAGTGGCAATGTAGTGTCTGGTCAAGTCCTTACCATCTGGCAGAGCCATGGAGCCTCAGATAGGTGTCACTTGAGCCATACATCCTCTAGGAAAGCTACAGGGGAAACAGAGACCTTCTCATAAATTCACTGCAAAACATGGTAACCACGTACTATCATGGGATGTTTTTAAAAAATATTTTTATTGAGTTTTAGAGAGAGAAAAGGAGAGAGAAACGTTGATGTGAGAGTGAAACACACAATTGGCTGCCTCTTGCACACCCTACTGGGGATAGAGCCCTCAGTCCTGGCATGTGCCCTGACCAGGTGACCTCTTGGTGCATAGGATGACACCCAACCAACTAAGCTGCACTGGCCAGAGCAATCATGGGGTGTTTTTAAAAGCAGAGTGAGTCCTCAGTAGTAGAAAGTCACAAGATGGTGCTCTGAAGAGTATGATTTCCTGACCCCAGGCCTCTGGTTCTCTTCTCCAGATGGAAGGGAGGTCAGACATCTGTACTGAACGTGCCCTGCCTTTACTTTTATATCTCCAAAGGAACTCACATCTGTCCTGGGCATGCATTCCCAACTACAGAGGAGAGAATGCACTCAGACAAAAACTATCTAATGAGCTAAACATTTTCTTCAAACTTTCTCAGTAGTCAGCAGAACACAATGTCCCACGCCGAAAATTATGTCAGCCTTTCCCCCCAGAAATCATTCCATAAAAATTTAACTCTGTGCCATTTCAAATTCATCCGAGGAAAAGGGAGAGAAAGTAACCCTTAAATCAAAGAGATTTATGTATTCCAATAAAGCTGCCGGATTTTGTTTTGATAGCAAGAGCGCGAGAGCCAACAAATTAAATGCTCTTGAGGAATGATTATGGCTACAGGAGTTACTCTGTTTTTATCAGGATTGAATGGCTGTGCGACGTGGTGTCTCTCACAGTTGTTCAGATTGCTGTGGTATTGATAAGTGGCTTATGAGGAATGGTGTGGAATTGGGAGGAAAGTATAATTTACTTTTAATTTGATTGCATTTAGTAAGCCTGACATCGCAGCCTGAGTTACGGTTATTTATTATTTACTTGCCATGATTCAAAGTAGCCTGCCACCAGGGACATCAATTATGCCCTTGGCAAAGATTGCTGTCATTGGAAAGAGCCGCACATACCCCACCAGGTGTCAGTGATGAGAACATTTGAAATTGCCTCTGACCTCTGAGGGAGTTTCTGCTGCTTCTCACTCTCTGTTGCCAGAGGGTCCTTCTCTGCACTCGGCATTCACTAAAGAGCCACAGAGGCAGAATGGACTGATCAAGCGATCCGGCAGCCAGTCAAGATAAATTAGATGCTTAATTTATACACCAGCCATTGCAGACAGACTAATTACACAGAGACAGTTTGATAAAGTAATGTAAGACTCCGCACATATCAGGCAGAGCCCGCTTGCATGAAATTATTGCTGATGTATGTGCTCCTGCCTCTAAGATTTTGCATGCACAGTGGTGAGGCAAGCAGTATGAAACACATTCTGTAAATGTATTAAAACTGAGTGTTATTTGGTCAACTTTTCTAATTTTATGCTGCCCACTATGAGAGTATTTTTCTTTTTCTTTCTTTTTTTTTTAGCATTTACTGAGGTAGATATAAAAATAGTTAAGCAGAAAATCCAAACACATGATTATTGAGAAAGATGCTGAAAATGAAACAAAATCAATATTTATAGAATTAAACACTAAAAAAATGGGGGAGAATGGGCCTTTTGCAAAATAATGCTGGTCCTAGAAGCTTTTGTCTTACCTCTCAAGTATTTAGGGCAGCCAATTGTTCATGTCCTTGGAATAGCTCTAAGCACTATAATTGAAATGTAAGTTGACATCATCTGCCCTAGGGAAGACCTACAATTGACTGCAGTTAGTATAAATACCAATTTTAAAGAAAAGACCAATTTGAAATCAAGGGTTTGAGAAACAGGATAATTTGGGGAGAGAACTATATCAGCTTATTAAAGGTGGAGTTTAAAGATGGAAATAGAGCCAGAACAGAACCAGATCTCATAATTACATGTGGGTGATATTTTTGAAAATTCTGTTATATGGGAAAAGAAGTTCTGGGTTTTAGTGGTAACATGGTACATGAAAGAAATGTCTTGATTTATTTCTAGAAAAGAATATTTGAAATGAGCAAACAATAAATGTCCAAACAGTCATTGTAGTCAGTGTCATAGGACACAGAATTTCTCGATGAGATAAGCATGGCCGGTAGCAAGCAGCAAAGCAAACCTGAATCAATGTGTCCCACTTCCAGAACTGTGGTTACTCCCAGGTGATTAGTACCTGGAGGTTGGTGCCTGGGTCATTGCCTATGTTCTCTCTCTCCTTTTCTTAGTTTTAAGAGACACTTGCATACCTACCTGAAACTTGTAGAGTCAGAACCCTGTTCATGCTTTTTAACTTGGATTGGAAAGATAATTTGCAGACTCAGAAGCCTTACCATTAAAAGCTTTCAAAGCAGCTTTCACTAGAATTACAGAAGAAAGTTCCCATTAACAAATTCTAATATCTCAAAAGAGGAATGCATTAAGTTCCTGGACCTATAAATTAGGCACTGAAAACTTCCTGCTCACCTCATGGTTTATTCTTGCTAAGATGCAGTTATATTTGATGTCTCCTTCTTGCTACATAGACTGATAAAGAAGAAAGTTATGGCCATGGAAAAGTGCTTTTATGTTCCTGGACTCCATGACATTTGGTATGCTAACGGAATTTTCTTGGCAACATGCCTTAGTTATATGTTCAGCTCTTTCTCTCACCTCTGCGATTTGCCTTAACACAGCATGAACACACTTTAACAATAGTAACAAAATCCCACATTTTAATTCCTTCTGAGTCATAGATAGTTGATTACAAGTGCATGCTGGGAAACAATGATGCATTCTCAATAAAAATAAAAGGTCTTCAGATTTTGGAGTCAGACTTCCTTGGTTCAAACCCCAGGACTGTATTTGCCACAGTATAATTTTAGGCATGTAATTTTAAAGCATCAGCTTTTCATTTTTGAGAAATTATTTGGTTATTTGGTAAAATGACAACAGTAAAACTTATATTATTTCACCATAAGGGAAATTAAATGATATAAAGTGTGCAAAACACTTAACAGCATGCTTGATGCAGAACTAGAATTCAAGAAAATTTACAGCTTTTATATACTTCTCAAAAAACATTTTTTCAGGAACATATATGTTAGTATATAAAGTGAACTAGAGAGTGGATTCTCTAAAATCTCAAACGTACAGACTTCTTTGTAACACACAAAAAACTTCCCATTTCTGTTCACCAGATAGACAGAAAGAGATGCAAACTATGAGATATGTTTCCTTGCAGTTGACACAAACATCAGTAATATCATCTTCTGTCTTCATGTCCAAGACATTCTCTGCATCCATGTAAGACTCAGGTAAGACACCTAAACTTCCAGGCCCTTGCTTTTCCTGTGTAAAGAAGGTGGTGGGAAGGTTTGTCCTTCAATACAATTGTCTGACTTTGAGTAGCTAACCATCTAAAAGCCTTAGCTTTATTTTAATCTGAAAAATTGACATTAACATAATGTTTTATCAGTTACTAAAGGATCTTCAGCTTTAATATATTTCTGAGTTGAATTTCTAGCCTAATGGCATAGAAAACTAATTCCTCTGGCACAAGAAAACAATCAGTACAATATTCTTCTGCCCGTATTCCAAACCTAAAATTGTTTGTTGGAAGTAAGAATAGAATGGAATGTTTAATAATAATCTTTAGTAAATGTATGCATTCATTCAAAACTAATTTTAGTGTCTATTTGCCAAATATTATGGTAACTGCTAAAGAAAAAATTATATATATATATATATATATATATATATATATATATATACACACACACACACACACACACACACACACACTTTGTAGTTTATAAAGTATTTTTGATTGAGATTATCTAATTTAACAGTTACAATAAAACAATAAGAAAGGTGGCTGCTCCCCCAATTTAAGATATAAAAGCTGATTATAGGACAGGCCAAGAGATTTTCACAGCATTCTATTCTTAGTAATGGACAGAAATTGGATATAGTATGTTAAATTTATGTTATTTCTAATAAAACTACACACATTTTAGGCTTTTTGTTCGTTTGACCACATAGGAAAAACCTAGTTCAATACATGACTTTCTCAAAGCCAAAGCCTTGAGATAAGATCCCCTGCCATTCCCGGTGTCAGCCTTGGATTTGCTGTATTTCTGAATGATGAGTTCACACATAGGAAATCAATGCATTATGCAGAGTTGGAAACAGAGCTATCCACCTACCTGCTCAGTCAATGGCCTCTGTGAATGCTTATGCATTCTTCCTTTGGCAAACCTGAGGCCTTGAGAAATAGAGAAAACAGTCAAAATCCCATGTTAATGTGATGTGTCTGGGGCTCAGATCTGTGTCTTCCTGACTTCTTAATCACGAGTCCTCTCCTATATAGTCTTAGTCTTCTGATCATTATCTTATTACAGATTTCGGGGAACTTTATTTTTATCTCTGCATCCTCAGTGCAAGGTGCATTTTGGGTGTTTAGTAAATAGGTGTTGAATATCTGTATGGATTAACTTTTCTTCCTAGCACCAAATACTGGCATTTGCCCTGTAAGTGCTTCATTTCATGGGGCTGGAGGTTTTGAATGGAATCAGCCAGTGATGGTGGCCATATCAAGCTCCACTGGATTGACTTTAATAATAATAAAAAAAAAATTCTCACCCTCTGGATATGTTTTTATTGATTGTAGAAAGGGAGGGAAGAAGGAAGAGAGAGAGAAAGAAAAGCATTGATGTGAGAGACACATTGATTGGTCACCATTCACACATGTCCTGACCAGAGATAGAACCCACAACCTACATGTGTACCCTTACCAGGAATCGAACCCACAACCTTCAGATGCATGGTATGATGCTCCAACCAACTGAGCCATGCTGGTCAGGGCTCCACTGGATTAACTTAACTGGTGTACCGGTTAATACAGATTTTATTCAATAGATGGAGTTACACATATGTTGATATATATGCGATTTGATATGTATGCTATTTTGTTGTATTGACAGCAAGCTTCAAAACTTCATATGTCAAATTTTCTGAAGGTGCTAACATAGATATTTTTATGCTTAAAAATGTCAAATTTTGTGCCAAAAAAGAGCATTTGTGGGAAGTTTTAATTCATTATTTTGAAGAAACGTGCTGCTGAAAGCTTTGGGTAGCTTATGGTAACATGCTCCATCTCAAGATACTTGTGAATGCTGGTTTAAATGCTTTAAAAGTGATGATTTCTGTGTGAAAGACAAAGAACGTCCAGGTCAAATGAAAAAGTTTGAAGACCAACAAGTACAAGCATTATTGGATGAAGATGAGTGTCAAACTCAAAAATAACTTGAAGAAAGATTAAATGTTGCTCAGCAAACAATTTCAGATCATTTACAAGCAACGGGAAATATTTTAAAGGAAGGAGAATGGGTGCCACATCAACTGATGAAAGACAAATGGAAAACTGAAAAGTCATCAGTAAAATGTTGCTTCAACAGCACAAAAGAAAGTCTTTTTTGCATAGAATTGTGACTGGCGATGAAAAGTGGATTTATTTTGAGAGTACCAATTGCACAAAATCATTGGTTGATTCAGGTCAACCATCAACATCAACTACAAGGCCAAATCGCTTCAGAAAGAAGACAATGCTCTGCGTTTGGTGGGATCAGGAAGGTGTGGTATTATGAGCTTCTAAAACCAGGTGAAACCATTAATGCTGATCTCTACCGACAACAAATAATCAATTTGAACCACACTTTGATCGTAAAATGACCAGAATGTGCCAGAAGACACGGCAAAGTAATTTTGTTTCATGATGACGCACCATCACACACTTCAAAACCAGTTAAAGACACGTTAAAAGATGTTGCCTAGGAAGTATTAACCCACCCATCGTATTCATCAGACCTTGCTCCTTCAGATGACCACTTGTTCTGATCTATGGCACACACACTTTCTGAGCAGCACTTCAAAAAGTACGAAGAAGTGGAAAATTGGGTCTCTGAAAGGTTTGCCTCAAAACAAGAAAAGTTCTATTGGGACAGTACCCACAAATTACCTGAAAGATGGGGGAAATGTGTAGCTGGCGATGGACATTACTTTGAATAAAGCACTTTTGATGTTTCTCTTGAAATTATTGTTTTCTTTGATTACAAAATCCGCATTATTAACTGGTACACCTGGTAAAAGTCTGTTAACAGCAACCTAATCCACTTGGTGGTGGTTACATGCTTAAAACCTTCTCTGAATTTAAAACCTCTGAATTCACAGCATCCGATGTGGCTTATTTCATTTTCTTGTGTGCCTGCACCTACATTTACATACACGGCTAACTGTGTTGTTTTTAATATTGTGAACTGAAAATTGACCTATAAAATTTTCATTTTCCCCTATATTTTGTGTTGAAAGAAACATATAGCTTAATCATCTATATGTGCATGTGTGTGCGCGCAGGTGCATATAATCTATATCCCATATAATAATGTCTTGCAGTCATAGCCACTTAACTACAAGGCCACAGAGGTACTTTTCCCCCTAAAAATATCTTTCTTCCACCCCCATGGTCTTCCAAGGGCATCTTCTGTACAACGATTCCCATTAAATTTCAATTTCAATGAAAAAAAAAAGAATAGAGAATTATCTTAAGGGCATGTTAAATATTGAAATAATGGATTCTTTGGTATGTGAAGATAATTGCTAATAAAAATCAATGAATATTTAAAAGTCCAATTGCCTACCATTTTTCCCAGCTTAAAGATATTATAATAAATTTTCTGTACCTAACAAATCTATAGCAATTAAATATTATTTAACATAGAAATTATATATTAAAATCTAAAATATCCATAAGTATATTATGTCTACCACATCTATAAATTATTATGTACATATTCTATTATACTCAAGTATATATTTTATCTATTCTCAAATATATATATTAAATCTCCCTTCTCGCCAAAAAGATTTCTCACTGGAAACTTAGAAAGTAATTCCATAAGGGCTCTGATATTTTTATCTTTTGTTCAGTGTTGCATCTTCAATGCATCAAATAATACCTGGCATATAGTAAGTGATAACTATATACATATAAACATACATTTGTTGAAGTAATTACCAATGGAACTAATCTTAAAGATGTGTAATGACAATAATAATAATGTTATGCTGGGCATTAATTGAGCACTGATGATTTAAAGAGGAATTTAACCTGTTCTCTGTTCTTAAGGACCTCACAGCATGTTGATATTTATAAAATTCCAAAGGGCAGGCATGGCTTTCATTTACTCCCATGTCTCAAATGGGGAAACCAAGGTTCAGTGAAACATATATGCACAGTTCTCGTAGTTAATCAGTGGCAGAGTCAGGAATGGAGTCCAGGATTTTTACCAGAAATTTCTTTCAAAAATAAGTCTACATGCCAATGATTAAACTGCTCATGTTTCAAGCTGGGAACCTAAATGAAGAATAATGTTGAAGTGGCTGTTTTGTGGTCTCAGCCTCTTGCATGATTCTCAGTAAAAGACTAAGCCAGTACTTGAGAGGGTCCCAAGGAAGTCAAACCTGTCCCAAGACTTCTGAGCCTTAGAGGAGCTCTTGGGAAATGGTTTAACCCAGAGTCTACAGGACTCCTGAGGTTGTAGGTGGGGGTCATGCAGGAACCACCCAGCCAGGGCTTTCAACACTGGAATGCCCTGCTCTTGATGCCTTAAAGAGGATCAGAAGGTTTTATTGATCTTTGAGATAAACAGAAATGACTAATTTGAACACTGCACACAGTTGTTTGCTTAGGACACTTGTTAATTACAACAGGATGGCCCCATGTCCTAAAGGAAAAAGATACTGATGACATAGCAAAGATTGGAACCACTGGTACTGGCCCACACTTCTGTACATAAATATGTTAGTTTTTAAATCATGTGTCTATACTAGAAGGATATTTTATAGAAACAATCTAAAAATTTTTGAGAAAATGGCTTAATTTTATGTATAGCTTTTAAATAATGGGAACAAGAAATTATTCAACATAGGTTGGTCTTTGCATTCTATGAGAAGTCTGTGTGTGTATATGTGTGTCTATGCGCGCGCGTGCGTTTGTATATTCATTTTGTGACCACTTAGGAACTTCCTAAAATAATTGCTATAAATGCAAAGCATTATTCTCTAGTCATAATTTACAGCTGAAAATGATTTAATTAGTTAAGATTTCACTTTCTCGAGGCATTGTTTCTCAAATGGTAGTTTCCTAGAATCCAAAGGAAACATTTTTAGTGACTTGGGAAAATTAGTTTCCTTGCCTTGGCATAGAATGTATGCATTACACAAATATGAGAAACACTTTTTTATTATAAAGTGTAAAGTGATCCATATATATATATATATATATATATATATATATATATATGTGTGTGTGTGTATATACACACACACACACACACACACACACATACTTACATATATATATATGTATATGTATTATACTAGTGGCCCGGTGCATGAAATTTGTGCATGGGAAGGGGTGTCCCTCAGTCCAGACTGCACCCTCTCCTATCTGGAACCCCTCGGGTGATGTCCGACTGCCAGTTTAGGCAGGATCCAACAAGGATCAGGCCTAAACTGGCAGTTGGATATCCCTCTCACAATCTGCGATGGCTGGCTCCTAACCGCCCGCCTGCTGGATCCCCCTAACCACTCGGCCTGCTGGCCTTCTCACCCCCAACTGACCCCCCAGTTGCCCTGATTGCCCCCAACTGCCCCCCTGCCACCCAACTGCCCCTCCTGCCGGCCTGATTGCCCCCAACTGACCCCCTGCCAGCCTGCTCACCCCCAACAGCCCTCCCCGCTGGCTTTCTTGCCCCCAACTGCCCTGCCCTCCTGGCCTGATCACCCCTAATCACCTCTGCCTTGGCCCTGCCACCATGGCTTTGTCTGGAAGGACATCCAGAAGGTCTCCTGGTCAAATTAGCATATTACCCTTTTATTAGCGTATCCTATCTAATAAGAGTAATATGCAAATTGACCGTATCTCTGCTATGCCCACAAGCCACGCCCACAAGCCAATCAGGAGCGAGTATGCAAATTAACTCCAACCAAGATGGCTGAGGCCACAGAGAGAGCAGGAAGGAGGCTTGGGTTTCCCTGGCGATGGAGAAAGCCAAGCTTTCTGCACACCCTGGCCGGCCCAGTCCTCCACTCAATGCTACAAAGTTTCAATTATGAAGATAAATAAATCCAAACAAAAATGGTGGCAGCCCCGGAGCTGGAGAGAGCAGGAGGCTAGGGTTGGCCCCGGCGATGGAGGAAGCCAAGTTTCTGCAGCCCTGGCCTGCCTTAGCCTCCGCTTAAGGCTACAAAGTTTGAATTATAGAAGATACATAAATCCCAACAGAAATGGCTGCTGCCACCAAGCAAGCAGAAGGCTTGGCTCCGCTCCAGGCTACACAGTTTCATTGTAGAAGATAAATAAATCCCAGATACCAGGGCCTCCGATTGGGTTGCCGGGAGGCGTGGCCAGCCTGCAAACCACCACAGGCTCCTCGCCCAGGCTGCCCCATGCTCCAAGGGAACCCCCACCCTGATCTGGGACACCCTTCAGGGCAAACCAGCTGGCCCGCACCCATGCACCAGGCCTCTATCCTATCTAATAAAAGAGTAATATGCAGATTGACCATCACTCCAACACACAAGATGGCTGCCCCCATGTGGTCAAAGATCCTGCCCCCATGTGGACACAAGATGGCCACCACAAGATAGCCAGCAAGGGAGGGCATTTGGGAGCGACCAGGCCTGCAAGGGAGGGCAGGTGTGGGCGATCAGGCCAGCAGGGGAGGGCAGTTGGGAGGGACCAGGCCTGCAAGGGAGGGCAGTTGGGGGCAATCAAGCCTGCAGGAGAGGGCAGTTAGGGGTGACCAGGCTGGCAGAGGAGGGAAGTTGGGGGTGACCGGGCCTGCATGGAAGGGCAGTTGGGGGGGGACCCAGGCCTGCAGGGGAGAGCAGTTGGGGGTGACCGGGCCTGCAGGAAAGGGCAGTTGAGGGGAACAAGGCCTGCAGGGGAGGGCAGTTAGGGGCAAACTGGCTGGCAGGGGAGCAGTTAGGCATCAATCAGGCTGGCAGGGGAGTGGTTAGGGGGTGATTAGGTTGGCAGGCAGAAGCAGTTAGGGGCAATCAGGAAGGCAGGCAGGCGAGCAGTTGGGAGCCAGCAGTCCTGGATTGTGAGAGGGATTTCTGCCCGTGGGATCGGGCTTAAACGGGCAGTCAGACATCCCTCAAGGGGTCCCAGATTGGAGAGGGTGCAGGCTGGGCTGAGGGACACCCCCCACCCCGTGCACGAATTTCGTGCACCGGGCCTCTAGTGTGTGTGTGTGTGTGTGCATATATATATATATATATATATATATATATATATATATATATTATATGTTCTAACACAGGAAAAAAATTAAAAAGAAATAATAATATGAACTGCTATTCTCATTTCAGAATCTTCTTTATGTTAATGATTATATATTTGCTTTACCACCCTAAATAAACATAAAATGTTAAAGGTTATATTAAAGCCATTTGAAGCTTACTGATCATTCCCTGAGTGATGCTGTTTAAGTACATGTCATTTAGTTTTACTATCTTTTACTGAAATTTGAACTGAAAATGTCATATATCAGCTCTTGCAGCTATCATCATTTTTTAATTTACTAGCTGGTCTAGCTCTATAGAGAACATTTTAACACAGAGCATCTGCTCTGTAAAATTGTAATGCTATTCCTTATCTGATTAATTCTGTTTTATTTCACACAGAATAAGATATATCCTATAGTCTAAATGAAAGCATGTTATAAAATGTAAATTATTAAGTATTACTGCTAGGATTAATAATAATTTTAATTATAGCATGAGTAATGAATGAATCTGATTCTCCATGGGGGGAAAGGATAAAAAGGAAGAGGTTTTTATGAATTACTTATATTTTAGGGTGTTTTACTTGTAAGATTAGTGTTATTATCTCTATTTTCATATAAGGAGAGGGTAGCAAATTTGGTCAAGGCTATTGAGATGGTATATAAATGACACTGCCAAAATTTTAATTGGGGACTTCTATCTTCACATCCACTTTTCAATCATTATTGTGTGCTTCTGCCTCTTTGTTCCCTTTGAATCTTAGGCTAAGAGTCTTATATTCCTTCATGCAGACTCATTATCCACAGGCTCTGCCCATCATAACTATTCCTTCTTCCATAGTCTGTTTCCACCCAAAACAGCTTCTCTGTGGTGTAACCGGAGACCCATGCTGACATTTTTCTCTTTTCTCTTTGACTCAAATTAAAAAATAAGATTCCTATATCTTCTGCTCCAAGTTACCTGCTATAGCCCAAATATATTTGATGTTGAGAAACAGGCAGCTAGGATGCAGATAGTCTTCAGCTAGTTTTATTGTCTGCTATTTTTTAAATTATCTATTATACATATGCTCTGAATATGTTTTTAAAATGTAATTGGAAACTTATGACAGCAGGTCCTTAATTCTGAATGACTGATAGAGAAATCCCGCCAGTACCCTGTGTCTCTACTTCTGTTTCTCTAATTATGTATCTACATAGCTTGCTGTATGTCTATATTTTGCCACTAACCTCATGGAGTTTAAGAGCAATGCTGGCTTCCAGTGAATGCTCCTTTAACTGCATGAGTACAGTTTTATTGCTTCTGGCTCAGTTCTCCTTTAAATGGTCCAGAAGGACCATTTCCTCTTGTGTTATGGGCTTCAGTGCACAGCAGAGAGCAGCTGAGGCTTTGTGGGCACACATCTGAGGGCTGCTCCACAGAGGTTACAGGCAAAAATAAGAGACTGGGAACCAGATACCTATCCTTTTTACATCTTCAAAGGCAGAACTTTCAATGTCTGCTTACGGGAAGGAAATTTTCCTTTTTCTTTTCTCGCTAAGGACAAGAATCTGGCACAGGCCAATTGAAGAAGAAAAAAAAGTAATTCCAATATGCCATTTCTTTATCAGGAGATACTTTATCCTACTGTACTTTCTAAGGTGGCAGCATTTATTGTTGTGCCAATTGGAGCATCTCCAGGACACAGGCATCACATTTTCACTAGGGAACTGTAGAGGGTGTGGGCTTTGTTGACAGGGAGACCTGGATTTCTATCCGAGTTCTGCCATTTAGCTGCTTTCTTAGATTGGAATCTATTGGAAGAAGACACTCATACAAGGATTTGAGAAAAGGAGACCCAGGAAATACCCATAGGAATGTGATCAAGAGAAATCTGGAAAGATGAGGAATCGACAAAGGACGTTGTTCAGCAGGTTGACTGCAGCTGAGTCTCTTTCCTTGGGAAACTGTCAGAGACAGTGTGGAACATGTCACAGTTTGTCCCTCCAGAGGGAAAGAAGCTAGATTTTTTTTTTTATCAACTTCCATCAGTCATTGTCTGAATTATACACCTGAGGCCCTTAACTCCTTGGCACTTCTGTTCCCAATGAACATTTGAGAAAAATCCCTCATGGGGGGAGTTACAGTATGACCCTATCAACTCATATGGGAACCATGTGTATGAGGTGGACATGTGCCTGCTCTACTAAACAGGTGACTCAACTTCTCCTACCTCCATTATTAAAATGGGCACAATAATTAGTATTTCACCAAGTGTTTTTGAAGGTTAGGTGGTAAGCAGGAGTAAAATATCTAACATAGTACCCAACACCAATGACACACACAGAACTGTATTTCATTTTTAAGAAGTAGTTAATAATATTAAATATAATGTTAATCTTAACATAAATATAATGTTAACCTGGTAATGTTAAATATAGTTGATAGTTAAATAACTTAGGACACTTAAAAAATTTAAGGGAGTCAATTCTCTGGGCCACATGATGAAAGTTCTTACAAAATAATGTTTGAAGTGCTTTTATCTAGGGAAAGAAGTACTTTATTTGCAGGTGGCGTTAGAGGTAGAGGTGAATTATGAGCCCACTTACTAAGTAGTAGAGTGTATTAACTCCTGGGAAAGGAAAGGTCAGATAGAAGGAGGGAGGCAGTGAATTAATTACAAAGCATCTTGCTAAGTAATTGTAGGTACCCAAGAAAAGGCTAAAAGAACTATTATGGTGCCACATACTGATGGTGGCCATGTCCACACTGAGCAAGTGTATAGGTCAACTTACTTAACCAAGAGAAGAAATAAAGGGTGCAAGGAAGAGGATGACAGAGCCAGAAAGAATGAAATCTTCAGTTCCTTTCTTGGAGTGTGAACATCTATATCCATTTATGTAGAACAATTATTTCTGTATTATATTAGACTAGAGGTCTGGTGCATGAAGATTCGTGCAAGAATGGACCTTCTTTCCCCTGGCTGCCGGCAACGCCTTCGCTCTGGCTGGAGCCGCCTTTCTGCCTTCCCTTGCTGCCCAGAGACCCAGAGCAGCTGGGGCGGTGCAGTACACCTCCATCTTCGCCATGGCAATGATGCAAGTGTCCTGCCCCGCCCCCGGCCGCTCAGAGCCTGTGTATGTAAATTAACCTGCCATCTTTGTTGGGTTAATTTGCATACTCACACCTGATTGGTTGGTGGGCATTGAGAAGGTACGGTCAATTTACATCTTACACTTTTATTAGTGTAGACTAGAGCCCCGGTACATGAAAATTCATGCACTGAAGGGGGGGTCCCTCAGCCCGGCCTGCCCCCTCTCACAGTCTGGGAGCCCTCAGGCGATCAGGGGAAGGCAACGCCCCCATCACACCTCTGCTGCTGCCACTGCTGGCAGCGCAAGCCTGGGCTGTCCCTGGTTACCTGAGCCTTGAGCGGCCCTGAGCGGCTGGGTAGCCACCATCTGAGGCTTGCCTGCGCCTCGGGCTGGCCCTGGGCGGCTGGGGGGGGGGAGGTGAGGGGACTGGGGGACTCTGGAGGCAGGCATGCAGAGTGGCCATGCCCGTCTGGGGGCGGGCCTGGCCTTGCTGCACGCCTACCACCCCAGCAGGGCTGAGGGGACTGGGCACTGCCATCTTGTGGCTGTGGGCACCGCCATCTTTGAGGGTGGGGCAGTCAATTCGCATATTCCTTCCTTATTGGCTCTGAGTGCCTTCATCTTTGTGACCACATGAGGTTCAGTTAGCATATTCCCTCTTTATTAGATAGGATACTCTGTGAGAACAGAATCTATGTTTAACTTTAAATTACCAATATGTAAAAATAAAACTCTACCTTAGATTCTATAGTTATGTACCTTTTCTCGTACAGCCAAAAAAACAACAACACAGTACCCAATACAAAATAAATCCCAATGCAAGCCCTGCTGGCATGGCTCAGTGGTTGAGCATCAACCCATGAGCCAGGAGGTCATGGTTCCATTCCCAGTCAGGGCACATGCCCAGTTGCAGGCTCAATCCCCAGTGTGGGACATGCAGGAGGCAGCCATCAATGACTCTCTCTGTCTTCTCTCTCTTGCTCTCATCATCATTAATGTTTCTCTCTCTTTCACCCTCCCTTCCTCTCTGAAATCAAGAAAAAAATAGATTTAAAAATATCTTTAAAAAATCCCAATGCAAAGTAAAAATAACTTTAAGACCATTAAAATGCAGTATTTTGTGTGACATGGGTAAATTAGACGCTCTTCTAGTACTATTTCAGATTCAAAGCTTAATTCAAGGTTCACCTGAAATTTAATACCATAAAGTTTGTGGGAAATAGACAAAAGCAGAGACCTGAGTTCAAATTATGGCTGTGTCCTTTAATAGACAGGAGGCAATAACATAACCTCTTTAAGCCTCAGTTTCCATTTCCATTATAATATAAGAATTATAAAAGAGTACTGTTGGAGATGTTTGGAGGAAAAGCCAAGAATTACTGGTTATGAGTACATCTGCAGGTGACTTTAATGGAAGCAGTAGGTACAGGGAGGTAAGAACAAGAGCCTATAGCCAAAGCCTTCTAATGTGAGCCTTAGTTCTGCCACTTAACCATCTTTATGACTTTGGGCAAGCCATTCAACTTCTATATGCTTTAGTTTTCTCATCTTAAAAATGATATTGTTGAAGGCAGTATATTTCTCTTTAACACAGGTCAAGCTATTAATACAGTGTATAGGATGTGGTAAAGGTTAATTAAGTATTAACCTTTATTATTATGTACCAAATTTTGGATGAAAGACTTTATGAACACCCATGAATCCTATCAGTAGTATGAATTAAGGCTAGCATCATCTCACTTCACAGATAGGTAAATGTTATTTCAAGATATTATTTTAACTTGGCTAATTTTACAGAGATAATGTATACCTGCAACAGATATTCTTTAATAGGACTTCAGTAATCAGCTACTACCTACATTGCTCTTTGAAAAACCAGGCAAAGCAAGGAGTAAAGTAAGGATGATGTCTTTGTTGGAAATTCAGACTTGGACAGCTAGATGATGTTGGCACTAAATTTAAAAAGGAGGGCTTCTAATCTCATATAACTATGCATGAAAAGAGTAGATGGGGATTTGCTGATCTAGTCAGAAGGTCCTCTTATGTTTGGTGTGATTGGTAATGCAATCATGGCTAGAGCTAAGTTTTATTAGTGTCAACCTATGAACCAGGAGATCATGGTTTGATTCCCATTCTGGGCACTTACCTGGGTGGCAGACTGGATCCCCAGTGGGGTGTGTGTGAGGCAGCCAATTAATGTTTCTCTCTCATCATTGATATTTCTATCTCTTCCTCTTCCTTCCTCTCTGAAATCAAAGAAAACAAGAAACAAACAACAAATCCTTTTTTAACGGGATATTTCTTTCCCTATGTAAGATGGAGGTACATACTTAAAAGCACATAAACAAAATATTTATTTACTTTTTCTCATGGAAGAATATACAATAGCCTAGGTTTCTGAGTCAAGGGAGGGGGGGTGGTGGGCTCAGGAAATGGGTCTGACAAGCTTAAGTCTGACTTCTGCACAATCTGTCCTGGAAGTTCAGAAAAGCAAGTGGCTAATTCTGTTTGGAAATGAATGGGAAGTTAGAAATGTGAGCATGGAAGATCAGCTTTACCTTAAGGCTGCGGAAGATGTGTAAAAGGTATCATTCTTCTGTAATGAGTGCTTTATTGATAGTAGATTTAAAACTCCTTTGCTCAGTTACATTTTATTTTACTTCCTTCAAAACTCTTTATTCTCTACGTGGCCACTCAGTTACCTGCTCCAGAAACAAGTCATTAAACTTGTCCAGCAGCAAACAGTGAATACACTCACACTGGCCCATCTTAGAGAGAAGACAGAAGCAACAAGCAGAGATGGGCTAATGGGACCTCTTGAGTCTTGAAAAGGGGCTTTCCTCAGAGGTAGCAATTAACCTGTTTGAAAACTAGAATTGATAATCACATCAAGTTCAACTTCAATTACCATTACAAATGTTTGTATTTGTTTTTGCAGAACAATTGACATCTAATTATCATGTTAAGAGCTGCCTGTATTTAGGTATTTATCAGATCTCTTTAAGAGATCTTATCAGGGTTATTTGTTTAGTGTAAGCCAGGCATATGAATACATCATAATTAACTTACATCACTACAGGATTCATCTCTCAAATAATTGCTAAAACTATAACCATAGATTTACTTTTTCAATCATTTATTCATTTAATAACATGATGTATCAGAAACCAGTTATTTCCTAAAATATACTAAGATCATTTTGCCAAATATTTTTGCCCATGTATATCATCAAAATGCAAAAAGTCAAAGGTTTGCTTTGTGGTTTTATTTTTTTTTGGGGGGGGGGGTAGACTGGCCTTGCCTATAAAGCCTTGTCCAAATTTTAATACCCCTATAATATTTTGATCATATTTTATTAGTTCTTAATACATTGTATTATAATACTTGTTCACAAGTAGACCATTTCCAGTGGACTGTGAGCTTACCCAAAAATGATATTGAAGTCATTACTCCAGTTTGTATACCACAGTTAGTAACACAATGTCTGAAAAACAATAGACATTCACAAAATTATTTAAAAGAGTTCATTATCTACTGGTGTGATATATTGTTAAAAATGTGAACTTTAAGTCTCTTTATTTTTTAAAAATTTATCTTTATTGTTGAAAGTATTACAGATGTTCCTCCCCACCACCCCCACCCTTGTCCCCTCCCTAGGCCTTCTACACTATTGCCTGTCTGTGGGCTGTGCATATATGCCTATTAAGCTCATTGGTTAATCGCCCCCCTCCCCTCCTTCCCTCTGAAATTCATCAGTCTGTTGCATGCTTCCATGTCTCTGGATCTTTTTTGTTCATCAGTTTATTTTGTTCATTAGATTCCACGTAAAGTTAACTAATGGAAAATTCAAGCTTTGGCATTAAACAGAGCTAAGAGGAGAAATATCGCTCAGTCCTGCCCAAGCCAACATGAGCAAATTGTATGAACTCTGAAATGCATACATCCCTAAAGTAGAAATTATGGAGTGATAATGAGTATTTCGTGAGATAAATACAAAAGAACCTTCACACCACTTATGACATGGAGCAAGCACTTGGGAGGTGGAATTTTCCTTTATGTTTAATGTAGAAACACAGTAATCATTGAAAATGAGATTGCATTTGCAGAAAACCCACACAGGTCTCAAAAATGGTTCCCCAGCCCAGCCTTTGTCCAGCACCTGCTAGAAGGAAACAGTAGGGTGGAGCTATTCTTTTGTCTAGTTCAGTGGTCGGCAAACTCATTAGTCAACAGAGCCAAATATCAACAGTACAACGATTGAAATTTCTTTTGAGGGCCAAATTTTTTAAACTTAATCTTCTTCTAACGCCACTTCTTCAAAATAGACTCACCCAGGCCGTGGTATTTTGTGGAAGAGCCACACTCAAGGGGCCAAAGAGCCACATGTGGCTCGCGAGCCACAGTTTGCCGACCACGGGTCTAGTTGGAACTGGTCAGTGACCTGGCTCTCAAGAGCCATTTCACTGACTGTGCAGAAGCTTTTTGGCCCAGTTTGCATGCAGCTTAGAGGAGTTACTTGAATTTCTTAGAGGAGTTACAGCTCTGCCCTGCTCCCTGTGTCTCAGGGATACAGTGTTTTCCCAGACTCTGAACCAGTGCTTGGAAGGAAGTAAAAATAGTAGGGAAGGCAGTTTTTCTAAAAAGAGCCAACTCCCATAAGTTATGAGATAGTCCTTTGTCCCCCCCTCTGATGTCAACTCCCTGTTGGAGTCAGAAAGCAAGCAATTGCTAATGCTAGTATTTCTATTGTGCCCTGGATGGGGAAATAGCCTCTTTGCTGGCTAAGAAGAGTAGCCCAGAAATCTAGGAGGTCATGTAGGTATCAGACTTAACTATAGTGCAGAATAGCCACAGGCATTACTAGTATGTTTGATCACATGCACACACACACACACACACACACACAGAGAGAGAGAGAGAGAGAGAAAGAGAGAGAGAGAGAGATCTACCCATGGGTTTAAGTTATCACCCATGACTGGGCCCTCAGTTTCTCATTTTTCAATGCTTTCTATTTTTGGTTTAGTTCTGGTGTTGTAGTTTTTTTTAATTTGGATTTTGTTTCTGTGTTCAGCAGTAGCTTCTAAGGTGTCTCCCAATTAATGCCTGCCTCCATCAAGATCACTTTGAATATTTGTGTCTTTTGTGGATCCTTATGAATTTCAGTATTTATTTTCTATTTCTGAAAAAAAACTGACATTGGGATTTTGTTAGTAATTGAAATCAGGATCTTAAACCGGTATTTGTACTGCTACATTTATTGCAGTATTATTTACAATAGCCAAGATGTGAAAACAGCCCAAATATTCATTGATAAATGAAAGGATAAAGAGAATGTGTCAGATACATATAATGTAATATTCATTCAAACTTAAAAAAGGAGATTCTATCATTTGTGACAACATAGATAGACCTGAAAGACATTCTAATCAGTGAAATAGTCACAGAAGAACAAATACTGCATGATTTCACTTATATGAAGTATCTAAAATGGTCAAACTTATAGAAGCAGAAAATAGAATGGTGGTTGCCAGGGGATGGGGTAAAGAGGAATGGAGGAGTTGTTACTCAATGGGTATAAAACTTCAGTTTTGAATAAGTAGTAGAGATCTACTATACAACATTTTACCTATAGCTAATGCTACTATGCTGTGCACTTAAAAAAAAAAACTTATTAAGAGAGTAGATCTTAAGTTAAGTGTCCTTGCCATAAAAACAGAACAAAACAAAGGACACAAGGAGTCTTTTGTAAGTAATGGGTATATTGATTATCTTGATTATGGTGATGGTATCAAGGTCGTCCAAACTCATCAAAATGCATACATTATATATGTGCAGCTCTTTGTATATCAATTATATCTCGATAGAGCTGTAAAAGTATTCGGAATGAACAGAAGGATATCACTACCAACCCAGAGATAGTACGGACTTTTAAGGGACAACAGCAATGATACATGCGTACATTTAACAGTTTGCACGAAATGGACATTTCCTGAAATACCACAGACCATCCAAATCCCTAAGGGTGAAACATAATTTGAGTAGTCCTATACTTATTAAAAAAATTGCATAAGCATTTAAAATGTCAGTTTTGTTTTCAAACCTTTTGCAGAGGCATTCAGAACTACTGCCTCGGTGCACTATCCAGTGGCCAGTCTGGGAACTAGTGGGTGGTCTGCCCTGGGATCCAGTTCTTACAGTTTCATGAATGCTGCTTAGTTGTAGGGTCAGAGCCTTGCAAGAGCAGCTCAAGGATGACCCCAGGAGTTCCTAAACTGCAGTATACTTTCCCTTTCCTTGAACTCCTCATGATATTCCCCATACTTTACACTTTCCCAGGGCTCTTCTTTCAGTCCTTACATCAGAAAGCTGGGGCTTCATTTACCCTCTTCTGCCATCTACTTCCTATAAATGCACCTGCCTTTGGGGCCAAGTGGCAAGAAAAAAGAAAGAGAAAGAAATGATCCCAAGGGTCATGCCACCCTCTTGGAATCAAAGTTCCTCTAGCAGGAGAGGAAGTTTCCCTTCCTGAGAGCTGGAGATGTCTTGGCCACAAGAGGAAGGAAAAAAGACAACAGAAAACAGGAGATTTCTCCCATTTTTTGTGAGTTTTAGGAGATGTTCTTCCGGACCCTCATGTGAGAACGAGAGGACTTCCTTTCACCCCTCTCTGGACTAAGGCCCCCTTCTTGGTTTGGGTCTGCCTCAAATCCAGGCAGAGATATCAGAAGGGGAACAAATGATAATCTCAATATTTATTTTTAATTTTCCTCTTTTTACATCTATCTGCCTGCTACTCTTTAGTTTTCGGAGTTCTCAAATAGCTGCTATATTTATTTTGGCCAGGTTTTACAGCTGTGTTTAGTAAGGGAAAGAAAAACACATATTATTCTAAAGCTTAAATATCTCAAAATTTAAGTATTTACTAATATTGTTATATGTTGTGCTTTGTATTAAAATAGTGAAACTTCTATTATGTCACCACTCAAAAAATACTTTGAATGTTTCTCTATGCACATCTAGTCTTCAAAAGAATATATCTACTTCTAGGGAAACTATAATATGCAAAACTTATAAGACACAACTTAAAAATCACATAACTATTCTTGCAATATAAAAGTGCGTTATGCTGTCTGGTAAATACCATGATAGGTTTTGTTTGCCTATTTCCTACTTTGAGCTAACCAGAAAAAGTAAAATTAAAAATGTGTCACATGACCTCTGATATTTGTTATTTTGAGATTTATAATAGAGGGTTGTTGACTCAGAAGAGGTCTGGCTCACCCACTGAACTGCAATTACTGTCTGAATTGAGGCACACGAAGCTTTAACTCAATAATATTCACCAGATGCTTTGGAACATAAAAAACAAAATCATCAAAGTCAATATGAGCCTATTTTTATAGAGAACTGTACTTCATAAATAGCATTCCCATTATCTTACAAGTTCAGAAAACAGAAGTTTCTTCATTCAAGAGTTTGTCAAAGCACCTCTCTCTCTCTTTCTCTCTCTCTGTCATTGTCTCCTTCTTTAACAAATTAAATATTCTACTTGTTAAAGTTTTCTGCAGGTCAATACAATTGTTGAAGGATAGTAGACTAAAAATCATATTGTAGAAGCTCAATACATCAGGAGATAAGATACATCTCTAATCCCTTTCTTTTGGTTACAAGACCATCCTATCTAATAAAAGAGTAATATGCAAATTAACCATCACTCCCCTACACCACCAGCCACGCCCACAAGCCATGCCCACCAGCCAATCAGGAGCGAATATGCAAATAAACCCAACCAAGATGGCTACGGCCACAGAGAGCAGGAAAGAGGCTTGGGTTTCCCAGGCAATGGAGGAAGCCAAGCTTTCCGCCTGCCCTTGCCGGCCTAGGCCTCCACTCCAGGCTACAAAGTTTCAATTGTAGAAGATAAATAAACCCCAGATACCAGGGCCTCCTCTTGGGTCGCGAGGGGGCATGGCCGGCCTGCAAACCACCACAGGCCCCTTGCCCAGGCCGCCCCACGCCACAAGGGAACCCCCACCCTGATCTGGGACACCCTTCAGGGCAAACCAGCTGGCCCCCACCTGTGCATCAGGCCTCTATCCTATCTAATAAAAGAGTAATATGCAGATTGACCATCACTCCAACACACAAGATGGCTGCCCCCATGTGGTCAAAGATCCTGCCCCCATGTGGACACAAGATGGCCACCACAAGATGGCCAGCAAGGGAGGGCATTTGGGAGGGACCAGGCCTGCAAGGGAGGGCAGTTGTGGGCAATCAGGCCAGCAGGGGAGGGCAGTTGGGAGGGACCAGGCCTGCAGGGAAGGGCAGTTGGGAGGGACCCAGGCCTGCAGGGGAGAGCAGTTGGGGGGGGGACCAGGCTTGCAGGAGAGAGCAGTTGGGGGGGACAAGGCCTGCAGGGGAGGGCAGTTAGGGGTGACCAGGCCTACAGGGGAGGGCAGTTAGGGGTCACCAGGCTGGCAGGGGAGCAGTTAGACATCACTCAGGCTGGCAGGGGAGTGGTTAGGGAGTGATCAGGCTGGCAGGCAGAAGCGGTTCGGGGCAATCAGGAAGGCAGGCAGGGAGCAGTTGGGAGCCAGCAGTCCTGGATTGTGAGAGGAATGTCCAACTGCCTGTTTAGGCCCGATCCTAAACGGGCACTCAGACATCCCTCGAGGGGTCCCAGATTGGAGAGGGTGCAGGCTGGGCTGAGGGACACCCCCCCCCATGCACAAATTTCGTGCACTGGGCCTCTAGTCTATATATAAAAGCCTAAGTGACTGTTTAATCATTCAACTGGTAGCTATCATGCACACTGACCACCAGGGGGCAGACACTCAACTCACAGGCATGGAAACATGGAAAGAACTGATGAATCTCAGAGTGAAGGGGGAGGGAGAGGATGGGAAGAGATTAACCAAAGATCTTATATGCATACTAGAGGCCTGCGGGGATTGGGCTGAAACCGGCAGCCGAACATCCCCCAAGTGGTCCCAGATTGTGAGACGGCGCAGGCCAGGCCAAGGGACCTCATGCATTGGGCTTCTAATTTAAATATAAAATTCAAACAACACTTATGGAATTCTTAATTTATACCAGACCCTGACTTGTGGCTTCAATCTACTAATACATGGGGGAAATTAATTAATAATTAATTAATTATTAAAAAGATTTAAAATTAAGGTAGAGTTCAGGGTAAAGTAGGGTGCAGAGGATGAGGTGTTCGACTTTATCTGGCAAAGTCAGATAACTTGCTGTTGCTATGCCTTGTTTAGGTTGGATGTTTTATCCTTTGCTATCACTGAATTTTGTTATATACAGAAATATTCATAGAGGAAGGAATGTCTGATTTGAATCTTGGAGAAGATATTTGGGTGGGAGTATTTTCCGCTGTGGAAACAATATATGCAAAGGCAATTGAGCATTTATCAGAGACTGTGTGGGGGGTGGAGATTTTTTTCATCCTTATTTTAGGAAATGGAAAGAACTTATTGGATAGAAAGATGCGAAAATACCTATCTAAGGTAATCATCAGTTAAATTTGAAAGAACTTCAGGTTATTTAAAGTAACTTTTTAAAAAAATTTAAAAAAAATTATTTTTCTTTTTAAATAATGCACAATGAAAGTTTAGATGTAGGAATCATAAAGACTGAGTTTTTTTCTGCATTTATATTCTTTTAGGGGATTTTAAAGGCGGATTTTTATATAAAAATAAGAGATAAGCTCTACTGGAGCAAGTAGCTTTAACCCACTGAGTTTCTGTTACTGTGCTTCTCTAGTAGGGATAAGAATATCCACCCATCTGGACTCTGGGGATGATGTCAGGGTTATTTAGTTGGAGTTAGAGCTTATATATTTCTGGCATTTGCTTATCAGAGCAGGAAAAGGGGAAAAATCTTTTGAATCTGTGTCTTAGAGACCTTCAGGACAGATCCATGAAAATTCAGATGGGGACAATATCCAAAGGGCAGACAAAATAAATCAATGATTACAAATTAGATTCAGCAAAAGCAAGTTAATGTTGGTTGTTGTAGTTATTTTTTTAATAATATTAAGATAAAAGGAACTATTTTTATAACTGTTTTGTAAGAGCCACTTTTAAGAGCCCTTAAAAAACCAATTGTTATTTAAAAAAAAAGACAAATATATTTAACTTCATACTCATTCAATTGACCACTTGTATAACAATTTTATATATCTTTTAAATTATGTATTCTTTCTTTGGCAACACTTACAAGTTTTGTTGTTATTGTTGTTGGGCATAAGGGCCTTTAAATCAAGTAGAGTCATATTATTTTGGGTTGGATTTTTATTTAACTACCAGAGGCCCGATGCACAAAATTCGTGTAAGGGCCTTGGCCCCAGCCCCTGCCCCTGCCCACCACTGCCGCGGCCAGGGGCCTCTGCTGCCTCTGCCTTGGTCCCCGCCTGCTGTGACTTTGTCGGGAAGGACATCTGGTCTAATTAGCATATTACACTTTTATTATTATAGAGTTATTCAACTTGCTTCTCCCAGTGTCTTATAAGCAGTGTAAGTAAGATCAGGGCTCCAGTGTTCACTGGATGTTGGGAAGTGGGTGCTTCTGCTCAGGATTGAAATCGTGAAGGAGTGATAGACCAAGGGGAGGCCCAGATTCCAGATAAGGTAAAAGCACATGGTGTGAATGGACACAAAACATGGATTCCTGCCCGAGGTGCAGATCCAATCCATTTCTGCACTTTGCGCATATGAGCATTATATGCCATTAAAGTCTTAGTAGGTTACCACTTAGCCTCCCTGATCTCAGCTCCCTCACCAGGAACATGGGAATAAAATTTCTCATTAATATGATATTTGTGAGTATTCAGTTAGGTCTTGACTATGGATTTTTTAACCAAATGCTTAGCACATAATAGCTTTGCAGTTGTCAGCTGTTATCAGTATCAGTGTTGCTCTTTTCATTCTAATCTTCTATTCTTTCACCTCTTGCTAATTTAGTTTCTTCATCTGTAATTTACAATTTCAGGAAAATAACCAGAATTCAGAGAAGCTAAATATAATGAGTATGTAAGTAGAGAAATGGGCTACAGTTTTAAGTAAATGTCGTTATACCTATTTGGAAGAATTAAAATGGATCATCACTCAAGTGTCACTACTACAGGTTCCAGCGGACACAAGGGAATTCATATGAGATAAATCTCTAGAGCTGTCAATAGTTATTGCGATCTGTATTAATGAATATATTAATAATGATTGTTTCTACCCGACATCAGTCCTGACTGAAAACTGTGTGAGCAGGAGCAATTGAGAATAAAAATAAAAATTTGGGGCTGGATATTTTAGTGCTCTTGGAAATGTTTTCTCTTAGGTAGCACAGCCTCCAGGAATGAATTAAAATGCAGTATTTTTTTAAGAGGAAAAACTGCTGACAAGCTAATGAGTACTAAGTAACATAGAATCAGGAAGAATTCTGATATTTTTTAGTAAAATGAAGTGGAAGGGGGAAAGCCAGAAAGAGGCATGCTGGACATGTTATGTTTCAACCTTTTTGACACAAAATACTCAAGTGATCGGGTGGAATTGGCTACCTCCCCAACCATTTCTGGAAGGACTTAAAATAAACAGAATATGGTAGTCTCAGTTAGGGGGTGAAAGACACTTGATCTATAATTGACTCTAAAAAAGCAACTATAATACAGTCCTATTAGGCACTGGGAGGTCAGATGCATCATAACATTTTGTTTGGATGACTTTTTTTTTCTCTTTTAGTCTACCTAAAACACTTTTCCCATCTTCTCCCTTGTAGTTTCTCACTGAATAGATCTTTGACGGGGTTCAAGCCCACTTCTCATTTAGAACAACTAAATACAATGAGAGGAATTCTTACTGTGTCGCGTAGAGGGCCCTAGACCCTCCCTATTCCAAGTACGGGGGAGGGGCATGCTGGCTGTGTCCTCCCTAGTGTTAGCCAAGCACTAGCCAAGCACTGGGAGTCCAACCGAATCCCCAGGCTCTCCATGCTTCATCAGTCTCCACCAGATCCTAACTGGCCCGCTCCACAGCACTGAGCCCATATTGTCCATTCACAACAATGCCAGCAGGTAGGACTCAGGAGTCCACAGATACTTGGAATGTTTTCATAGCACGAAATAAGAGGCAAGGACATAATATAACGTCCCTTTTCCACATCAGATTTTATTTCATTCCCATGCAGACTTCTCCAAAACCTTCAGTGTGGTACTTCTCTTTTGTTTTTGCAACAATCCCAACACTGGCTCATTCCTCTTTTCAGTCCATTGTATTTTGGCCTCCAGAGATTTTGCTCATTTCTTTGCATGCCTCTAAAACAGAATGTATTCTATGCATGTCCATATAACAAAACTCTTATAATGTACATTTCTCAGAAACCAAATAATTTATCCTTTGTATAATAAAGTAAATTTATCTACTGAATGGTACTACTAATCATCCCCTGTTTCTAAGTTTTCCATCTTATTAAAAATTTTTATTTCTCTACATTCTTCTCTCTTGATCAGCATACCATTATTCCTCATTAAGTACAGGGTTTCTTCAGGCATCACTTTTTGAATTCTTATATTAAAACTATATACATTAAGTTACAAATCTTTTAATCTTATAGAATAATTACACACACACACACACACACACACACACACACACACACCTACACACCTACACCTGGGGGCATTATCAGGGACAATTGTGGGTTAAGAAGTGAATGGTAGCACCCGCCAGTGTGGCTCAGTGGTTGAGAGTCAACCTATAAATCAGGATGTTATGGTTTGATTCCTGGCGAGGACACATGCCCAATTTCTAGCTTTGTACCCAGTAGGGGGTGTGCAGGAGGCAGCAAATAGATGATTCTCATCATTGATGTTTCTCTATCTTTCTCCCTCTTCCTTCCTCTCCTGAAGTCAATAAAAATATATTTAAAAATAAATAGGTACCCCAAAATGTACAAAATAATCATAGTAGTGGTAGTGCTGTAAAACATATTAAAAAAAGTGACTGATAGCTATAAAGCTAAAAAGTTACCTATAAGTGCAGAGTTATACTTCTCATTTTTACAAGTGAGGAAACTGAGAATAAGATAGATTAAATAATTAAGTCATTCAAGATGTGGCTCTTAATAAAAGGTAATACTGAGATTTGAACTTAACATTGGTCTAATTCTAAAATTGGCACTCTTTCCACTGCATTCTCATCAAAATTTACAGATGTGCATCTGCTTGAATGTTATCCAAGGAAACAATATAACCTTAAGTCACTGGATAGAATCTTAGGAAATAATGCCGCCTTAATTATAATTAAGAAACTTATCTTTTTATATTTAAACTACTTAGTTATTTTTTTTAGCAGGTTGCCCCCCTGTGCATTAAAGATCCGGGCTGATTTCAAATTCAGTGCTCCCTAATCTAAAGTGTAACCTGGGAAAAAATGAATTGCTACTGAATTTCAAATTAGTTCTTCAATGCTAGTAAAATAAAGCCCCCTCATTTTTCTAAGACAGACTAATAATCAGAATTGCAGATGGTTTGTAACCTGCTATTACTGTGAGGGACCTAATAACACACTAAAATTAAAGTACA
Source organism: Plecotus auritus (assembly GCF_963455305.1). Lineage (NCBI taxonomy): Eukaryota > Metazoa > Chordata > Mammalia > Chiroptera > Vespertilionidae > Plecotus > Plecotus auritus. Next base: position 50,413,058 of record NC_137785.1, on the reverse strand, counting down.
TCAGTGAATCTTCCTTGGGAAATCAGAAAGAAATTGAGCCTGTCCATTGCTGTCAGCCTGACCTTCACGATATGACAAGCTGCCAAATTACTTAAGATTTCCAAAACTCAGAAATGTAAAGAAAGCAATTTGAAAGGAACCTCCTCCCTTTTTCCATAATTTAGAATCTGGCTTGTATAATGCTAAAGTCTGGGAGTTCTTTCACACACACCTACAGTGATGGCTGAAAACCATACACCTATTTAAAAATCCCCAACATACATTTATTATATACATTTACCCTTCTATCTTTGTAAGCAAACCTTCAGAGTAGAAGTCAATGAAAGACAGCATGCACATGCTCCATTGCTTCTTGTTAATTTGCATGTTCGTGTGTGTGTGTGTGTGTGTGTGTGTGTGTGTGTGTGTGTGTGTGTATACATACTAGAGGCCTGATGCACGAAATTCGCGCACTTGGCGGGGGGGGGGGGGGGGATCCCTCAGCCCGGCCTCTGCACCCTCTCGCAGACTGGGAGCCCTTGGGGGATGTCTGACTGCCATGGAGGTGGGAGAGGCTCCCACCACTGCCTCCGTGCTCGCCAGCCATGAGCCCGGCTTCTGGCTGAGCGGTGCTTCCCCTGTGGGAGTGCACTGACCACCAGGGGGCAGCTCCTGCATTGAGTGGGATCAGGCTGAAAGCAGCTCTCCTACATCCCCTGAGGGGTCCCAGATTGCAAGAGGGCACAGGCCAGGCCCAGGGACCCCACTGGTGCACGATCGGGGCCGGGGAAAGACACGGGAGGTTGGCCAGTCAAGGAGGGACTGCAGGAGGGCTCCAAGGCATGTCCGGCCCATCTGGCTCAGTCCCAAATGGCCGGAGCCCAGCAGCAAGCTAACCTACTAGTTGGAGCATCTGCCTCCTGGTGGTCAGTGCACATCATAGCGACTGGTTGACTGGTTGACTGTCTGCCCCCTGGTGGTCAATGTACGTCATAGAAAGCAGTTGAGCTGCCTTAGCATATCATTAGCATATTATACTTTGATTGGTTGAATGGCCGACCAGACAATAGGATACTTAGCATATTAGGCTTCTATTATATAGGATATATACATACACACACTAGAGGCCCGGTGCATGAAATTCATGCATGGGGGGTGTGTGTCCCTCAGCCCAGCCTGCACCCTCTCCAATCTGGGACCCCTCAAGGGATGTCTGACTGCCCTACTGGGATTGGGTTTAAATGGGCAGTCGGACATCCCTCTCACAATCCAGGACTGCTGGCTCCCAACTGCTCACCTGCCTGCCTTCCTGATTGCCCCTAACGGCTTCTGCCTGCCAGCCTGATCACCCCTAACCACTCCCCTGACGGCCTGATTGATGCCTAACTGCTCCCCTGCCAGCCTGTTTGCCCCTAATTTTCCTCCCCTGTAGGCCTGGTCACCCCTAACTGCCCTCCCCTGCAGGCCTGGTCCCCCCAACTGCTCTCCCCTGCAGGCCTCGGTCCCCCCCAACTGCCCTTCCCTGCAGGCCCAGTCGCCCCCAACTTCCCTCCTCTGCCAGCCTGGTTGCTCCCAACTGCCCTCCCCTGCTGGCCATCTTGAGGCAGCCATCTTGTGTCCACATGGGAGTAGTCATCTTTGACCACATCGGGGCAGCAATCTTGTGTGTTGGAATGATGGTCAATTTGCATATTTCTCTTTTATTAGATAGAATAGAGGCCTGGTGCATGGGTGGGGGCCAGCTGGTTTGCCCTGAAGGGTGTCCTGGATCAGGGTGGAGGTTCCCTTGGGTGTGGGGCAGCCTGGCCGAGGGGCCTGTGGTGGTTTGCAGGCCGGCCATGCCCCCCGGCGACCCAAGTGGAGGCCCTGGTGTCTGGGATTTATTTATCTTCTATAATTGAAACTTTGTAGCCTTGAGTGGAGGCCTGGGCCTGCCAGGGTGTGCGGAAAGTTTGGCTTCCTCCATTGCTGTGGGCAACTCAAGCCTCCTGCTCTCTCCAGCTCCATAGCTGCCACCATTTTTGTTGGGATTTATCTTCTATAATTGAAACTTTGTAGCCTTGAGTGGAGGCCTGGGCCTGCCAGGGTGTGCGGAAAGATTGGCTTCTTCCATTGCCGGGGAAACCCAAGCCTCCTGCTCACTCTGTGGCCACAACCATCTTGGTTGGGTTAATTTGCATACTTGCTCCTGATTGGCTGGTGGGCGTGGCTTGTGGTGTAGCGGAGTCATGGTTAATTTGCATAATACTCTTTTATTAGATAGGATACTTAAAGATTTTATATTCTTTCTTGAAGCTGTACACTTAGGTGATCTCTTGTACAGGGAGTTCCTGGGGCATGGTATGGGATTAAACACAGGCTACTTGACCCTGCTGCCACTTGCCACTGTTTGTTTTATCTTCATAATTACCAAATAGGTAGGTACTATCACTGCTCCTGCTTCACAAATGGGAAAACTGAAGCAAAGAAAAGTTTCATAATTTGTAAAGGCAGGTATCTATAATAATAAAAGCATAATATGCTAATTAGACCAGACAACTGAAAGACCTTCCAGAGGACCTTCCAGCAGAAGGACCAGTGGGCGGGGGGCGGGGACAGCAAGCCTGTGCTGCCAGGCCAGCCATGGTGGTCCCGTTGCCCCCCTTCTATAGAGGCAGTGGGAGAGGCCTTGGTGTGGCCTGGTCCTGGACCCAGCACAGCCCCTTCCACAGAGGCCACGGGAGAGGCGGAGTTGGGACTGGGCCTGCACAGCTGCCAGTCCCAGAACTGACCCTTCTGCAGAGGTGGCTGGAGAGGCTGCGGTGTGGGCCTGGTTCCAGGCCTAGTCCCAGTCCAGGAGTCGCCCCTTCTTCAGAGGCAGCGGGGCCAACACTAAGGAGCAGCGAGCTCGGCTCCTGCTGCTTGAGCAGAAATCTCATCCCCCCGTCCCCCTACCCGCCCCTCCCGCTCAGCCAGAAGCCCGGCTCACAGCTGGCAAGTACAGTCTCCAGCCTCTGTTGCAGGCAGGTGATAAGGAGCAAGGGGTCCTGGACTACAAGAGCCCCAGACTGCATGAGGGATGTCTGAGTGCCAGCTTAGGTCCAATCCCCAGGGCGTCCTGGACTGCGAGAGGGCACAGGCCGGGCTGAGGGACCCCCCTCCCCCAGTTCATGATATTCATGCATTGGGCCTCTAGTATAGTATATAATGGAATAGGATTTGAACCCAGGCGATCTGGCTTCAAAGTCTACTTTTCTGTCTTGCAGTACGGCACTAAGCTACATTGCAATCTTGAGTGCAAGTTCTTCCTTCTTCTTTAGTATGATGCTCCAAGAGTTTCAGTGCCAACTCATTAATTGCTCAGTGAAATGTCTCTGAAGAGAACTGGACTTTATGTGGATCATCTTGCTCTAAATCTTCACTCACCCTTGATTAGGTCTGGTAGTCATAACTTTAATCTGCAGTGTTTTCATGATAAAATGTTGACACTAGTACCACCCCTAGGTTTGTGTTGAATATTAAGAGTAAATAAATACATAAAGCGCCTATTACAACCCAGATCACAGAACATACTTAAAAGCTATAATTTATTTCCATGCAGAGTGGTTTTCCCAAATGTTAAACATGATAAAATAATATATTTTGCCTCTTCCAAGAGACTAGTATACATCTTGAATCACAGTTCACATGAGTCATGAAAAATAAAGCAGTCATTTTCCTTGAATTTAGTCTAGTTTTCAGGAGGAAACTTGCTGTGTCAGGAAGGAGATGAGACAAGGTTTTATTGTCTTAAACTCCATGAACTTGGCCACAGAACCATCATCAGAGAGAAGAATGTGGGAAGGCTGATGAGCAGCATCAGGAAAACATGGTTTCATGTTGTTCTAATAGGCAGCAGTGTGGAATTTATTCTTGTACTAGGAAAAGGCCAAATAAATCTGGAAAAAATATTCTGAGAGCATCACGAAACCCATGAACAGCTCCCAAACATGTTTGCTGAGATTCCAACACCTCCTTAAATGGTGGCTCATTCATGACAGGACAGGAAAAAGTAAGCCATTTGAGTGTTCACTTGTATGGGAGGAAGTGTGCAAATGCCATTGCAGGAACAGACTCTTTAAGCTTTTCCCACAACATAGATAAGTGTCCTAAAGTGCCCTTTTCCTTGCATATGGATTTTTCAGATAAAGTGGGGCAATGTGACAAGCATGGAGCCCAAGTTGCATTCATATCCACTTGTTAACTTTATGACATTGGACCGTGTCTCTAAGCTTTAATTTTTATATGTGACCTTAGATTTAATGAAAATCAATGTCCCCTCTTTTGAGGAGTGCAAGGCTCGACAGCAGCATGCTAAGGACTTCACTAGTGGGACTCAGTGGTAAAGAAATTAATTCAGATATTACTGACCATCTATAATGTGTAAAGCATGCAGGGGAAATAGCATAATGGGAGAGTTTCAATACTGTTTGCAGGACAGAGTAGGATTATGAGAAAATTATGTGGAATGACTTAATGATAAATCCGTAGAGAGTTTAGAGGATCACTTGCATTTCTTTAGGTATTTGGCGACAATAGAGTAGGGAACTGGTCTACTTGAGATATACAGTGAGTTCTAAGGACTAGTGTTCAGGAGGGAGATGAAGGGACATCAGATAGTAGGTGGGCTTCATAAAAGAGGTTAGAAATGGAATAAATATGTCTTTATGCTAAATCACTCATGTTCTCTGAAAACTCCCCACATTATTTTTTATCTACCTAACTCTATTTTGCCAGACAAATTTTGCTGATGGCAAACTATATCTATAATGTGTTCTTCATATGGTCAGGCTCTGTTTTCTTCCAAAAGCTATTAACTAAGCCATAATGCAAAAAAAAAAAAAAAAATTGCTGCTGAAGCTTACGGAGTTTTCCTAAGATACCTTCTCTTTCTGAGGAATTCCTACTAACCAGTATATCATAATGAAGTGTGAATCATAATGAAGCATGAATCATAATGACGAAGTATTAAGGAAATGTTAAAATGTAACTCAAAGATACACTCAACTCTACTTTCCCCCATTTTCTCCATTCCTTCAGTGGGGTTAACACAATCTTGGCTTATTGTTGTTACTATTATTTTACATATCATTCATAGAAATAATAGCCATTCCTAGAACCACAAATTATTTCATATTTATTTCCTTCATCCTTCTTTTTTTCTTTATTTTGTACAATAGGCGTGATTCCGGAGTCTGCTTTCACTTTTGGTGGATCCATTCTGTTATTTGACCAAAATTTACCAATATGAAAATGAGATTTGTATTTTATTTTCTTGACTTATAATAAACATACAATAATAGACAGATCCAGACATACATACAGAGATACGTGGATGGATGGATGGATGGATGGATGGATGGATGGATGGATGAATGGATACACAGCCATCCAGACAGACAGACAGATCTATCCTTCAGATTTTCTCTCTTTTTTGAAACTCTGGACATATTAGGTCTTTTTGCATCTCAGCCCCTCCATATATAAAATGGAAATAGGCATACACAGCAGATAGACTTATCAGGAAGATTAGAGAAATCAATACATGTAAGTCAGCATGGCAAAAACAGCACATCCCTGATGTTTGAGAAACAGTCATCTGTCTTTCTTGACCAATTCTTGAAATCAGTAATGTTTTGGAGTATCTGGATAGAATACATTTTCAACATAAATACTCATCTAGAAATATCTTCCATCACAGAAATTTAGGATGTTTCTTATTCTCATCGAGTGTCTCAAATCAGCAATCGCCTTTTGTTTCACCATTATTGAGTGTCCCAGAATTTTTAAATATAAAATCCCAGATCCTCCCAATTAATTCTCAGATTACAGGATCCTCCCAACTTTAGATTTCCTCTAAGCCAGTGGTGAAAGGAACCAGTATCCCCATGATCTTGGTAGAGATCCTGCTAAAAATGTATTCTATCTAGGCCCTTGGGATGGATACATTATGTTGACTAACATGAATAATAGAATCATTGTAAAATGCTCATATGTTTAGGAAGTGAAAAGTGCATTCATATACATAGCACCATGTTATTTACATAAAAAAACCTGGAAGGCAGATGGTATCAGTATTATTTTATAGATACAGAAACCAAGGCTATGAAACCAGACTACAGAACTATTTAGTGACATAGTCAAAATTCAAAATTAGGTTTTCTGACTCCAGATCAGTTAGAAAATGCCTTCACTTTATGCCAGCTTGACTTCTAGAAACATTTGGAACTATCAAGATCCCTTTTAGAGATGCACAATCTTCTCCTTTTTTTCATTAATAAAAAAATCAGTTTCAAGAGCAAAAGTTCCTGCTTAGATTATATAAAACTAATAGAACATCTTTCTTCCTGGTAACATTTTTATTTTCTATAGAGTTAGTCTCAAACCCTTTATAGGAAACAGGTAATTACTCTAAATAAAATTATATTTTAGTTAATTTCATGCAGTCTTTGGGTTTGGCTGTCCAAATTAGTGTAGCACTGGCCCATCTTTAAAAAAAAAAAAAAAATATATATATATATATATATATATATATATATATATATATATATATATAGTATTGATTTCAGAGAGGAAGACATAGGGAGAGAGAGATAGAAACAATAGAAACATCAGTGATAAGAGAGTATCATTGATCAGCTGCCTCCTGCATGCCCCGCATTGGGGATCGAGCCCACAACCCAGCATATGCCCTGACTGGAAATCGAACTGTAACCTCCGGGTTCATAGTTAGACTCTCACCCACTGAGCCACACCAGGCAGGCTGGTCCATCTTTTTAAATAGTCTTACTTTAGTAAGGAATCATATGTTATGGCTCCAAAACATACCATGTAAAAGATGTCTCCTGCAGTATTTTTTCTTCTGTGACTGGCTTCTTTCACTTGTCATAATTTATTCAAGGTTCATATATGTTGTAACATGATGGAATTTCCTTGTTTTGAAGGCTGAATAATATTCATGGTAGTATACACCACGTATTTTTACTTATTGTTCTATTAATGGGCATTTAGCTTGTTTCCATCTCTTGGCTGCAGTATGTTCATGCTGTCAGGAATGTGGGAGTGCCAGTATATCCTGGAGGCTCTGATTTCAGTTCTTTTGGAGTCTGCATGGTTCCACCTACCTAAGTATCTCAAGTCGTCAAATTCTTGGAAGTACCAAGTAGAATGGTAGCCGTCAGGGCTTGGAGGAGGGGGGCATAGGGAGCCGCTGTTCAATGGGCGTAGATTTTTCAGTCATGCAAGATGAAAATGTCCTAGAGATTTACTGTACAACATGTGTGGCTATAGTTAACAATATACTGTAATTTAACAATTGATTAAAAAGTAAAAAAAAAAAAGAGAGAGAATCTCCTAGCCATTGGTCTCAAAAGCTTTCTGCAAGGCTGAAATGCTACTTTGTTTCAGCAATACAATTTGGGGAAGATTCAGGAGGTTGTTCATAGATCATGTCATTGAACTATGTTCAAAGCTTAAATCATATCTTTAATATGAGACATGAATGAACATTTTTATCCCCTTCAACCTCTGTGCATGTTCATACCCATCTCTTTCCCGCCCATCTCTCCCTGTGGAGGTCACGGGCAGTGGTCTATAACTCTCCCTCATCCAGTGTGAACTGTCAGTCCAATCATTCTGAGGTAGTTTTAGGAATACACTTAATCTGTTGAATAATGATTTTTCTGTTCTCTTTTGAAACTTGTCTTTCTAGACATATGTTAAATAAGTTTTCAATCACTGCCAGAAATCCAAAGGAAGTAAAACTCATTTGTTATTTTATCTTAAGGGTGGTTAAAGAAGTTTTAATGTCATCTGCTGGAACAACAGCTGAATTCAGGATGTTATATAACAGTACCAGCATAACATTTATTGGGTAACAAAATCAGACGTAGGCTAAGTATAATAATAAAAAAAAGTGAATTTATGTTTGTAGCCTCATGTTGAATTCAGACTTTGGTTTGGATGTAGCAGAATCTGTTTTATTTTCACTTGAGTAGTCATCATCTTTCACCTGGTTTATGGTTTTGCATTACTAGATATATGCCAAATTTACTCTAAATCTATTTATTATACCTACTGAGTATCTATGTACTATAACAGTGTGTCACACAGAGGTTATCATTCTAAGTCAAAAATATTCTACTTATTCCAACCAAGTCAGAAGATCTCTAATATTAGCTTTCTCTGTTAGTAAATTTGTGCCTCTAGGTTTTAATTTCGTATTTGTAAATAGAGGGGCTTGAATAGACCATATATATATATATATATATATATATATATATATATATATATATATATATTGATTGATTGATTTTGACAGAGAGAAGAGAGAGAAACACAGCAATGATGAGTCATTGATTGGCTTTCTCCTGCACGCCCCCTACTGGGAATAGAGCCTGCAACCAAGCAGGGCATGTGCCCTGAACAGGCATAAAACTGGCAACCTTTTGGTAGATGGGATAATACCCAGCCAACTGAGCCACACTGTCCAGGGCCTAAATAGACAGGTTTTCAGACCTGTACTAAATCTAATTTTTTTTTCTGATAAATAACATTTTTCATTTTAAAATTTACCATTTTATCCCATGTGCTAAGCACTGGACTGGATATTCCACACACATTGTATTATCATCAGTAGCCTTGAAAAAAAAAGGTAGCATTACAGTGTTCCTTACCAGATGGTAATGGGGCTTCTCCAAAAATCAAAAGTTGACTCATAATAAAGTAAGAAAATGCATGAAGCAGGCCTGTCTGTCATCAGAACCTAATTGTTCTCCTAAGTCAAATTTCCACTCACAATATACACCAAGAATTGGAAAATCCCTTGATTTTGTCCTTTCCTTTCATGGGATAGAAACGATTTCACAGGCATTAAGAGAATATAAAACATCTATTCTTTTAATCTTGACCTCAAACTTAAAAGTTGGAGAGCCCCTTGGGCAAAATCCTTCTGAAAATGCACCTTACATTCTTGGACGAAGCACACACTTCTATTCCTAGTTAAATTCTGACCATCAGCATGAGGGCTATTTTCAGTTTTTCCTCTTTTAAAAAAACCCTTTGCAGCCAGAAATCCAACCTAGAAATGCCCCAACGAATGGTATGAATCAGAGGACTCAGCAGAGACCAAATATTATTATATTCCCTGGCACCGGGCTACCTTCCCCTCGCTCACTTTTTTTACTGCAGTGAAAAATGATTCCTATAAGGGACGCTGAAATAGTAAAAAGAGAAAGAAACCACTAGAAAGACTGCTCAACAATTTCCAGTTGCAGCTGGGGATCAGGGACACTGAAAACAGGCTAAGAAGGCTTACTTTTCAGCCATGCCTTAGAATTCATTTTGGTTTCGGTACAAGATAATCATTTCCTTGAAGGCAAGCTACAAGGACTCTGTGAGATCACATTTCTTTTCCTTGATCAGGAGCAGAAGCATTGTGGAGGGATCAGCCAGTCCCTGAAGAAGCACCTGAAAGAAACTGATTATCAGAAACATGAAATACACGGGCTCCCTCTCTACCCACCTCCTTGCTGCCTCCACACTCAGCCCCAGGGTCAGCTCGGAAGGGCATTTCAGTTCTATGGGAGCTGTATTCCCTAACAAAAGAACAAGATTGAGTCTTGATAATTCAGGAAAATGAAACTTTGAGAAGGTTAAGCTTGCAGTTTCTGGAAGCAGGCGTTCCTTCCAGAACACACACAAAAGCCCTGTGATGTCTCTTTCTTTTCACTCCTAACAGTGAAAGCACTTTGCTTTCACCCAGTCAGACTTGCATTACTTTTTTATTATTATTATTCTTTGCTCTAATCTCAGGATGGGAGGGAAAATAAAAAGAAACAGAGTGCTCCTTTATTTAGCATCCTGGGGATTCCTATTGTGTGTTTGAATCGTTATTGGACTGAAAAAATGCCAACCCCACCACTTAGAGTAAGAGAATGCTGTCGATGCCTTTCCCTCATATGCCACAACCATCTCCTCCTCACCCCAAGTCATCAGTGAGCTGTAAGTGTATATTGATTTGTTAAACTCAGTTCTTGCAACAGCTATATGATTTTCCTTTAAAAATATTCTCCCCGAAGAACAAACCTTCAGACTCACTGTGTTATTCATGGTTTAGAAAAAGAAAAAAAAAATTGAAGCATCTAAAAGTGTGTTGCAAAAAAAACAACAACAACAAAACCAAAGTAAAAGATTAATGTGAGCAAATGGAATAGAGTAAATTAGGAACGTTTACCAAAATTACTTACTGTGAACCTGTGCAGTTCCAACTCTTGCCAAGATGCTAGAAACACTGTGTCCTTCCTACTGAGAAAGAGCTATTGCTGGAGCCCAGTTGGATGACACTGGAAGACACGATAGGTATGCAGTCATTCTGCTTTGGCACAATTACACACTGTGGCTTAAGAAACATGCTTTGTAGAGAAGAATTTAATTAGGAGTACTTAGGAGAAGGATCAGAGGTTCGAGGTGTTTAACGTATTTTCTGGGAGAAGTATAAGCATTAGATGGTGGTAATAATGGTAAAATTGCTAAAATTGGATACAAGTTCTTAGAAGTCTGGCCAAGCAGGCTCTGGTACATCCATGTAAGGGAATACTACTCATCAACAAAAAGGAACAAACTACAAGTCAATGTAACAAGTTAGGCGGATTTTAAGGGCATTCATTATGCTCCCAATGAAAATTGGTAATTTTAAAAGGTTTAAAAGTAATTTTTGTGCTGTATGATTGCGTGATTTCATGTACATACTATTTCTAAAGTGAGTGGGGAGAAAGCAAGATAATTTGCATGTATACTTCATGCCAGGTTCTGTATTTGGCGCCATCTCAAATTCTGCCTACCCCAGAATACCAAGTGGTACAAGACCTATTTCCAACAAACTGCCTGTTTCTAATTGTGTTACCATCTTAAATGAAGACATGCATCTTATCCTTCCAATGTTACCCATCCAGCCTTTTTTACCCACAACAGAGGAATCATTCTTAAAAGCAATCTGAATATAACATCCCACTCCTTAAACCCATTCAATAACCTTCAAAACTCTTGGTAAGTATAAGCTGTTAAGCTTACAAAGCCAAGCATGATTTGGTATTTGCTTCCTCTCAAAATTTATCACTTTTCTTTGCTATCTCCCAGAGATTATCTTCTTTGTACGCTCAGATTTTATGTCCATCTTCCTCTCATTCCAAACAGAGACACTCCACATGCATAAAAGTATTTTTTTCTTCCAGAGCTTTTCATGGGCCATGTGCCCTTCACACTGAGAAAGTCCCTCAAATAGTCCACTGCCTACCTCTATACCCGCCTCTGTCTGCACAGTTTATATTCATCCTGCAGGGTCACATATGAACACAGGTCTCAAAGCCCTTCTTAGTGTTCTGCACTAAGTTCCTTGTGCATCTTTCCTTTTTTTTGTCCCATCAAACTTTAAGAGAAAATTTGTTTAGGAAGTCACAGACATAGAAGTGAGGGGTCCAAGAAATGGGTTCAGGAAACAAGTTGCAGAGGCAAAGGAAGGGCCCTTGGAGCTTCGGAGAATAAGAGTGGCAAGGAAAACACGCCTGGGGGCAGGGCATGAGAAAGGTCCCACTATGAGAGAGCCACCTATGCATCGCTTTTGCAAACTTACCTGCTTGAGTGGAGAAGTGGTCTTCACCTACTTTATTCTTAGAACCTGGAACAATGCTGGCCTACCATAGGCCCCTGAAAATTGTATTTTGAATTCAGTATGAGCAATTCACATACACTCACACACACACACTTATTAACAAGGGATTTTCTTGATTAAGGGTTTAGGATTCAAAAATAACTTCCTGGTGTCCCATGTCCACAAGTAGAAGTGATTTTCCACTTACAAGCTGGGAATGCAGCCATTCGTTCATCCAACCTTTTCTCACATCTGCTGTGTGATCATGAAGCTTGCCCCAAGCACCAAAAAACAAAGCTATAAAAGAAGAAATGGATATCCGTTTAGTGTTGCCTAAAATCCCCCATATTGAACTTCCAGGTGCTCAAAGCTAAGTGGAGAACAATGATCGTATCAGGTCAAAAAGATACAGAGAAGGGCCTGCTTGGAGGTGAATCATTTGTCCTCCACCTGCAAGAAACGATTTCCCCAGTGGTGGTGTAATGTTTAGCTATCTCCAACAAGCAAGAAGCTGGTATCTGTATTGCAGAAGAGGTCTCTGGGTAGTTATAGTCCCTGTATGTTTTTGAAGAGTACTTTATTTTACTTTCGTGTTCCTTTAACTATTGACTCTCTGTCATTCAAAATTTGCAGTCGTTCAATATATCACCCCAGGTTATTGAGTGAGGGAAGGGATGGGAGAATGATAGTGTCAGAAAATACAAAGTTGAGTTCTTTTGGTGCTGATCACTGACTGGGTGACCTTGGAAGGATATTTCACTTCTCTTTCCTTGGTCTTGGGTCTTGGTTATTTTAGTTATGTAAATCAAAACAATCCAGGCCAGGATGATTAAAGATGTGGCTGTAAATAAATATAATCTTTCTTGCCTAAAGAAAGTGTCCAACAGAATTGGAAGACTTTTTTTTTTTTCCCAACTTGGAATACAATTTAAAACATCTAGAACCTTTGAGGACATTTGTATTTGTCTTTTTTTTTTTTTTTTTAATCTTGGGACAAAAATGCTCTTTCTTTTCTCTTTTCTGATGTGATGTGTTGGCATCCATGCTTTAAGAATGCTTTGTTACTTGTCCATGGAATTGCATGCATTTCCAGTATTTCTCCATTTCTACACCCTGGGAATTTGTTGGCCAGATGTTTCTCTCTGATGTTCCTGTAATGGAAAATGTAACACAATATTCAAAGAACGATTTTTCCCCAGTACAGAAAACTTTTGCATGCTACTTTATTTCAGACATAAACTTGAAAAATGTTGAGAAACTCTGAAACACAGTGGCAGAAATCCTCAGAGTGGACTCAGGGAAGACAAGCAAGCTTTATATTACGTGGACACATGGAATTCTTTTTCCAAAGAGATCATTGTCATGGTTTGTTGTTTGTTTTTTGCTTTTGTTTTTTAAAGAGCTATGTCTGGCTTTGCTACTCACAGACTATGTGAAGTCAGACATTGATTTGGGCCTCAGTTTCCACAACTGTGCAGTGAGGATATTGGGAGTTAAAGAAAGGTGATTAAGGCTGATTTTGTAAGCTTGAATTTTTATGCAGAATAAAATATTTATGTTGTGTGGAAGAAGTCAGTCAAGAAAGACTACATCCTGCATAATGCAAATTTTATAAAGTGCAAGGAACAGGCAAAATCAGTATATGGAGAGGCATCAGAGTGGCGGCTGCCTCCAGGGAGGGTGCTGACTGGGATGAGCAGGAGGAAGCCTCCGGGGGCTGCAGGTCCCTTTGATCTAGCTAGAAGACAGGCAGGTCACATCCATATGTAAGCTTTGTTCACCCACATATATGCATATTTAAAGCCACTTCAAAATAAAACAGAAAACAGCGTATAGAATGATTTATACATCATAAATATGTGTGTAGGAGGGTATTTAATTAATCTAGAAAGTAGGCAAACATATTGAAGGTGTCTGTCCTAAGATGTTGCCTTTATGTCTTATACATTTTATCATTTTTCCATTATTAATATATTGAATAAACAAAGGCAAATATTTTGTTTTATTTATCACTAGAGGCCCAGAGCATGACATTCATGCACTGGAGAGGAGGGTCCCCTCAGCCCTGCCTGCGCGCTTTGGCAGTCTGGAAGCCCTCGGGGGATGTCCAACTGACAGACATCCTTACATCCTTAGTGCTGCCACGGAGGCGGGGGAGGCTCCAGCCACCGCTGCTGCACTTGCCAGCCATAAGCCCAGCTTCTGGCTGAACTGCACTCCCCCTGTGGGAGCGCACTGACCACCAGGGGGCAGCTCCTGAGTTGAGAATCTGCCCCCTGGTGGTCAATGCGCATCATAGTAACCGGTCGTTCTGCCATTCGGTCAATTTGCATATAACCCTTTTATTATATAGGATTGTACTTCAGTACATATTGAGTCTGACAAAGAGTCTGTACCCAATAAAGAGGAGCACAAAGATATACTAAATAAAGATGAATATGATAAACCAGCGATGGAGTTATTAACATGAGTCAAAAATGTTGAATAAAGATAGACATTCCAGCTCACTCCATATATTTGTCTTAGAGAGCATGTCTGTTTTCTTCCCCAAGTACTTCCAGTGCCTAGAATAGTTCCTGACACATTGTAGGCTGCTCGTTAGATACTTGCTGAGTGGGTGGATGAATTTGAAGTGCGCTAAAAGTCTCATACTGGGCTTGAGTATGACTTGGAAGCCAATGTTAAGTATCCTCTACCTGTAATAGAATTGTGTTTGCATCTGCCAATACAGGGGTTGAATGAGTAATGGGACATTCTCTGAAAGAAAGGTCCTCTCGGCATCACTGGCAAGTCATGTAGCATAGCAGAAAAATGGGTGAGATTTAATGTCTGGAAGTTTCCTTGGAATTTGATTTTTACTACATTTTCTTTTTGGTGGAGTTTGCCTGGCTGCCCAAATAGTTAGAGCCCCATTTTTTCTTCATCTCTAAAACACAGATGCTTCTGAAATTGAATGAGATAATACTAGTCAGCCTTTACTAGGCTATAACTACAATGCCACCCTCTATGCTAAGAACATTGCACATGTTACTACATTTCTTGCATGAGATGTATGTAAATAACTTAGCATCAAAATCAGTAAGTATACATTTTTTCTCTGTGATGATTGCATTCTTAAGATGATTCCAATTAGCTTTCTATATATTTTATACCACCTAATTTATTTTATTTGGATTTTTTAAATGATTCTAGATTGTACTTTGTTGCCCCTTCCCCAGACTTTAAATTCCTCAAAGGAGTGGGTCATTACCTTCTTGAATTGTATATAGTTTATTGAATTACCAACTATGAGTGTGAATTTTTTTTTTAATATATATTTTATTGATATTTCACAGAGAGGAAGGGAGAGGGATAGAGAGAAACATCGATGAGAGAGACATCGATCAGCTGCCTCCTGCACACCTCCCACTGGGGATGTGCCCACAACCAAGGTACATGCCCTTGACCAGAATCGAACCCAGGACCCTTCAGTCTGCAGGCCAACGCTCTATCCACTGAGCCAGACTGGTTTCGACTGAGTGTGACCTTTGATGGTATGTAATCTTTCTAGAATAAATGCACATTATCTCTGATCAAAGGTCATTAGGATTCTTTGAGGGAAATAGAATTATTTCCTTCTTATATACCAAATTTCATGTTTTTACAACTCTGTGCCTTCCACACTCATAACTTTTGTTCTGTTCTCTGGAACAGCATAGTTCTCTGACAAGCTTGAGATGGTTAAATATCAAAATCCCCATGAAGGTGACAGCAGCTCTATTCTATAAATAGTAATTTATTCTATAAATTTAAACTTTGGATGGAGGGGCATATTAGATGTAAGATTTCTTGATCCAGAGAAGGGAGTGGGATCTGGAATAGGTTCACCTGGGGAATAAGAATGGTTGATTGTTGGCTTTCAGGAATTTATGCCAAGATAGGAGCTGCCATGGTTAAGAACATGAAGAAGCAAAGTTTGCAGAGGAGATGCCATAAGGGGTCAGGGAAACACTGATGGAGGATCCCTTCCTGAAATGTGGGTTTGGGAAAGGTTATTGGTTGAGGGGATTGTTGCAAGGTGGTAACTTGATTCACATAAACAGTGACAAACAAGTAGGAAGTGATGTCGGTTTAGTTTTACCTAACTAAAACTAAACCGACATCACATCTATATTGAAAAAACTGATGTTTTTTGAGTGTCTGCTACATGTCAAGCTCTATGCGAGCGGTATATATATATATATATATATATATATATATATATATATATATACACACACATACATACATATATACACACACACATATATATATACACACACACACATATATATAAATATATACATATTTATATATATATACATATATATATATATTCTTTTGCTTAATCTCTTCACCTTCTTTCCTCCATTCCCCCATAACCCCCCCTCCCCTCTGATAGCTGTCAGTCTGTTCCATGTATTGATGTATCTGTTTCTATTTTGTCACCAGTTTATTTTGTTCATTAGGTTGCACATATATGTGTGATCATATGGTATCTGTCTTTCTCTGACTGGCTTATTTTATTTAGCATGATAATCTCCAGGCCCATCCATATTGTCACAAAAGGTAAGATTTCCTTCTTTTTTATAGCTGTGTAGTGTTCCACTGTGTTAATGAACCACAGCTTTTTAATCCACTCATCTTACTGATGGACACTTGGCCTGTTTCTAGATCTCAGCTACTGTAAATGACGCTGCAATGGACAAAAAGTGTGGAACGCTCAACGAATTTCATGGCATCCTTGCACAGAGGCCATGCTCATTTTCTCGGTGCTGCTCCAGTCTTAGCATATGTGCTGCTGAGGCAAGCACGACACACGAGTTTTTAAAAAGCACTGAAACTCCTCTCTCCACACCCTCCTGGCTTTTTTTTAATGTCCCCAAAGGGCTGAGATTAGGAATCCTCCCACAACTCATCTCTTCCTAGAACTTTTATGGCACTGCTTCTGATTAAACTCACAGATTAGACCCAGTGGCATAAGGCACAGCTTCTCCCCTTGGAAAAGGAACAAATAAGAATGAAGTGCTAGGTTGCAATACTAATTATGCATTCTGTTGAAGTGTCAGCCATCTGTCGCAATTGTTTAAAAGGCAGACATAAGTCAACTGTTGGGGTGAGATGTTTACCGTTGTGCACACACAGTTCGCTGGTGATGCCAGTGGAGAGTTGGTGTTCTACACGTGCCTGGAGGCAGTAGTGGGATTTCTCTTGATGTCTTAAGAAGCCCACCTTCAGGAGAGAGCAAGGGGTAGCCCCAGGTAGCTGATGAAGAAGTCCTCATCACACTCCAGGCCTGGCAAGGATTCTTAAAGGATCAACACTCTCAGTTTTCAGAAGGGATAACTGAGATACAAGGAGGCAAAGGCATTGCCTATTCTGCACTTACAATTTTGGCACTTAACAATTTTCTGCAGAAATTTTGTGTTTGCCCATAGGGCCCTCCCTCAAGTATATTAAGCCCCTAAGGAAAAGGATCAGACACTATTGTCTCCAACTTAAATGCATAGAACAGTACCCAGTATATCACAATGTCTAGAATATGTTGTAAAAATACAGTTAGTTACTGTAAGGTGGGTGAATGTTTTTCTGATGTGGCCAAAAAGCACAGGAAATGTGGCCCATTTCCCTAGCTCCAGAGCCAGCCTTTCTTTCTGTTACCAGTTTGTTCAGTGAATAAGTAAACGGTTCTGGCAATCTGTAGCTTTGGATAATTCCTTAATGAGAGCCACCAGCATTAGGCTGAATGTTAGTTTCAGTTTACATATGGAGCCAATTAAAACCCAGCTATCGGCAGTACTATCCAAACAAAGGACAGCATCACTCC
Organism: Plecotus auritus; assembly: GCF_963455305.1. NCBI lineage: Eukaryota > Metazoa > Chordata > Mammalia > Chiroptera > Vespertilionidae > Plecotus > Plecotus auritus. The sequence goes on along the minus strand of NC_137785.1, from coordinate 50,395,569 downwards.
TTCAATGTCTCAGGAAACAAAGACGTCCTTTTGATAGAAGTGATATTTGACCTTTTGGGTTATTAAATAATTCTAACCTCCAGAACAATCAAGGGGAGAATGTTCTAGGCATCAGGAGCAGGGCTGACCCCTGGCCCAGTTTCACTGATGTCTGCAATTACGGTATGGAGGTGGGAATTACTCTCTGACATCCTTGGTTTGAGGTCCCCCATCAGGGATGGTGATTTCAACATCTGCCTATCGCATTGCATAGAGGTCATCCTCGTTCATTGATTGAAATCTGCTTTTTCATAATTCTGTAATTTGTTTCTCGTTTCTGCATCACAAGCAACACATCCCTGAAACACCTCCTTCTCTTTATGTTGATCTTCTAATGTTGAGAAGAGCTTTCATCTTCTCTTTTCTATTCACAAGTGCAAAATCACTGTGCTTGTTCCTCATGAGACCTCTTATTCAGTCTGTGGGGCCGCTTCCTATGGAAACATTTCCATCGCCAGTGACCCTATTAAAATGAAAAGCGCAGGTTCAGCCAGTGGAATTTGTGAGGAGTAATTTATGGTGCTAATGGCGCTCCTTTATCTGAGTTCCTGACTAGTTGAATGCATATGCAGGCAGCTAAGGATAAATAATGATTTCAGATTAATTACTGTGCCAAGCAACTGTACACGGTTTTAATTTAGGACTTCAGTTGGATATGGACGTTTGCAGCCATCTCCACACCTTCTCAATGATTAGCATGAAACAGAGAGTGAAATAGGCCTCCCATTTCTAGCTAAGTTCTGCCTAATGAAGCCCAGTAAAGGTTGCATTACATGGCCCTCTGGAATTAGGTTGCTGATTTTCTTACCATGACTAGGGACCACTGGAGTTCATGGAAGGGCAACATTCCTAAGGTGTTGCCACAATACTGCCCTCTTAGGGGTTGTGGTTGAAGGTCCCTCAGTGTGACTTAACAAACTAAAAATAGGCATGTTCTTACAGCCTAGCAAGAAAATAAATGAGAACAAATTATGGCATGAAAAGCTATTGATTTTCTTCCCATTATGCTTAGCTTTTCCATCAGAGCTGCACTGTTAAAAATATGGCCACGAATACTCCAACCTCACAACTATTTTCATTCTGTGTTCTTACACTTCTTGTGATATGAGCACCACACCCACCCCAGGATACTCCTTATATAAATGCTTACCCAGAGGATGCTGCAGGAAGTCACTGTCCCTTTCTAATCTAAAAGAATAAAACTGTCAATCTGTCATAGTTAGTTATCATGCATTAATTTGTATTGTCTTACATTCCCCCAAAGACTTAAGGTGAGTTATAACAAAAAGGCATGCAATAAAATAATGTAAAACAAAACGAGAGTAAGAAAATAGGACTGGGGGAAGTATCATTGAGAATAGAAATTCAAAACTGTGGTGAGAAATGAAACCAAGTGTTCTGGTTGTGAGGGCATACACGATGGTCACTTTTCTCTTATTTGTTCCCAGTTTTCTTGAAAGCCAAACAAAATAAATGGTATTTTATGTTTTATAGAAAGGAATGAGTTCATTATTTTCTCTTTGGTGTTTTCATCTATAGCCATAGTTTGTAATTAGAATAGGTTATTTTCAGTGTCCTGGCTCTATTTTGGGCTCTCTTTATTAGAGTTACAAGTACTATTACAGTTCAAGTGAAAAAGGATAGCTTGTGCTCCAGGATAATGCATGATATGACAAATACAAGACACAGGAAGTGAATGGGGATAATAGAATCCAAGTAGCTCAAAATCTCCCACTTTTTTCAAGGAGGGCTTTTGTGGTCAGAAATGTATTGCACTCGAAAGGCAGGACTGAAAATATTGTCATCACATGTCCAGATCCCTCTAGATAATACTGCCCAGTCCAGATTGGCATGACACTCTAAGTGCCCTTTCTAGAACATGTGGCCCTCACATCCCAAATTAGTCCTATGCCCAACTAGAAATTCAAGGAGCTCAAGGGGAGAAGTGTCTGCTCTGAGGAATAGACTCGGGGGTTCTGGGAGGGTATTGAAAGACACAAGCCATATGGAGATGATTGGCATGAAAGGAAGCAGAGACATCAAGTTTTCAAGCATGCTTTAAGAAGCTAGTAAACAAAAGGAAGAGGTGAGGCAGAAGCAACTAGGATACTGGCTTAAATGAAAAAACTTGTGAGTTTTGTTGTTATTAACATGGGAGAGGCAAATGCATGTTAGGTTCAGAGAAAGCAAAAATGAAGAGAGTGTGTATGGATAGAGGAAAATGAGACACTGGCTCAAAGAGATAGGTGCTGCAGTGAAGACATGAATGGATATCCTAAGGATGAAATTCCATAGAGGAGGGCAAGGTGAGCTGAGAGGGCACCAGGGTGACAACATGGTCACTGTAGGTGATTTGGTCTGCAGCACTCTGAAAGCTATTTTTTTAAATATATTTTTAGTGGTATCAGAGTGGAAGGGAGAGGGAGAGAGATAGAAACATCAATGATAAGAGAGAATCATTGATCAGCTGTCTCCTGCATGCCCCACGCTGGGGATCGAGCCCAATGAGCCACACCAGCCAGGCTCTGACAGCTATTTTTATTCTTATGCTTGCAATTAAGTGCTTCAAGACTCCAGTGCATTCTTAGAATTAATATTTTCACCTTCCAGATGCCATCACACTGTTCTCCTAACCCTACCTTATCCCTTATCACACTGCATTGTTTACACTGACTAGACTGTTGTGGATAGAGATAATGTGTTACACATCTCGGTAACCACAGGTATGCTTGTTCAGTACCCAGCACAGAGTAAACACTCAGTAAGTTTGAGTCAAATGAATGAGTGAATTATTTCTAAGCCTTGTGTCCTAAACAGTGACCATATTATTCAGTTTTACCTAGGACACTCATAAAAATAGAAACCCTAAGCCCCAAGTGTCAGGAGCCATTGAAACTGTAGTGGCATTATGTACCTCAACTGTCACTGTTTCTCATTATCTGAATAAGACATCGACCAAGGAAGCAGATGGTTTGGGAAGGCATAAAATAAACATGAGTAACACAAAACCTGCCATTCAACAACGGTAATCACACCACAGATTTTGGACAGTGCCGCTTCTCCACTTGCTAATAAAACTATTGTGAAACATATGTTCTGGGAAAAGTGAAAATAGATAAAGGAAAGTTAGCAAAATTTCAACCCTGCCACTTGCTTCACAGCGTTTGTACTTTTGGAATTCTTTTCTACAGTTCAGTGTGTGTTTATGACAGTTCTGTGAGTGTACATGACAATTCAGTGAGTGCACATGACAATTGTGTGAGTATACATGGCAATTCTGTGAGTATACATGACAGCTTTGTATTTCAGAAGGCTCTCCTAGCATTTGAAACCCCTCTATCACTTTAAAAACCAACCGATGCTTTCCCTGAAATCCTACAGTTTCACTTGCAAAAGTCTTTCATATGGTAAGCTGAGATGACCAAATCGACCACTAGACCAGTTGCTGTGATGCACACTGACCACCAGGGGGCAGACACTGCAACTGGTAGGTTAGCTTGCTGCTGGGGTCTGGAAGATCTGGACTGGGGAGATGGGGCCTGACATGCCCTCGAGCCCTCCCATGGTCCCTCCCCATCCACTGGCTCTGATCAGCCTGATCAGGACTGAGTGAGATGGCCCTGATTGGCCCTGATCGCTGTCCAGATGGAGGGACCCCACCCGTGTATGAATTTGCACACCAGGCCTCTAGTTTTGTATAAAAGTGGCACCTTTGCAATACAAATATTTGGAAGCCATTATATATAAACATTGCTATGAGGTTTTCTAATGGATCATTTTGACTTTTAAAAGCTTTATACTTGTGCATATTTAGAACTAAAATCTTCAAACAGGCAAATTAAAAAACTTCCTGACAAATTTGATCTTATGCAGATAGTTCTATACATGTAGTGTGTTTAAAATAAAAGCAGCAGCACCCATTTGTGTAGCATAGAACAAGGCACCTGGTCAGATTGACAAATCCCTCAGAAGGCATCACTGTATGCTTTTACCCTTACTAGTAATCAACTTTCCATGTGGTCAAGTCTTCACTTTTTACTTCAGTCAAATACTGGATTTCAAATACCATTTCATTTTACCTGTTTATATGACTAAAGGATAACATGCTCAATTGATCAATATATTGGGATTTTACTCACAAATATTTGACTCTTAGAAAAGTATATTTGATACTGCTCTAAACCAGTTGTCAGCAAACTCATTAGTCAACAGAGCCAAATATCAACAGTACAACGATTAAAATTTCTTTTGAGAGCCAAATTTTTTAAACTTAAATTTCTTCTAATGCGACTTCTTCAAAATAGACTCGCCCAGGCCTTGGTATTTTGTGGAAGAGCCACACTCAAGGGGCCAAAGAGCCACATGTGGCTCACGAGCCGCAGTTTGCCAACCACGGCTCTAAACAGAAATTTTTTTTTAGTACTGTAATCAAATTCTTCTGAATTCAGTTTACAAATTCTTAGCACTACGTAAATCTCTCAGTAAGATGTCAGAACCAATTCATCCATCAAACATGTGTTTGGTACTTACTGTAACCTAAGTATTGTGCTTGGTCCTGGCAATACAAAGAATAATGTCAGACTAGCCCTTTTGGTTCACTGAACATCAATGTCGAGTGAAAGAGGCCACTAAAGAAGCCACTGTGACCCAAAGAGATAGATGTTGAGGGGAAGACATGAAAGGAGTGTCCTAGAGGAGGAAGTGACCTGGAGAAGGGAGGGGTGAGCTGAGAGAACATCAGTGTGGTCACTCAATTAAATTGGGAAGCATCCAACAGCAGGGACTTAAAGATAAAGGAAATCATGTTAAAGTCATGCAGTCTGCAAAACACAGTATTCAAAGTGAAAACCCACTTTGAAACAACACCAGATTTCATACTCCATGAGGGAGTGGCCTGGTGTCTAGCACAGCACCCAGCTTATTATTTATTGTGCATGGAATACTAAATGAAAGAGTGAATGGATGACTAATCTACAACTCTTGTCCTAGGATAGTAAAGGGGTGATGGGTGTTGAAACTAAAGATGCCATGCGGTCAGGAATCTGTGGGAGTGTATAATAAGGATTTAGGACATAGTTGGCAGGATATAGAGAATTATGAAGGCTACATATTTAAACCAAGCTAAACTTTGAATTAATTCATTCTTTCAATAAATTATCTTACAGTGACAAGTTAACTATGACTCCTGTCCTCATGAAGCCTTAATTCTAATGAGCATCCTGATGATAAACCAGTATAAAACCAAATGAATGTTCCAACTATACATTCTAATCAGGATTATGAAGCAGGGGGGACAGCAGACTATACCTGCCAGCTGAATCTGGCCAGTGTCCTGTTTTATCCACTACCCCTGCTTATAGCAAATGAAACAAATGAGAAGAGGTTTAAAAGAAGGGAGTAGGGCATCCCAGATAGAAACCCAAGAATGCTCTTCTTACATGGGTGACATTTAGGCAGGTGACATTCAGGGAGATATAAAGGGTAAGAGGAAGTCACCCACATGAACAGGAGGGGACAGGGGTCTCCTGAAACAGGCAATAGTGGTAGTGAAGGCCAGAGGTGGGAAAGGCCTTAGAGTGTTCCAGGTATGCAGAGATGGCAGTGTAATTGGAGGGAACGATCAAAGGGAGAGAAGGAGTTGTTCTGAGATAAAAGCAGATTGCTCTATCAATCTTTCCATCCATCTATCAAGATGAGCCTTTGGCAGATGAAACAATTCGGTTTAAAGACAACCCAGCCAGGCCTTAGCCTGTAAGTAAATTACCTCTTCGGTTTTGACTAGGAATGTTGTTAACAGGAACAACCAGTATATTGATGAAAAAGATAGGCTCTTCTCTAACCATTGCAATAAAACTGGCATGAAGAAGGTTATTTGTGAGGCAAAGCCAATTAAATCTGCATTTACGCTGATTTTGCAGCAATTCCAGAGTGAATTTTTTTTCTTTTGAATGGCAAAGCTGGCAAAATGCTAACAAATTCAATGTACCATGCACCACACGAAGCCCAGAGAGTATTTCTAGAAAACGATGATGGTTTTCTAAACTAGTGGAAAAGGGGAGGGTTATTTTAGCTCTAATGCACTCTGCTATATCAAGTTGTTTGCTTGAATTATTTATGTGTGTATTGCAATTTTTAAACTGGGAGCATCAGAGACATTTATGCCAGTGAGAAGTTAAGGACCTTGTAGCTCATTCAAGGAGAAAGTTAAGGAGGACAAGCAGCAGTGGGTGGATAAATATGCCCAACCCACCTCCCAAATCATGGAGCTTGGCTGTCAGACACACCTGGATATAAAGATGGATTTGGTGACTTTTTAACTGTGCATACTGAAGCACTTACAACACCCAACTAAAGCCTCATTTTCACGTGAAGCTAGAGATCCACATTCTGATATAGTGCGTTACTTAGATTTAGTGTTGTGCCTGAAGAAGGAAATACAACAAATTCAATACAAATTAAAAAAGAGTAGAATACACAACAGGTATGTACTAAATAATAAGTATCATTGTGGTTATTATTATTTTACTAGTGGCCCGGTGCACAAAATTTGTGCATGGGGGAGGGGGTGTTCCTCAGCCCGGCCTGCACCCTCTCCAATCTGGGACCCCTCGAAGGATGTCTTACTGCCGGTTTACAGGGATCGGGCCTAAACAGGCAGTCGGACATCCCTCTCACAATCTGGGACTGCTGGCTCCAGCCGCTCACTTCCCTGCCTGCCTGCCTGATTGCCCCTAACCACTCTGCCTGCTGGCCTGCTTGCCCCCAACTGCCCCCTGCCACTGGCCTGCTTGCCCCCAAGTGCCCCCCTGTCAGCCTGATCACCCCCAACTGCCCCCTGTGCCAGCCTGCTCACCCCCAACTGTCCCCCCTGCTGGCCTGTTCTCCCCCACCGTTCCTCCCCACTGGCCTGCTCACCCACCCCCAGCTGCCCCCCTGCTGGCCTGCTCACTCCATACTGCCCCCCCCGCTATCCTGATCACCTCCAACTGACCACCACTGACGGCCTGCTCATCCCCAACTGGCCCCCCTGCTGGTCTGCTTACCCCCAACGGCCCCTGCTGTCCCATCCTGACCTGATCACACACCCCCCAGCGACCGCCCCCCCCCCCCCCCCGGCGACCCAAGGTCCCATCCCCTCCTTTTTTTCTTTCTTTTTGCAACGCCTCCTTGAGTGGAGGCCAGGGCCGCCTGGAAGCAAGTATCTAGGATTTATTTATCTTCTATAATTGAAACTTTGTAGCCTTGAGTGGAGGCCAGGGCTGGCCAAGGTGGGCAGGAAGCTTGGCTTCCTCCATTGATGGGGGCAACCCAAGCCTCCTGCTCAGCTCCAGCTCTGTGACCGGCCACCATCTTGGTTGGGTTCATTTGAATACTCGCTCCTGATTGGCTGGTGGGCATGGCTTGTGGGTGTAGCAGAGTGATGGTTAATTTGCATGTTTCTCTTTTATTAGTATAGATTCCAGAAAATCTCTTTGAGCCTAAGAATACACTAAGTCAACATTAGTTTTTCCACTGTGCACAAACAACCTTGCCTATTCTAGTGAAGACACAACTCACATATAAATTAAAATCTATAGGCAAAATATACCAATGTTTCAGGAATATCCTTGAGTGCTTGTTAAAATACTGTTTCCCGAGCTCCAACCCAAAACCCACTGAATCCGAAACGCCAAGGACTAAAAGCTATGTTTAAAAGATAACCAAGTGATGATACTAATCATTTAGAAAGCTTGAATTATCAGCCATGCAGCAAACACATAACAAACCAGAGAATGGATCCTTGTCTTAGAAGAGGTATAGATAAAATGCTTTAGGAAACTCAAGGTAGGAGAAAGCTTCCTTAATTAAGTTTTAGTCTGTGACTTTGAGAACATGTTTGGGGAAAAAGGAGAGATTCCATACAATTAAAAATAAAACAAGTGAGCCCTGGCTGGGTGGCTCATTTGGTTAGAGCATCGTCCCTACACCAAAGAGGTTTCTGGATGGATTACAGGTCAGGAAACATACTTAGGTTGCAGGTTCCATCTCCAGTTGGGGAATGTATGGGAGGCAACTGATATCTCTCTCTCTCTCTCTCTCTCTCTCTCTCTCTCTCTCTCTCTCTCTCTCTCCTCCCCCTCCCCTTCCTCTCTCTCTCAAATCAATAAACATACCCTTGGGTGAAGATAGTTTTAAACATATTTTTAAAAATAAATAAAACAGGAGAGGTTAAATGATTAAAAATAAATCTGAACCAAGATTTGAGCGTTGAATCTAGCTATGAAAGTACTTGTCTTTGGGCAAATTTCTTCTAGGGTGTGCAGTTGGAAAACCAAGTTCTTCCATCTGCTAAAATATCATGAAATTTGAGTCCATGTGTGTTCTGTGCGAAAACAGACCTTGTTTTGTTCAAATCTAAATAGTGAAACCTAGTGGGCAACCACAGCACATGTGCACAGCAGGTGGCCCCACTCTCTGTGAAGATATACTCCCTAAGAAGACGGGTGTCAGCAGGTCACCAAAAGGGAAAATGCTGGGGTCCACATAGCCAAGAGGAAAGAACACCCAGCCCCTTTGAATAACCTGAACTGCAGGTTTAAAGACAAATATACATTTGAGTGACTTTGAGCATTTTTTCATATGCCTCTTGGCCTTCAGAAGCCAGTCAGAGAAAGATAAGTATCACATGATCTCACCTATATGTGGAATCTAATGAACGAAATGAACTGATCCAGAGACATAGAAGCATGGAACAGACTGTCAAACCTCAGAGGGAAGGCAGGGGAAGATGGGTGCATGGGAAGGGATCAACCAATGAACTTGTATGCATATATGCATAACCCAGGGACACAGACAGTAGGGTGGCAAAGGCCTTGGGTGGGGGACAGGGGCAGGCTAGAAGAGGTCAATGAGGGGAAAAGAGGGACAATGTAATATTTTCAACAGAAATAATTAAAAAAATAAATAAAAACAGTGACACAGAAGAGAGGTATATCTGGAACCTTTTTCTGTTGAGCAAAATCAGGTGAAATAGTAATGGGACTAGGGGCTGTAGCAGACCTGTAGTACAAAGTACAATAGTGATTCAATGCTAGTGTTGCTCTTACTGTGTACATTCTAGTTCTGAAACCTTGTTTGCAATATCCCCACTGTCCTCCTGGACAGGTCCTAGTGCTGCCCCCAGTTACAAAGGGACAGAGTCAGCTTTGAAGCAATTAAGCACCTTGCATCAGGTCACAAGCTTACAAACAGTTAAGCCAAGATTTGAACTCATGCTATATGACCTCTGAAACCAGGTTCTTTTTATCTCAACTTAAAATTACAGCTGGGCTGGTGTGCTCAGTGGTTAAGCATCTACTGAGTCACCAAGAGGTCGCTGGTTTGTTTTCGGGTCAGGGAACATGCCCAGGTTGTGGTCATGATCCCCAATAGGAGGGGGCATGCAGGAGGCAGCCAATTGATGATGCTTCAGTCTCTCATCATCAATGTTTCTCTCTCTCTCCCTCTCCCCTTCTCTCTAAAAATAAGTTAAAAATATTTTTAAAAATTGCATTCTATGCAGTAGAAATGTTGTAATGAGGAATCTGACTCAATTTTTTGATGTTTGTGTAAAATTCAAACCATGCAAGTCCCCGCCCTCTGGAACTCTTCAATCCAGCCTCATCCCCTAACAGCAGTGGAAACCAAAACAGTGTCCTCTCGTCTCAGGTCACTTCGGACCTGTTTGGGAACCCTGCTCTAATCTCCCCAGAAATCTCAATTATGTAATTATAAACCTTTTATACCTTTTTGATGTGTGTGTGTGTGCACGAAAGAGAGAGAGAGAGACTGAGAGAGAGAGAGGGAGAATCAATCTTGACCTCAAAACTAAATTTTGATTGAGGGTCCATCTGCCTCTGCAGGAGAACCAAACATATATATTATTTAACATATCGTCAACTTTTGTTTCTTCCCCATAGGTATTTTGATCTCCCACACCAGTCTCCCCATCCAATTATTTCCCCATTATACTCAGGAAAATTCTATCAATTACAGAAATAGCAAATATTGAACACAACAGGTCTTCCTCTCAGAACAATGGAAATTATTCCTTACGAAACACAATCTCATTTCCACCTGATATCTGTGGATATTTTGGCATCTCTAAAATTTTTTTATTGAATCTATTGGGATGACATTTAATAAAATTAAATAGGTTTCTGGTATACAATTCTATAATACATCATCTATATATTGTATTGTGTGTTCACCACCCTAAATCAAGTCTCCTTCCATCACCATTTATCCCAACTTTACTTCTTTTTCCTCCACTGACTCCGCTCTATTAGTCATTTTTATGTTTGTTTTGTTTGTTATATTTTGCTTAATTAATCCCTTCATCTTTATTACCCAGCTTCCTAACACCCCTCCCCTCTGACAGCTGTCAGTCTGTTCTCTGTATCTATGAGTGTGGTTGTATTTTGTCTGTTTATTTTGTTCATTAGATTCCACATATAAGTGAAATTGTGTGTTATTTGTCTTTCTCTGACTGGCTTATTTCCCTGAGCATAATGTTCTCCAGATCCATCCATGGTGTCACAAAGGGTAAGATTTCCTTCTTTTTCACTCACTAATAATATGCCATTGTGTAAATGTACCACCACTTTTTTTTTCCACTTGTCTACTGATGAGTACCTGGTCTGGTTCCAAATCTTAGTTATCGTAAATAAAACTGCAATGAATGTAGGGGTGCATATCTTATTTTGAGTTTGTGTTTCAGTTTTCTTCAGATATATTCCTAGAAGTGGAATAGCGAGGTCATAAGATAGTTCAATTTTTAATTTTTTTGAGGTAACTCCATTCTGCTTTCCACAGTGGCTACACCAATCTGTGTTCCCACCAACAGTGCACGAGGGTTCCCTTTTCTCCACATCCTCACCAACACTTGTTTGTTGATTTATTAATGATGGCCATTTTAACAGGTGTGAGGTGATATTGCATTGTGGTTTAAATTTGCATTTCTCTGATGATTAGTGCACCTTTTCATATATCTATTGGCCATCTGAATGTCCTCTTTATATAAGCATCTATTCAGGTCATTTGCCCATTTTTTAATTGGATTGTTGGTGTGTTTTTTTGCTGTTGAGTTGTATAAGTTCTTTATATTTTTGATATTAACCCATTATCAGATCTGTCATTGGCAAATATATTCTCCCATTCAGTGTGTTGTTTTTTTTTTCATTTTGTTGATGTTTCCTTTGCTGTGCAAAGCTTTTTAGTTCGATGTATTCCCATTGTTTATTTTTTCATTTGTTTTCCTTGCCTGAGGAGATATATCAGAAAAAAATACTGCCATGAGAAATGTCTGAAATTTGGCTGCCTGTTTTCTTCTAGGATTTTTATAGTTTTTAGTCTAACATTTAAGTCTTTAATCAATTTTGAGTTTATTCTTGTGTATGGTGGAAGAAGGCGGTCTATTATTTTTTGCATGTATTTGTCCACTTTTCTTAACACCATTTATTGTATAGACTACTTTATTCCATTATATCTTCTTGCCTCCTTTGTCAAATAGTAATTGATCAGTAAGGCATGCATTTCAAATAGTAATTGATCAGTAAGGCACGCATTTATTTCTGGGCACTCTATTCTGTTCCATTGATCTATATGTCTGTTTTTATGCCAGTACCATGCAATTTTGATTACTGTAGCCTTGTATTATAGTTTTATATCAGGTAGCATGATTCCTCCAACTTTGTTCTTCTTTCTCAATATTTCTGTTGCTATTTAGAATTTTTCTTTTGTTTTGTTTTGTTTTCATATAAATTTTTGGAATATTTTAGTTTTGTGAAATGTGCTACTGATATCTTCATAGGAACTGTGTTAAATCTATAGATTGCTTTGGGTAGTGTGGACATTAAAATAATGTTAATTCTTCATATCCATGAACACGGTATACCATGACTGCTTTGGAATTTTTTGTGTGACTGTTTTCCCCTGAGACAGTCATAGTTGATTAGTGTTAAGAAAAGAGATGAAAGATTTTACCATCCTAGATTTATAGGTTTGTCTTAAAATAAGCAGGGAGTTGTGGACCTTCATCACCCACAGTCTAAATATATAAGATGGCAAAGATACTGTGGTTGTTGAAAATACTAAGGAGAGGGGAAGGAAAACTGTGTCGCAAAAGCCAGTGAAAGAGGCAAGAAAATAAATAATGTCAGGAATATACCTGAGATAAAATAGTGACTTCAGGGGGCTTTACTTTTGAAAGTCAAGTTATGTGCTTTTCTAGTAAAAACATTTTCTCATGATCTGATTAAAAAATAATCAATGAAACAAAGACAAATTTTCCCCAATAATAACTGAGTAGTGTCCTTTAGAGGGATCCTTGCAGGTAGCTTCATGTTCTTGAGAAAATACCATGACATTAAGCTTAGGATATGACACAGCTGGCAGAATGTCCCCTGAAAATGTTTTGCCTTTCAGCTGCAAAAGTTCTTCTAACAAAGTGGATGTTAGAAGCAGCTCCCAGGCACCTCTGGCTATGTCTATAGCTCATTATCTCCTCATTACAGGGAACCTGAAGGGGATGAGGAAAATGCATTTGGAAAGATGCATTCATGTTTTATTGATTGCCAACAGGGCTCAAGCCTCTGAATTCTCCCACTTTGGGATATTTTGTTAGGAAAGTAAGCAGGGTAGGCCCTTGTTTACATGTCCTCTTCCTTCTGGTGCAATTGATTCCAGCACAGCAAAACACTGAGCATCTTCCCCTGTTAGGTTCTCATGAGCCACCTTCACGCAGGAGCTAACATGAGGCTTCCCATAAGCATATGACTTATTTTTGTCTCAGAGGATTTAAGATATATTCCACTAATTGAATAGCCTCTTTTGGTGAATGAGCAAATGGAGAAGTAAATTGGCTTATTCACAGTTACACAACCAGTGAGTGACAGAGCTGAGGTTGGACCTCAGGGCTCCCAATGTCTTTATCACACCTTTTTAATTATTCTAACAAGCTTGTATATATGCCCCCATTTCTGGAGAAAAAAATAATAAAGCAGTAGTTTTAAACTCTCCTATATTGTTAATAAAACACATAGTCCAGAGCCCATCTAGTTATACTTAATCATTACATTTGCGGACAACACAGGCTTTATTAAGAATTGACAAACTAAGGAGACAATTGTTCTGAGGATATGTCAGATAATAAATTAGTGAAATAACTTAGGGTATTTCATCCTGACACAAAGACAAGGCTTGGTGAAAGTATGAGAGAAGGAAGGAATTCATCAATTGTTGAAAGTAGAGGCATGTAGAACCCATGAAAAAATTTTTGTGAGCATGGACTTTGAAATCAGACTAGTGTAAATTTGGGCAAAACATTAAGCTTTTTTAATTTCAATGTCTATATCTGCAGAGTAGAGATACTAATACTTACCTTATAGGATTGTCTAAATTATATTAAGCCATATTAATCATGACTGTTTTTACTGGAGGATTATTATTTGTCAGCTAGTATTCTAAGCATTTAACATGTATTAATATATATTTTTCCTCACACAACCTTATAAAACAAGGGCTGTTATCTCTATAACTGAAAAACTGAGGAAAAGAAGAAAGAGAATTCTAATCCAAATATCAAAGTTTTTTGCTAGGGCAAACTGGCTTTAGAACCCATAATGAATACTACTATGTGAGATTAATATAGCATATTTGCCCTTTACTGAAGACATAGTCACTGCTAAACAACAGTAGCTTCTAGTAGTATTATTGTTTGTTTATTTTTTATAAAATAAATGATGATGATGATTATAGTGAAGAAAAAGGAGGGGAAGAGAAGGAAGAAGAAGCAAAGAAGTAGATGATCAGAATTAAGGGACTTGCCCGAGGTCACATATGTGCTCTTTCAACAAGGAAAGGTTAGATTTTGCTTAGGAACAGCAGTTCTCAAAAATCTCAGCAGGTTAACATTTTAAAAGTATATTTTGCCCATGTTTTACGTCCATTATGAGTCAGTGGAGGGATGTGGGTAAAGTCTACTTGTCATGGCTACTCAAGGACCCAGAATCATGGACACCCTATCTCCACTTATCCTTCTATGAGCAGGACAAAGAGCAGATGTGTCTTATCAAGCTCTGCTCAATAATGATGCAAATCACTTCTACACACATTGAAATGTCCAGGATAAACCACCAACCACACCGAATTTAAGATTGTGTAGGGAAATGCCATCATACCACATGCTCAGAAGAAATTGAATATTTATAAACTCTTAATGGCTTCTACAATTAATAAGTAAGAACCAAAAGCAAAACTGGAATGCATGGGTAAATACTAGTTTTGAAGGAAGAACTTTTAAGCTATCTTTATTAGTTTCCTGCATCTACATCACAAATTACAGCAAACATTCTGGATCAAAGTAACATACATATATTATTATCTGGTACTTACTAAGTCAGAAGTCCAGGGGTCTCAGCTGAATTGTTTGAATGAATGCCTCAGTTAAAGTCAAGAGGTCTGCCACACTGGGCTTCAGCCTCTTACTGCTGTTAGCAACCACCCACATTTCTTTTCATGTGGCCTCTTCTACCTTCAACCGAGAACAAGGTGTCATGTCCATCTCCAACTTGGACTTTCTCTGGTTTCTCCTCAGCCACCATCCAGATAAAACTCTCTATTTATAAGGACCTATGCAATAGACCCCCCCAGATATTCATAACTGAAGTCCACTGTGCCATATAACATAGCACCATCATAGAATGAATGGCTCAACAGAGTCCCAAGTTCTGGGGTTCACATGGTACATATCTGATGAACCCTTTTAGGAAATCCGCCTGCCTCACCATCATTGCTGCCCAGTGATAATATGGATTCATCTTGAAAGCAGGTATTCTCTTCATTCTAAGAACTATATCCCTGACTAGAAGGTCATCTTTCACTGCAGTAACAGAGAGGATACTTTGGCTACTGGAGCCTAAACTAAATACTTGTTCTGTTGACTCCTTTTTCACAGAGCAGAAATAAATATAAGCCTACTGTATTAGTTTTTTATTGCTGCTGTAACAAATCACCACTACCATAGTGGTTTGAACCATCCTAATTTAATATTTTATACTTCTAGATACATGAAATTGGACACAGGTCTCACTGGGCCAAAATCAAGGTGTCACCAGGGCTATAGTCTTTTGAGAGGCATTAGGAGACTTGTTATTTACCTTTTACAGATCCCAGAGGCTGTCCAAGTTTCTTTGCTCATGGTCCCTTTCCTCTGTCTTTAAAGCCTACAATGGCAGGTGAAATCCTAACATTTCATCTTCTCCTTCATTTTTTTAAATTTATTTTTCCTGATAGAGAGAGAGACTTCATGTTGGGTTCTACTTAGTTATGTGTCCATTGCATTCATTGGTTGGTTCTTATATATGACTGGACAGAGGATCAAACCCACAACCTTGCTGTATCAGGACGACACTCTAACCCATTGAGCTACTCTACCAGGCCTCATTTTCTCCATTATTTGTAATTGCAGCTCTTTATAACCAAATGTTGGTGTTAAAGGTTCTAAAAGGTGTGTTTTTTTAATAATTCATGTCAGCAGATTTGACCAACCCAGATAGATCAGGGTAATTGCCTCATAATCTCCCTGTCTCAAGATCCTAACCCTTAATCACATCTACAAAATCCCATATTCAGAGATTTCAGGGATTGAGGCACTGAAAACTTTGAGAGTCATTTTTATCCCTACTATACTAACCCCAGAAAGTGTAAATTTATTCTAAGGATCCATGCCTTTTTCAGGTAAACTAAGAATTTCCAGAAGAGGTTGGAATTATAAACTGGAAGGACAGCTGAAGTCTCTCCCCATATGTTTCCTATGCTCCTCCTGAAACCTGCTTCATTTCTCTTTCAGAGCAGAGCCTTTTCTCTTCATCCATCCCACATAAGTGTAACATTTAATAGACTGAGTAAAGTGGGTAGTGTTCCCTTATATGGAGGAGCCTTATCTAGACAGTGTAGGGCCCGCATAGAGCAGTAAAGCTGAACATCCTACAAGAAAGAAAAAACATCCCCCCTGCCTGACTGCTTTGAGCTGGGACACTGGTTCTTTCCTGCATTCTGACTGGAACTAGAATTACACTACTGACTCTCTGGGTCTCCAGCGAGCTTGAGACTTCTCATCCTCCATAGTAATGGGAGCCAACTCTTTACAATAAATAATAAAAAAAAGATCTAGATCTAGATATCTCCATCCTAATCATTCTATTTCTCTGCTGCATCCTAACTAATATGGAAGTCAAGCTGCACTGGTCTATCTTATCTCAAAGCAAGTATTTTTCTGTCACTTTCCTGCTTCCCTGTGAATAAAAATATGACTTGTTTTCTTATGATAATACTTGAGAAGTAATAAAAATCCCTTATCATCACCATAAAGTGTGCTTTTGCATGCATCATCTCAATTGTTTTAATACTTGTATTCTTTTTAGGAAGTGCCTTTTTTCAAGCCTTCAAACACCACAATGTAAAATAGGAGAGTAGCTCTGCTGTCTGGAGCAAGACCATTGTGGGCAGGGCACTGACCACCCCCAATTCCCTCTTGAAATTTCAGAACCTCACAGACCACATTGCAAAACAAAAAACAGTAAATATTTCAACTAGTCTCCACCATACATTTGGAGATATGGAAGACAGGAATTATTACCTTTATTTAATATAGAAAGAAGACTGGGTTTAAGCCAGGTTCTCATGGCAATAGCATATTCCCACTAGGACCTAAACAGAGGTATAAGAATTCTGGCTTCATCATTTCCTCAATCAATTCTAAAAATGTTGCTCCTTCCCAATGAAATGCTTACCCAAGTCACTTCTGAACATCACCAGAATGCTTAACACTTCAGACAGCCTAAGAAAACCATGTCCACTTTATTGACAATGTCTATCCAGGAAACAAATGTTAAAGAGATAGTTCATATTTCATATTGACAGCTAGGCAAATATGTCAAAGCTAATGTTAATCTAATGGCTAACAGGAAAATTTAGCTGTGTAACCTTAGGCACCTTACTCTCCCTCTCCTACTTGGTTAATTTATCTGAAAATGAAGATTATGATGCTATTTTATGGAATTATTGTGACAATGGAAGCAGCATATCTGACAGTACTGATAATATGTCCAAGAATCAATTGTATCAGCTATGGATGGATATGTGAAATCTTAGTAAGGTGAATATTATTTTAAAATTTAGATCTTGAATTGTATGTATAGAAAACATCATTAGAAAAACCAATGACAGATGGCCTCAGTGAAAAGCAACACTTCTTTCTATAATAAACAGATAGAATTTCAGTTTGTTTTTAATAAGACTAAGTTCTATGCATATGCATATTGTCAAGTTATCTCCGTCAAACTAATGGGAAATGCCATCCTATCTAATAAAAGAGTAATATGCAAATTGACCATCACTCCAACACACAAGATGGCTGCCCCCATGTGGACACAAGATGGCTGCAACAAGATGGCCAGCAGGGGAGGGCAGTTGGGAGGGACCAGGTCTGCAAGGCAGGGCAGTTGTGGGTGATCAGGCCAGCAGGGGAAGGCAGTTGGGTGGGACCAGGCCTGCAAGGGAGGGCAGTTGGGGGCGATCAAGCCTGCAGGGGAGGGCAGTTAGGGGTGACCAGGCCAGTAGAGGGGGGAAGTTGGGGGCGACTGGGCCTGCAGGGAAGGGCAGTTGGGGGGGACCCAGACCTGCATGGGAGAGCAATTGGGGGAGAGCAGGCCTTTAGGGGAGGGCAGTTAGGGGTGGCCAGGCCTTCAGGGGAGGGTAGTTAGGGGCAATCAGGCTGTCAGGGGAGCAGTTAGGCATCAGTCAGGCTGTCAGGGGAGTGGTTAGGGGTGATCAGGCTGGCAGGCAGAGGCAGTTAGGGGCAATCAGGAAGACAAGCAGGCAAGCAATTGGGAGCCAGCAGTCCTGGATTGTGAGAGGGATGATCCTACCTGGATCAGGCCTAAACAGGCAGTCAGACATCCCTTCAGGGGTCCCAGATTGGAGAGGGTGCAGGCTGGGCTGAGGGACAACCCCTCCCCCCACATGCACGAATTTCCTGCACTGGGCCTCTAGTGTACTTAATAAAACGAGATCATTGGATTTTGCCTGCATATTAAATCACTGTTTGCCCACAAACTGCAGTTTCAAAGCTGATGCTGCCCTGCAGGTGAGCAGAGCTCTATATGGGGTTACAGATAAACCCTAGAAACCCTAGAACTCCTTTTATAAGCCTCCTTATGCTGTGTGTGGCTCATTAAGTTCCAGGCCATAATGAAGACCAAGGACTTACTATGCAGAAAGCAGGTCAGTTAGAAAGCTCAGAGATGAGAATGCAGGGTTTCCTTGTGGTTGTGGTGATGCCTCATCTGCTCACATAGTAGCATGCAGTGTGGAGCAGGCAGAACACCTGTCTGACCCTGGGGGAATTCTTGGCCTCTTCACCTACAGATCCTCATGACGGAATCTGAAGATTGATGGGTCGCTCTCAGACTCCATGTACTTTCAGAAAAATGTACTAACAAATGAGGATTCCCCACTGAGTTTTCAGTTAACTCATTTGCTGTCTTAAACGCCTGGGTGGAGCCCCTATAGAGAGCCTGTGTGTTCTGTGTCCTGGATCACAGCTCACATGATGAGAGAATGTCAGTTCCTTCCCTAAGTATTTAAGGTCTTTCAAATCTGGCTTCTGGATGTTAAATTGGAAATGAATCTATAAATCATGTTTTCAAGGTTTTACTTCTTCTGCCACTTAATTATGTGAGTTTCTATTGCTAACTTATTTAGCTATTCTGGGACTTGTATGCTTACTGTGAAGTTGAAACTATTAAATCTCTATGTAAACAGAATGGCACTGAAGGTCAAAGAGTTTCAATGTTTTATATAAGGCCCCACAGCCTGTAAGCAGTAGAGTCAGCTTGAATCAGCTGTGTCAGTACCAGAATCCATATATTAAACCCTCCCTCTCTTACATCTCACTGTGGTGAATGTTTATCACATCATTTTGAATAGTTCAATCTGAATCACTGGTTTCCACAGAACACAGTCTGTTTCTGACTCTGTGATCTTAGGCAAATTTCTCAACTTATCTGAGCCTCTGTTTCCTCATCTGTAAAATATAAACAGGAGATAATAATAGCAGGTAAAGTCATAAGTTTGTTTCAAGAACTAAGTGGATTATTACTTATAAAGTGCTTAGACAAGAACCTCTATAAATATTGGTTCTTCTTCCTGTTATTATTCATTATTACTATTCCCTAATGCTGCCTGGTGACTTTAAATGAAGGGCAGAGCTAGTACCAATCTACAGACATAAGTATCAATCCCATTTAAGCAAACAGTTTAATAAAAGCCAAGATTACATGCATATACTGCTACATTAAAAACATTACTCTTTATGGTACTAGCAAAAGACATATTTGAGCTGAGACCAGAGTTGTAACTTCTCAGTGCTAGAATTATCTATGAGCTTTAAGAATTATCCATGCCCAACTCTCACTCGAAATCAATTAAAATATGGGTATCTTATATTTTTAAAAAATTGTTATTGATTTCAGAGAGGAAGGGAGAGGGAGAGAGATAGAAACATCAATGAGGAGAGAGAATCATTGGATCAGCTGCCTCCTACACACTCAACACTGGGGATTGAGCCCACAACCTGGGCATGTTCCCTGACTTGGAATCAAACCGTGACTGCCTGATTAATAGCTTGATGCTCAAACTGAGCTAATCTGGCTGGGTGGTATCTTACATTTTTGACACACTCCAACACCAGTTGATTTGGAGTTAGGAATGGACCAGTTTAGGAAGTTGTTCTGAATTCCAACGAGTTATTATGTAGGGAGTGGGGTGGGACTAGAAAATGTTGTGTAGATTTTCAAGAAATATATTCTGAACTGTTTAAAATCTTGGTTATTAGGATCAACCTGACATGTTCAGGTAAAAAGAAAAAGAAAATTAATTTAATGTAGCTTTATTTTTTTCAGTGATAGGCATGATTTCCCATATTTTTTCATAGGAGGAAGGACCAGGAATGTGAGTGAACTCAAAGGTGGAGATTCGCTTAAGTCTCCAGTCATTGAGCTGAGCCATATCCTCTCTCTGAGCAGAAACTGCTAATAAAGGTGACCTTTTTTTGGGTGACTTGAGCAATTCCTTAGAGACTTCCCCATGTCCCACCTGATAGATGAGCTGGGGTAGTAAATTGTGATTGTCAGTTAACAGGAGAACCATGTCAAGATGTAAGTGGTTACACAGTCTTTAGTCCATTGAAGTCTGTGTCAGTCCTCAGCTGTTTTGATTGTGCTCATTTAAGTTGTTTATTTAACTTAAGCTTCTACTTTATCAGGAAGGATACCGAAGATAGGAACATGAGATGAAGGGACAGTACCATGGTCCAGCCATGCACACTGGGGAGGGAGACAGGTAAAGAAGCTTCCCAATGCATGTCTGTGGATAAATGCCAAATGTGAAGAGAGGCACAGCTCTGCTGGATCAAGCTGGATAGTCCCTAACTCACCCATAGTCAAGACTGGTTTGAGAAGAAAATCTTTCCTTGAGTCTTACAGGCTTGTCCACATGAAAATGTAGGAGCTTGCACAGCCTGTGCAGAGGCCTGGAGAGGAAACCAAGTTTGTCTGCAGGGCTGCAATAGTAGGGCATGACCTGAATGAGGCAGAGAGACTGGCTGAGAGCTCATCATAGGCTTTTTTGTGACAGAGTCAGGAGCTTCCTTTTATCATGAAAGTGACATACAAACACTTCAGTTTTGTTTTTTTGTTTTGTTTTTTAATATATTTTATTGACTTTTTACAGAGAGAAGGGGTGAAGTATAGAGAGTTAGAAAACATCGATGAGAGAGAAACATTGATCAGCTTCCTCCTGCACACCTCCCACTGGGGATGTGCCTGCAACCAAGGTACATGCCCTTGACCGGAATCGAACCTGGGACCCTTCAGTTCACAGGCCAACGCTCTATCCACTGAGCCAAACTGGTCAGGGCACACTTCAGGTTTTTAAGCAGGAGAATGACGTGGCTTGGTTTTCATTTTAGGTGGGGAAGAAGGTATGTTTGAATACCACATTTCCTGGGGATGTCAGACGTGATCACATTGTCCAGAGAATCCCACATGCTGTCATATGAGGAATAGATGAAAGAACAGAGGCAGATTTTAGGCCAAGGGTGTAAGGCTGATGTTGCGCATATGGTGCCATGTGAAAGAGGGAGAAGAATGTTTATTTGTGATTTTTGTGCACTAAAAGGTCTATTAGTTATTGGAGACATATTTTAGTCCCACATAAAAAAAAATGGGTGTTTGGAGGTGTCCAAAATGGGAAGGTATTGCTTCTGATTGATCATGGGTTGGGGATGTAAGTGCAAATACCCACCAATGGATACCTGGCTAGATATATTTAAGTCTTTTGCAAAGACTATTTGCCCTTGTGGATCGCTTTGTTCACCATAATCAGCCACTAGAAAGCATGCTGATGAAACAAACCTGAGAGGTCAACAGTGGAACAACCTTCCTCAAAGGCTGAGATGGAAGTTCTGATAAAGAGAATGCTTTATACTCACTGTAGACACATTTTCTCAATTAGAAGCAAAGAACAAAGTACATGTCCTTAAAAATCAGTGGCCATCACCTTGTGACCCGAAGGACATGATTGAAAGAGTTCTTGATTGCATCCTCCTGGCTAGGGACCCGGTATCATTTTTTCCTATCTACTATCATGACTCACAGGGCACTGACTCATCTTTACAATTGCACGGCTGGACATCTTTCTCTCACTTTCCATTCCAGAAACCCAGAGGTAAAATATAACTCCTGAAATGCTACATTTTCATAAAAAGGATATTTTGAACAAGAACAGAAATAACAGTTGTGTATGTGTGTTTGAGTGTAGAATAATACATATGCAAAATATATGCCTTCCATACATTCTTATTTAGAATACTTTAGAGAAGCGATATAAAAATAAAATGAGTATTTATGGTGACTCTGAGAAAAATGAGAGAAGGGGTGGACTTCACATAGCTCTTCCTTTCGTTTAATATCCATTTCTGAGACAAACATGGGTCAGATTGGTGCCCAGCTGAACTAAGACACAGAACCATTCTCCTTGACATTTCACTTGACATTTTGAATTAATTTGCTTTTCCAACCATGGAGCCAGTATAAAATTTCATGTTGCTTATTGAGAAATTGAGTGCATTATACTTGGAATCTATTAGGTTGAACCATCCAACGTTGCCAGTATTTAACCATCTTAACCTAAAAATTATGGCAACCTCTGTAGCTCACTGTAAGAGAAGTTTCTGTTACAGTCAAGGGGACTTGAAAATTAAATCAGCTATTCAACTCGTAGAATGTACATTGTTCTTATCCAGTTAAACATAAAAAGTGACAGAACGCTTTAGAAGTGTCCTGTGTATTAAATGAGACACTGGGTGGGAACACACTTTGAAAAAGGGGAAGCGATTTGGAGCACATTAGCATTCTGTAAAAGGCTGTATGGTTTCTACCATCCCCTCCCTGCTGCTTAAGTGATTTCTTAGTTAGAATACACAGAGGTTTACGTGTTTTTATTTCCTTTTGGATGCCACCTGACTTTTCCTTCATTTAGTTTATTCCAAAGCCATCTCCCTCATTCCTTGGATTTACTGTACAGATTTCTTGTGAATTGGTAGGATATTTATACATGCCATTAACAATATGTACTCCAGATTTCTGGTTCATTCATCCAGTAAAATGCTCAATAGAAAATGTGCTTGAGGATTGTTCCCCTCACCATTAGGGAATGGAAATTAATTCGCTTACATTTTCTAAGGGCTTTAAGCATTTGTTTTGTTTAGGAGTCAAACAGCTGTGCTTGGCCCTGCTTCTATTATTGTTGAAGTGTTTTGGCCTGTTGTATCTGGGAGACACAAGAGGAGACGTTGGTCAAACAGAACTTTCAATAACTCGAATCCAGACTGTGGTACCACTTCCTAGAGCTCTTTGGATCTTCAGTTTCTCTCCCCTTCAAACCTGTTGTCCAACTTACCAGCTGAGTTTAACTTCTAGTCACGAAGAATCTTGCAGGGCTCCTCAGCACTCAAAGGATTAAACTCTCACCTTATGGTACATTATACAAGGCCTTTTAAAAATAGAATTTGGAGACATTATCTCTTGCTTCTCCCCTCCCTTCTCCTGAATCCAACTTACTCAACTATTGAGTGTCCTCCAGACACGCTATCACAGGTTCTCTTCACACTGACTACTCCCAGCCTGGTCTTCTACCTGGCCTGACATTTTTGTTCTTTTTGACAAACACCTGCATCCTTATACGGCAGCTCAAATAATTTCCCTGTGATGTTCTCTTCTTCTCCCTGAAGCAATTAATTGTTTATTCCTCTCCGTGTCCCATAGAACTGCACTCAGGCTTTCTGTTGTGATTATACTTTTACTTCCCTTTCTTTCTGGAGTCTGTGACTTCCTATAAAGCAGGGACTCTTACTCCTCTCTGCTTCCCCAGGGCATAGATGCTCATTTGACTTTTTAAAATTTTATTTTAAAGATAAATAAAGGATACTTTTCTCCCCTTTTTAAAAATGAGTATTGCCTAAACAATCCAAAATGATGGTTTCTGATTATGCAGGAAATGTTCAAAATATCTGGAGGTCCTAGAGAAGAAAATTGCTGGAGTCCTTTAAGGAGGAAAGGGAATTTCAGATATAGGATTTCTAATATATACTTTGGCCAGATGCAAAGGTGTATATATGGGGCCTGCGTCCAAAAAGCTGGCCATAAATAGTGAGCATGGGATGCTGGGTATCTGAGACATACCTGTGTTGGTGTCTGAGGACAGCCTCTGGTCTTCGAGCTGACCACTGGCTTAATGAGATGCTGCAGATGTTTGGTGTCATTCAGTTGATAACAGCACCAGCATGTTTAGAGCACAGAGGGTGATTGTCGAACTGTGTTCTCCCTCAGAAAGAACTTATCTGCATTAATTGGTCCATTTCATAGGATTTGATTTTAAGAGGGACAATCTTGAGCTACAACTGGCCCATACGTGAGAGACCAGAAGTTAAGGGGCAGGCATGAATGACATTGTTAATGTAATCATTAAGGTAAAGTAATTAGGTGAAAGTGAAGAATAAAAGAGTTTTCATATATTCAAATTTGGACCCACATATGTGACAAATTGACACATGAAAGAGTAAGGGGAGATATGTCCCATTTTTTTTTTCAGAGTGAGTGACATTCATTACAGGGAGGGCACACTGTTACTGCATAACAGGGAGACAGATCTCATTAGCAAAGAAGCAAGTGAAACTGCCAGATGAAATAGTTTCCAGACCCTCTCTGAATGAGACAGAAAATAACATTTGTGGGATTTATCGTGGAAAGGATTGGACTAAGCCAGTGTTTTCCAATGGCATATTGAATCACCTGAGATCTTGGTTAAATGCAACTTCTTACTCAGGAAATCTAGAATGGGTCCCAGAATCTTTATTTCTAACTAGAGGCCCAGTGCACGAAATTTGTGCACAGGGGTGTGTGTCCCTCAGCCCAGCTTGCACCCTCTCTAATCTGGGACCCCTCGAGGGATGTCTGACTGCCCATTTAGGCCTGATCCTACTGGGATCAGTCCTAAATGGGCAGTCAGACATCCCTCTCACAATCCAGGACTGCTGGCTCTCAACTACTCGCCTGCCTGCCTTCCTGATTGCCCCTAACCACTTCTGCCTGCCAGCCTGATCACCCCCTAACCACTCCCCTGCCAGCCTGATTGATGCCTAACTGCTCCCCTGCCAGCCTGTTTGCCCCTAACTGCCCTCCCCTGCAGGCCTGGTCACCCCTAACTGCCCTCCCCTGCAGGCCTGGTCACCCCCAACTGCTCTCCCCTCCAGGTCTGGGTCCCCCCCCACTATCCTCCCCTGCAGGCCTGGTCCCCCCCAACTGCCCTCCCCTGCAGGCCCGGTCACCCCTAACTGCCCTCCCCTGCAGGCTTGATCGCTCACAACTGCCCTCCCTTGCAGGCCTGGTCCCTCCCAACTGCCCTCCCTGCTGGCCATCTTGTGGCGGCCATCTTGTGTCCACATGGGGACAGCTGTCTTTGACCACATGGGTGCAGCCATCTTGTGTGTTGGAGTGATGGTCAATTTGCATATTACTCTTTTATTAAATAGGATATGTTCTTGGGTGATTTTGATAATGCTGGTCAGTGGCCCATCCTTTCAATAATAATCACTAGATAATATGGAAAAGTGAAAGTATATCAGAATCACTAGGAGCATAGATTCCAGAATCAGAAAATCAGCCATGATTTTGGGGTTCAATCTGACAGACATTTGGGAAATTTGCTTCTCTTGGCTGATTCTTACTTCTCTCATCTGTAAAATGGGACTGCTATTGCTTCTTTATATTGTCTTAGTCCAGATGAAATGAGAAGATGTATGTAGAACATTTGAGGCAGTGCAACACACAGTAATTCCTATATAATGTTGGTGATTATATTTTAGCTTTAACATGATTATGCCTTCCACATGTAGGATTGTATTATTCTTATTTCTTTCACAATGTATCATAATAGTAAAAGGACAAACACTGTAATGGGAAAATCAATGAAGGTACATTTTACTGTTCAGATAATGTAGCTGTTTAATAAAACTCCAATCAGCCTCTGCCCAGTGCAAAATGGTCCCTCTGGTGAACTATTCATCCTTCAAGATTCATCTGAAATGCCACCTGTTCTATGCCTTCCCAATCACAATGAAAGGGTTATCCCTGGAATTTTCTGCTATCCTTACTATGGGCATCTCTTAAATCATCCATCATAAAGTTATGAAAACAACTGCTCAACTAAAAGTGTATCTCTTTCTCTTAAATGGGAATTCCTTGACTTCAGAGACTAAGTCTTATCCATGGTGTATTCCCAACATCTATATCCAGCATGTGTCATGGCAAATACTGGATCCTTTAAAATAATCTATGAGTGAAAAACATAGATGAATAATCAGATTGATTAATGAGTTGAGAAAAGTCATTCATTGGGGCTCACATTTCCTTTCAAAACCTCCCTCCCCTCTTGAATTCTCTATCTCTTTGAGGGGTGAGGGTTCCCCTAGATACTATGATGAAAGTCTCTACTAAGATGTTTTCAACAAAAATATTTAATACTTGTATTCTATTTGAACACTCTGTATTTAACCAAGGTTTATAGGACATGTGTGGAGACACGTGAAGACATATATCGCTGTGCAAGGACAAATTAGGACTGACAGAGGGGGTAGGTATTTGGGGAGAGTGCAGGTCCTTTCCAGTGCTCTCCAAATGATAAATATTCAACTCATTTTGTTTATGAGGTCAACACTGCATCAATTCAAGAGTAAAAATTAAGACATACGAAATTAGTCTATTTTTGTCTGTGCTATTGTTTTATGGGAAGACATTTTCCTTTTTGGTAGCAACTTTAGACATACTTCATCCACTCAGTGGACCTATTCTCATGCAGGGTGAGCATCCTTTGAGAAAATCCAAGTGGCTGGGAAGTTAGGTCCTCTTCTTTCTAAGGAATCTTAGAGGTCCCCTTTCCCTCCCTCTGCCTCTAGAGATAATAGCTTCCCTGAAACATTGGGGAAGTAGGTACCATGTTTATATTATCCTTGTTGACCAAAAAACATGTTCACAACTCCTTTTTGTGTGTGTAAAAACTCTTAAAAGGTACAAAAGAAAATAAGAAAAGGCTTGGTAGCCCCTTCTCCTGTCAATGGCAGTTCTTAGAATTGCAAACAGAGTAGAAAAGTCAATCTCGGTGAAAAAAATGGTGGTGGAATAGACAGACGTGTTCCGAGCCTTGTCCCGGAGCAGAAAGAAAGAACAGCTGAGGGTCGCACTAGGAGTGTTTGTTGGCAAGTTGGGGGACAGCTGAACTCCAGAAGAAGGTGGGAGACTGCTAGACGGGGTTCCCCTGACCTGGCAGCCCCCACTGCGGCTGGGTCCCCTCCCGGAGCTGCGGGCTTGGACGCAGAGTCTGCGCCATCTGGAACCGGAAAGTGGAGCTTATAGGAAGCCTGAGAATCCACAACTGCGGCACCCACAGAACAGCTGCGAGCCCCAGAACAACGCTCCCCAATTGGCGCAAACACACGGGTTCAGAGGAGCTCTACACTCCACCACGGAAAGGTCAGATTTCACCTGGGATAAGGTGAGGTCTCTGGTCCCAGCAGGAGAGAGGAAGGCGCATTTTGCGGGAGCTGGAGGACCAGGGAAGTCTGTGCCTAGAAAAATCGGTGGCTGTTGGGGCTGGCGTGATCTATGAATGTGGAAGGGGGTCCTCAGAGCTGCTAACAGAAGGGCTCTCTAAATAGCAACCCATTTTGATCTGACGTGCAGGGACACCCTAAGAATTTCAGGGGTGTGCTAGACTTACACGCAGCCACAGAGTGTGCACACTTGGGCTTTTTCCTCTTGAAATTCTTGCTTCTGATTACTAAGCCCAATATATAGGATCACCCAGTTGGGGACACCCTGGGAGACTGCAGGGGAAAGTTGTTTATCTGGAACCTGGGGATCAGAGTGGGGAGTGACCATCGGAGAGCCAGCTCTGAGGCAGCCCACTCCCACAAACTGGTAGTGAGTGCCACAGGGAAAGAAGGCTCTAACACTGCCTAGAGAGGCCATAGATAAACCCGGAAGTCAATCCAGAAACACTGCCACCCAGGGGCTGAATCACTAATTGACTCTTGTGTAATCAAAAATAAAGGAATACGAATTAAGACACATCGCCTGCTTAAAATCAGGACTGGCTTACATCACTGAAGAGCAGTGGAACGCAAGGAACTGCAATACTGTCCGGACTGAGAAACAGGCGTGCCAAACAGAACAACAGAGGAAGTGAATGACCTTCACTACTCCACATTTTATTTTTATTTTTTATTTTTTTATTTTTTTATTTTCATTTTTTTGCATCTTTTACTCAAGAAACTATTTTTTTTATTTTTTCCTCATGTGATTTTACCTTTTTAATTATTACATTTTTATTTTCAATCCGTATTATTACTACTGCTATTTTATCTTTCTTAAGTGTCATTTTATTTTCTCTTCATTTTGTTTTGGGATTAATGTTCTACATTCTATTTTTATCTTTCCTTTAGCATCATTTTACTCTATCTCAACTCTTCCTTTATGCCATCACTCTCTTCCTCACTTTTCCCTTTTCGGTGTCCTGTTTATCTTACCCCTTTCCTGCTTTAGATTTTCCCTATTCTTTCTGTTTACCCCCTGTTAAAATTTCACCCTACTTCTATATCTAATCTCCAATCCCCTGCTCCAAGTCCATACACACCTCTCTCTTCGCTGTCTTAACTACCCAAAAAATTGTTTTTCTCTCTGTCCTTTTGTTGTTGTTTGCTTGAATGTAGATTATATCGAATTTTTATGCTTTTTTGTGAGATTGTTTTGCTTATTCTTCTTTTGTTTACTTTTTTGTTTGTTTAGTGCTTCTGTTTTCCCTTGCCTCACTCAATATTAGTTGGTGTTGTAGTTTGTATTAATCCCCAGGTACTTGTTGCTGGCATTTGCTGGGATAAGTGATTGTTCTATTGGAGTTTTATCCCCAATATATATAGTCTGTTTCCCTTTCTCTCTTAGTCTCTTTCTTGTCTCTCTTACTTTTTTTTTCTTCTTTTTTTCCCTTTTCCCAATTTCATTTTGACACTCCTTTTTTTCTTCTTCTTCTTATTTCTTTCTTTTTCCTCTTCTTCTTTCTCTCCTATCCCCTAATTTGCCTTTCTCTGGTGGTCACCTTTATTGGAGGTTATTAATATCGTGAATACATTTCTGTTCAGTGCCTTGTGTGTTGTACCTGGTAGTGCTGTATTTTGTGCCTTTAAATCAACACAGGAGAGAGAGAACTACATAACCAGACAACCAGAGAAGAGAGACCATGGGGAGACAAAGACACAGCCCGCATATGAAAGAAAAGCAGACATCACCAGAAAAGGAAGTAAACAAAATGGAGGCAAGCAACCTTCCAGAAAAAGAATTCAGAGAAATGGTCATAAGGTGGCTGAAAAGAATGGAAGACAAATTCGACAATATGAGCAAGAACCAAGAGGAAATGAAGAAGAACCAAGAAGAAATGAAAAATGACATCGCTGCTGTAAAGAACTCAATAGAAAGCATCAAGAGTAGACTAGAAGAAGCAGAGGACCGCATCAGTGAGCTAGCAGACAAGATTGGAAAAAATACCCAAGTAGAGCAACTTCTAGAAAAAAAAAATTAAAAGGCAAGAGGAGAGCCTAAGGGAACTTTGGGACAACACGAAACAAAACAACATCCGCATAATAGGGGTTCCAGAAGGAAAGGAAGCTGAGCAAGGAATAGAAAACCTCTTTGAAGTAATAATGACAGAAAATTTCCCTGATATAGAGAAGAAAAAACCCACACAAATCCAAGAAGCTCACAGAGTCCCAAGCAAAAGGAACCCCAAAAGACCGACGCCAAGGCACATTATAATTAAATTGGCAAACACCAACGACAAAGTAAGAATCTTAAAAGCAGCAAGAGAGAGACAGAAAGTTACATACAAAGGAACCCCCATCAGACTAGCAACTGATTTCTCAACAGAAACTCATCAGGCCAGAAGGGAATGGAATGAAATATACAAAGTCATGCAAAGGAAGGGTCTGAATCCAAGAATACTGTACCCAGCAAGGCTGTCAATCAAAATTGAAGGAGAAATCAGGAGCTTCACAGACAAAAAAGGACTAAGGGAATTTATTACCACCAAACCAGCAATGCAAGAAATGCTAAAGGGTCTGCTGTAAAAAAAGAAAAAAAAAGAAATAGGAAGTGAAGAAGGAACACAGGTGTAAAGAATAGGAATGGCGACAAATAAGTACCTATCAATAATAACTTTAAATGTAAATGGATTAAATGCCCCAATCAAAAGACATAGGGTAACGGATTGGATAAGAAAACACGACCCATATATCTGTTGTCTACAAGAAACCCACCTCAGAAAAAAAGACGCACACAGACTGAGGGTGAAGGGATGGAAAAAGGTTATCCAAGCAAACGGAACTGAAAAAAAAGCTGGGGTAGCAATACTTATATCTGACAAATTAGATCTCAAGCTGAAGGACATAACAAGAGATAAGGAAGGCCACTTCATAATACTAAAGGGAGCAATCCAACAAGAAGAAATAACTCTGGTAAACATATATGCACCCAATACAGGAGCACCCAAATACATAAAAAAACTCCTGGAGGATATCAAGGGAGACATTGACAGCATTACAATCATGGTAGGAGACTTTAATACCCCACTATCACCAATGGACAAATCCTCTAAACAAAAAATCAGCCAAGAAACATCAATCCTAAATGACTCACTAGACCAGATGGAATTAATTGACATCTTCAGAACATTTCACCCCAAAGCCACAGAATATACATTCTTCTCAAGTGCACATGGGTCATTTTCAAAGATAGACCATATGTTGGGACATAGGCAAAGTCTCTTCAAATTCAAGAAGATAGAAATCATATCAAGCATCTTCTCAGACCACAGTGGCATAAAACTGAAATCAACTACAATAAAAACAACCCAAAGAAATCAAACACATGGAGGCTAAACAGCATGCTATTAAACCATGACTGGGTTACCAGAGAGATCAAAGAAGAAATAAAAAACATCATGGCAACAAATGACAATGAAAACACTACAATCCAAAATCTATGGGACACAGCAAAAGCAGTCTTGAGAGGGAAGTTCATAGCTCTATAAGCCTACTGCAAAAAACAAGAAACAATGTTAATAAATTACCTAACCCAACAACTCAAAGAGTTAGAAAAAGAGCAACAAGAAAAGCCCAGTGTAAGCAGAAGGAAGGAAATAATAAAGATCAGGGCAGAGATAAACGACATAGAGACCAAAGAAACAATACAAAAGATCAACAAAACCTAGAGCTGGTTCTTTGAAAGGATAAACAAGATTGATGAACCTCTAGCCAGGCTCACCAAGAAGCAAAGAGAGAGGACCCAAATAAACAAGATCAGAAATGGAAGAAGTAAAATAACAACAGATCCCGCCGAAATACAAAGGATTGTTAAAAAATACTACGAACAACTCTATTCCAACAAACTGGACAACCTGGAGGAAATGGACATATTCCTAGAAAAATATAACCTTCCAAAACTCAATCAGGACGAATCTAAACAGTTCAACATGCCAGTAACTATGGAAGAAATTGAAGCAGTCATCAAAGAGCTTCTGGCAAACAAAAGCCCGGGGCCAGACGGCTTCAGAGGAGAGTTTTACCAAACATTCAAGGAAGAACTAAAACCTATCCTCCTCAGACTATTCCAAAAAATTCAAGAGGAAGGAACACTTCCAAGCTCCTTCTATGAAGCCAGCATCACCCTAATACCAAAACCAGATAAAGACAACACAATGAAGGAGAATTACAGGCCAATATTCCTCATGAATGTAGATGCCAAAATCCTCAACAAAATTCTAGCAAATTGGATCCAGCAGTACATCAGAAAGATCATACACCATGACCAAGTAGGGTTTATCCCAGGAATGCAAGGATGGTACAATATCCGCAAATCAATAAATGTGATACATCACATAAACAAATTGAGAGATAAAAATCACATAGTCATATCAATTGTTGCAGAAAAAGCATTTGACAAAATCCAACACCCTTTCTTGATAAAAACTCTCAACAAGGTGAGAATAGAAGGACCATACCTCAACATAATAAAAGCTATATATGATAAACCCACAGCTAACATCATACTCAATGGGCAAAAACTAAAACCATTTCCCCTAAGAACAGGAACAAGACAGGGATGCCCACTCTCACCACTCCTGTTTGACATAATTCTGGAAGTATTAGCCATTGCAATTAGACAAGAAGAAGAAATAAAAGACATCCAAATTGGAAAAGAAGAAGTAAAGCTGTCCTTATTTGCAGATGCCATGATATTGTACATAAAAAACCCGAAAGACTCCATCAAAAAACTAACAGACTTAATAAATGAATTCGGCAATGTAGCAGGATACAAAATTAACGCCAAGAAATCTATGGCATTTCTATACACCAACAGTGAACTTACAGAAAGAGAGACTAAAAAAGCAATCCCATTTTCCATCGCTCCAAAAAAATTAAGATACTTAGGAATAAACCTAACCAAGGAGGTAAAAGACCTATATGCGGAAAACTACAGGACACTGAAAAAAGAGATAGAGGAAGATGTAAACAGATGGAAGAACATACCATGTTCATGGATTGGTAGAATCAACATAATCAAAATGTCCATACTACCCAAAGCAATCTATAGATTCAATGCACTCCCCATTAAAATACCAACAGCATATTTCACAGACCTAGAAAGAACTCTCCAAAAATCTATCTGGAATAAAAAAAGACCCCGAATAGCCACAGCAATCCTGAGAAAGAAGAATAAAGTAGGAGGGATCTCAATACCAGATTTCAAGCTGTATTACAAAGCCACTGTCCTCAAAACAGCCTGGTACTGGCACAAGAACAGACATATAGATCAATGGAATAGAATAGAGAACCCAGATATCGACCCAAACCAATATGCACAATTAATATTTGACAAAGGAGGCATGAGCATACAATGGAGTCAAGACAGTCTCTTCAATAAATGGTGTTGGGAAAATTGGACAGATACATGCAAAAAAATGAAACTAGATCACCAATTTACACCATACACAAAAATAAACTCAAAATGGATACAGGACTTAAATATAAGTCAGGAAACCATAAAAATTCTAGAGGAATCCACAGGCAGCAAAATCTTAGACATATGCCAAAAGAACTTTTTCACTGATACTGCCCCTAGGGCAGTGGAATCCAAAGAGAAAATAAACAAATGGGACTACATCAAAATAAAAAGCGTTTGCACAGCAAAAGAAACCATCAACAAAACAACAAGAAACCCCACTGTATGGGAGAACATATTTGCAAATGGTATCACTGATAAAGGTTTAATTTCCACCATCTACAGGCAGCTTATACAACTTAATAAAAGGAAGATAAATGATCCAATAAAAAAATGGGCAACGGACCTAAATAGAATCTTTTCGAAAGAAGACAGAAGGAAGGCCAAGAGACACATGAAAACATGCTCAAAGTCACTAATTATCCGAGAGATGCAAATCAAAACGAAAATGTGATACCATCTCACACCTGTCAGAATGGCTATCATCGACAAATCAACAAACGACAAGTGTTGGCGAGGATGCGGAGAAAAAGGAACCCTCGTGCACTGCTGGTGGGAATGCAGACTGGTGCAGCCACTGTGGAGAACAGTATGGAGTTTCCTCAAAAAACTGAAAATGGAACTCCCATTTGACCCAGTAATCCCACTCCTAGGAATATATCCTAAGAAACCAGAAACACCAATCAGAAAGGATATATGCACCCCTATGTTCATAGCAGCACAATTTACAATAGCTAAGATTTGGAAACAGCCTAGGTGCCCGTCAGCAGATGACTGGATCAGAAAACTATGGTACATCTACACAATGGAATACTATGCTGCCATAAAAAAGAAGGAATTACTACCATTTGTAGGCACCTGGATGGAATTAGAGAACATTATGCTAAGTGAAATAAGCCAGTCAATGAAAGAAAAATACCACATGATCTCACTCATTTGGGGATAATGAAAAACATTATAAACTGATGAACAAAAAGATAGATACAGAGGCAGTAAAGCATCAAACAGACTGTCAAATTACAGCGGTAAGGTAGGGAGAGGTGGGGGAAATAAGAGATCAACTGAAGGACTTATATGCATGCATATAAGAGTAACCAACGGATGCAAAACATTGGGGGGTGAGGGCATGTATGGCAGTGGGGTGGGGGGGGGCAATGGTAAGATATGTACACATATAATACCTTAATAAAAAAATTAAAAAAAAAAAGAAATTCAATCTCAAGAATAAACTAAAACAGTAGGGACATTTTCTTTCTTCCCTTTTTTTTTTCTTTTTGCTTTATAATATTGATGATGTGATAATAATTATAGCAGTTACTATTTATTAGGCATTTATCAGGCACTGTGCTAAACTTCTTGAAGTGCATTCTCATTTTGGTTCATTTGCCATCTTTACCAAACTTGTGAGAAGTAGGTGTTGTTGTCCCATTTTAGATCATAGGAAAGTTGTCTTAGAGAGGTTAGTCCACAGAGCAGCATGGCCACAGAAGTTGCTATGATAGCCATTTCCAAACAGCAGCACCCTGTGTGCCAGGTCCTTGAGGCCATAGAAAGACACATAAATGCTAACCTCTCCAGATAGGTTGTTTGGCCCTGGTTCATAAATATTGACAGCAATAGTGTTTTTTTCTCACTTCTTAAGCAAATGCCTTAGAGGTAGAATGAGCAGATATCCTTGCATGTCCCTATCTGTGTTTTGTGGTTTTCATTACAGCTTTCTGTGTTCTCCAGGCTGAGGCTGGGAGACACACATGGCCAGATACAACCTTAGCCCTCATATGAGGTCAGAAGAGCCCAGCCTTGGGACCTGTAATGACCATCTCTAGTGTGGCCTTCCTGAATATTGCGCTTTAGCTTTCCCCTTTTCTTGAGTTCAGAGGCCTCTAACTTGTGGGTGTCTTTGTTTTTCATTTTTTATAATTTTATTTATTTATTTTATATATATATATATATATATATATATATATATATATATATATATATATTTTAGAGAGGGAGAGAGAGATAGAAACATCAATGATGAGGGAGAATCATTGATAGGCTGCCTCCTACATGTATTCTACTGAGGATTCAGCCTGACTGGGAATCTAACCCATGACCTCCTGGTTTCTAGGCTGACAATCACTGAGCCACACTGTCTGAGCTTCATTTTGTTTTTTATGTTTAGTACAGCTGAGCCCACTGAGAGAGTCTGGCAGGCCCACTGCTCAAGTGTGTAAATGAAATTGGATGGCCTGACTTCATGGTCAATGGACATATTTTTTCCCTTATTTCTTCTTCTGGAAAGATCAATAAATTGTTTATGATGCCTTTCAAAGAGACCGAAGGAGTGGAAATCAGTTTTAGCCATATTATTATGGTGACTAAATAGCCTGGGTTTTCAGATTCAATTTCAAAATCCTATCTCACCCCCCCACCCAATTGTATATTAGGTCCATATTTCCTGGGTTTTGATTAAGGAGATATGCTTTCCTCAGCTAACATAATACAGGAGGAGGACTTTTTGAACATCAATTTTGGCCAAGCACTTAGATGTGGAGGTGTGTGTGTGTGTGTGTGTGTGTGTGTGTGTGTGTGTGTGTGCCTATATGTCTATATATGCACATGTATGTGTATATGTGTATCTATGTGTGTGTGAATGCATGCATGCATATCTCCCTATCTCTGTTTATACATATAGAAAGTCAGATTTCCTTTTTCAGTAGCTGAAATGAGATTCCAACCTTGCAGTCTGGCTCTACAGCCTACAGTCATTATTATCAGTTTTCCTCCATCCTCAACTTATTTTTTCATTCTTTCTCCACCTACTGAGGTTGCATATGCCCACTGAGAATATGCCCCAGGCTCCTAGTCATCTGACTACAGATGCCAGGTGAAGGGGTAACTTATCTTGTCCACAGCCTCTGTCTAGTTGCCCAGCCTCCTGCCCTTCCAGTCTTTTCCTAACTCCTTAAACTCTTGCCTCCCGGTAGATGTGAAATCAAATGACAGACCTGAGCTGGCGCCTGTCTAAAGAGCCAGGATTGATCGCCCCGTACTAAATCCCTGGAATGTTTAGGAGTGGGTGTGAGAACAGAGATGGTCACAGATCGGTTAAAGAGGGCTTTGTTTCTTTTTGCTGTTCCACTGTCATTTGCAAATTTCTGTTGTTTCCTTTCCTGTTTGTGACTGAGAACCCTACTGACACTTGGTGTGAGGAGCCAAGTGCTGTGCCTGCATTTCCACGGTGACTTAGCTGTGGATCCAGGGGACCATCACTTGCGTTTATGAGAACGAGGTTGTCCATGCATTACCTTTCTAATGACTTGTAATAACAACAGTTATAGCAGATGTAAGGTCAGTTTTTCTAGTGAGAACACAAGTGATGAAATGGTATTTTGTTGTACATTTATTGTGTGCTTTGATATCAGGTTTTCACTTACTTTCCAGCTGCTCTTAAACACATGCCAGGAAATCACTGATGATACATTTAATAACCAAAAAGGTAAACGTAGCATTTAGGTAGTTTATTTAGCTAAATTCAGGAATCATCATTAAAACCTTTACATGTCATGAGTTAACATTTGAATTAAATAACCTACACACATTCATAAGATTCAAAATAGTAAGGGTGACCTCTAGTGACTATGTAACTGCTTAAATCTTTACTAAATCTCAAAGTAGTGTGAAGTGTGAACATGTGGGAAAAAAAGGGGGGCATACATTCTTTATCATAAAGAAACAATTATTTGTTTTGAATTCAGTAGTTATACTTGGAAACTAATATAATTATATGGCAAAACATGGTTATTGTCCCTGTAAAATATATGCATGTATTTTTTGATTCATCCTTTTGTTCAAGTCAGTGAGCCTAAATTGTGAACCTACCAGAGTCCTCCCATCTATTGAAGTTATTTGGCTTTTGTTACTTTTTTTTTATGGGACAGAAACATGAGAA
The DNA here is from genome assembly GCF_963455305.1 of Plecotus auritus. Taxonomy (NCBI): domain Eukaryota; kingdom Metazoa; phylum Chordata; class Mammalia; order Chiroptera; family Vespertilionidae; genus Plecotus; species Plecotus auritus. Next base: position 50,358,849 of record NC_137785.1, on the reverse strand, counting down.
ATTGAAGTAGGTGAATTGTGTCTGTTCCTCCTCATAGTAAGATGGTCTGGAGCAGTGGTTGGCAAACTCATTAGTAAACAGAGCCAAATATCAACAGTACAACGATTGAAATTTCTTTTGAGAGCCAAATTTTTTAAACTTCTTCTAACGCCACTTCTTCAAAATAGACTCGCCCAGGCCTTGGTATTTTGTGGAAGAGCCACACTCAAGGGGCCAAAGAGCCGCATGTGGTTCACGAGCCGCAGTTTGCCGACCACTGGTCTGGAGGAACAGGCAAGATGTGGATGGAACTTTTTCAGAACAGGAACATTTGGGTGCCCCCTGAGAATTGGAGCTCTCTCTATGTTGATCAGGAAACATAGGTTTTATTGGGATATTCCCTACTGTGTCTAAGAACAAGCGCGCTTCATGTTCTTGTTAACTTCTAATAGCTTCAGACTTTTATCCCTCCTTCCTGTCCTAAATTTCAAAGAGTGGGATTTCAAGCCTCAGAATCGAAGGGTAGCTATGGACATGAACTCTTTCAAAGAAGGCATCCATATCCCTGATATTAACCTGCTCTCAGAGCTAGTTATCTACCTCCCTCTATTCTGACAATCTTATAGATCAAGGACACTGTGTAAATATATACAGCAGGGACTCTTGTCTGCCTGGCCCCATGCTCTTAAATCTAACAGGTCCATCTGTGTATGAAGTGGCTGGAAGGAAACCAATACAAACTTGACATGAGGTAGCACCAAATCCTCAGTGTGCCCCGTATTGACACATTGCCCTCACCCAATTCACATCCACATGTATATCTGATATTCCTTTCTCCTTCTCTGAATGGATTCGCCATGGCATATTGACAGTAGAATTCAGTCCTATGTCTGAAATGTGCAGCTTTCTATAGGACATAGTTAGAATTCACAGTCCTTTTTCTAATGCTTACATTTGAGACAGTGAGCTGTTTTCAACAAATATGAGCAAAGTCTGTATATCAGTTCACTTCTGTCTTCATTTGGGTTTCCAGAAGCAGATCCTGAGATGGAGATCTGTAGGATCTCTCACTGGTGTGTTCTGCCCAATATTGTCCTAAGTTGTGGAGAGGTAGCTTTCATGCTCCTGCATTAAAAGCCATTTGATGCAGGCTACCCCCTGGGAAGAGGATGTGATCTTGATAAGACAGCTGTCTTCCTCTCAGGCATTCCTCCAAGATGCTGACAGCTGAGGGCTGGCAGCTGGTAGCAGCACCAGTGACTGAGGAACACATTCCTTTGTCTTAAAGGGAGATCTGGACAGTGTTCTACATCATTCTGTACGGGCCCTGTCCTTAGGGAAAAATGTCTTAATATCTTATTGCATGCAAACAAATCATAAGAAAATGTTGTTTCTTGACCTTCCTGTGAGAATAAGGTAGTGCTCTCAAAGTGTGATCCTAGAAGCACCACCACTATGGGGAACATGGTGAGTGATTATTTACAATGTTTCCCAGAAGAAATATGGAGTAAGAAGGACATTCTACTAATTAGCATCTTCCCCAACCGGATGAAACCGACTCTCCTACATTTTATGGAAAAGGCTACTATGTAAAGGGAGTCTTCTCCAGTCCTACATCAAAGCCATCCTTCCTCATAGTTTTGTGTGTGTTTTTTGAATAAATGTTAATAATTAATTTTGATAATGTGGCACAGTATGTGGTATTTTAAAGCTAATTTTAATAAACAATTTTGATATTTTGGAAGATTTGGGGTATTTTGTTGTACTAGATTTTGCATGAGTGTTGAAAAATCTTTGAAAGCAGAGTAAATCCATTGACATTTAGCAATTTAAGCATCCATAAGCAATGTCAGATATCCAAAGTCATTTGAAAGGCTTTAGACAAATGGGAATTTGATTAAATGGTAGACAAGAGCGAAGAGCCAGCTAGTGACAGCCAGCTAGTGATAACCTACGATCTACCTCACAAAATGGTTTTGTGCCTGGGGACTGTGAGAGGTGATGTACATTTGTCCTTCAAGATAGGCTATTATTTTTTTTAAAATCACCACAAGGAATCTTCTTCATTATCATTAACAGCTTAGATCTATAACTTCTGTGACCTCACCTACCAACTCAATGCCAATGACTCCAATTTTACCTTTGCTATACTCCAGGTTTATTCATTCAAATGTGAATTTTGAAATATCCAATTAGATATTATATGTATAAATACCTGAACACTAGCATTACCAAGAGCAAACCCTTTATTCTCTATTCCCAAGTCCTAAACCTGTTTCTTTGTTGGTCTCTCCTTTTCAATAAATAATGGCAGCATATTAAAATCACTCATACTAGAAAGTTGGAAATCAACTTTTACGCATTACTACTCCAGATCTTTTTACACTTAAAGTAGGTTATTTGCCTTCAGTTTGTCTCTATTTTAATCTTTTCTCCATGCCACATCCATATTTCCTCCATACACCAGCCAATGCCCTTTTAAATATCAAAGGCTTTCCATCAGATTATATACATTTTATAACATAGCAGTGCCTACATAGCCTGCAATTCCTAGGTGATGGGGCTCATGTTTATCTTTCCCAATTTTTTTCCTTCTTTCATTTATTCATTCCTGGCACACTGGCATTCTTATTCTAGAAAATAATGAAAACAAACAACAACAAAAAAGCTAATTTCTGTCCTGGGAACTGGTTTCCTTGCTTGTCTCCCTGGAATATTCTGTTTCTAGATCTTCTCCAGAAAGGCATCTTGTTAGCTATTCACACAACTGCCCAAACATTACTTTTCAGGCAGCATTCCCTGACATCTCAGTCTAAGCCAGCCTAGTAACTCCCCCTTTTCACCTTTCTCTGCACATCACCTCATTTTATTCATTATTTTCTACCACTGTACTATGTATTATTGTACCATGCAGGCCAGCAAAGCCCCTGAGATTGATTAAGGCTCTAAAAGGATACAAATCCACTCAGTGTCAGATTTTCCTGCAAGAGAGGACCAAAATGAGGAAACACTGTGGCAGTCCAGAAGGATCCCTCTCTCCTAAGATATCCTTTGGCTAGGTCTAGTGTTCTGCCCTGGACTCAAAGGGAGTCTTGTTCTATGGCTTTATAGAGGCAATGCTCCATTAATAAGTTCCATTAATAAGTATTGTTCTGGACATGCCTCTGTGCAACTCTCAGCCATTCAACCAACTCATCTCAGTCCTTCCTATCCTTGCCCAGCCATGGTGACTTGCAATGATTTTTTGTTGTTGTTCTAGTCACAGATTAGTTCAGCTAGGATGAATCTGATTTTCACTTAAGTCTGTGCCAATTTCCTCCTGTGAGCTGCTGCTGGCTCTGCTGGGTCTCCGCCAAGGACACTTTCTCACCTGGAATCTTGTTTAGAGTCTCAGGCAGAAAGTTGGCAGCTCACATGTTTGTAGTCATAGTAACTCTAGGGGGAAGATTAAGGAAGTACACACATGAGGATGTCTAGCTGTATGAATGGGAGACTGTCTTTTTGGATTCATCCTTCTATCCATTCATTCACTGATTCATCTCCAGAACATTCATTGAGAATCTGCTGTATGTCCTATGTTGCATCTGATACTAGAAATGCAGAGTTAAAAATTACCGAGGTGCTTCCTTTGAGGAGATCATTCATTATTTGATGACCGAGGAAAGGTTCTTGAAATTTCTGTATACCAACCCCTTGCTAGGTATATCCTTACAATGCAACTCTTGCTTATTCTACTCTCATCTGATTTTTAATCTCTGCTGTCCAATGAACACCTAATTTTTCCACTGACTATCACATTTTTTTTATATTTTCCTGTACCAGTATAGCATGTAA